>NC_087073.1:22700986-22865348 GCF_026151205.1 Bolinopsis microptera
ATACCCTCAATACGTGCTGTGAAGGATAGTCTCAAGTTGGCACATACTCCTCAATACGTGCTGTGAAGGATAGTCTCAAGTTGGCACATACTCCTCAATACGTGCTGTGAAGGATAGTCTCAAGTTGGCACATACCCGTCAATACGTGCTGTGAAGGATAGTGTCAAGTTGGCACATACTCCTCAATACGTGCTGTGAAGGATAGTCTCAAGTTAGCAGATACTCCTCAATACGTGCTGTGAAGGATAGTCTCAAGTTGGCACATACTCCTCAATACGTGCTGTGAAGGATAGTCTCAAGTTGGCACATACTCCTCAATACGTGCTGTGAAGGATAGTCTCAAGTTGGCACATACTCCTCAATACGTGATGTGAAGGATAGTCTCAAGTTGGCACATACTCCTCAATACGTGCTGTGAAGGATAGTCTCAAGTTGGCACATACTCCTCAATACGTGCTGTGAAGGATAGTCTCAAGTTGGCACATACTCCTCAATACGTGCTGTGAAGGACAGTCTCAAGTTGGCACATACCCCTCAATACGTGCTGTGAAGGATAGTCTCAAGTTGGCACATACTCCTCAATACGTGCTGTGAAGGATAGTCTCAAGTTGGCACATACTCCTCAATACGTGCTGTGAAGGATAGTCTCAAGTTGGCACATACTCCTCAATACGTGCTGTGAAGGATAGTCTCAAGTTGGCACATACTCCTCAATACGTGCTGTGAAGGATAGTCTCAAGTTGGCACATACTCCTCAATACGTGATGTGAAGGATAGTCTCAAGTTGGCACATACTCCTCAATACGTGCTGTGAAGGATAGTCTCAAGTTGGCACATACTCCTCAATACGTGCTGTGAAGGATAGTCTCAAGTTGGCACATACTCCTCAATACGTGCTGTGAAGGATAGTCTCAAGTTGGCACATACTCCTCAATACGTGCTGTGAAGGATAGTCTCAAGTTGGCACATACCCTCAATACGTGCTGTGAAGGATAGTCTCAAGTTGGCACATACTCCTCAATACGTGCTGTGAAGGATAGTCTCAAGTTGGCACATACTCCTCAATACGTGCTGTGAAGGATAGTATCAAGTTGGCACATACTCCTCAATACGTGCTGTGAAGGATAGTATCAAGTTGGCACATACTCCTCAATACGTGCTGTGAAGGATAGTCTCAAGTTGGCACATACCCCTCAATACGTGCTGTGAAGGATAGTCTCAAGTTGGCACATACTCCTCAATACGTGCTGTGAAGGATAGTCTCAAGTTGGCACATACTCCTCAATACGTGCTGTGAAGGATAGTCTCAAGTTGGCACATACTCCTCAATACGTGCTGTGAAGGATAGTCTCAAGTTGGCACATACTCCTCAATACGTGCTGTGAAGGATAGTCTCAAGTTGGCACATACTCCTCAATACGTGCTGTGAAGGATAGTCTCAAGTTGGCACATACTCCTCAATACGTGCTGTGAAGGATAGTCTCAAGTTGGCACATACTCCTCAATACGTGCTGTGAAGGATAGTCTCAAGTTGGCACATACTCCTCAATACGTGCTGTGAAGGATAGTCTCAAGTAGGCACATACTCCTCAATACGTGCTGTGAAGGATAGTGTCAAGTTGGCACATACTCCTCAATACGTGCTGTGAAGGATAGTCTCAAGTTGGCACATACTCCTCAATACGTGCTGTGAAGGATAGTCTCAAGTTGGCACATACTCCTCAATACGTGCTGTGAAGGATAGTCTCAAGTTAGCAGATACTCCTCAATACGTGCTGTGAAGGATAGTCTCAAGTTGGCACATACTCCTCAATACGTGCTGTGAAGGATAGTCTCAAGTTGGCACATACTCCTCAATACGTGCTGTGAAGGATAGTCTCAAGTTGGCACATACCCCTCAATACGTGCTGTGAAGGATAGTCTCAAGTTGGCACATACCCCTCAATACGTGCTGTGAAGGATAGTCTCAAGTTGGCACATACCCCTCAATACGTGCTGTGAAGGATAGTCTCAAGTTGGCACATACTCCTCAATACGTGCTGTGAAGGATAGTCTCAAGTTGGCACATACTCCTCAATACGTGCTGTGAAGGATAGTGTCAAGTTGGCACATACTCCTCAATACGTGCTGTGAAGGATAGTCTCAAGTTAGCAGATACTCCTCAATACGTGCTGTGAAGGATAGTCTCAAGTTGGCACATACTCCTCAATACGTGCTGTGAAGGATAGTATCAAGTTGGCACATACTCCTCAATACGTGCTGTGAAGGATAGTCTCAAGTTGGCACATACTCCTCAATACGTGCTGTGAAGGATAGTCTCAAGTTGGCACATACTCCTCAATACGTGCTGTGAAGGATAGTCTCAAGTTGGCACATACTCCTCAATACGTGCTGTGAAGGATAGTCTCAAGTTGGCACATACTCCTCAATACGTGCTGTGAAGGATAGTCTCAAGTTGGCACATACTCCTCAATACGTGCTGTGAAGGATAGTGTCAAGTTGGCACATACTCCTCAATACGTGCTGTGAAGGATAGTCTCAAGTTAGCAGATACTCCTCAATACGTGCTGTGAAGGATAGTCTCAAGTTGGCACATACTCCTCAATACGTGCTGTGAAGGATAGTATCAAGTTGGCACATACTCCTCAATACGTGCTGTGAAGGATAGTCTCAAGTTGGCACATACTCCTCAATACGTGCTGTGAAGGATAGTCTCAAGTTGGCACATACTCCTCAATACGTGCTGTGAAGGATAGTCTCAAGTTGGCACATACCCCTCAATACGTGCTGTGAAGGATAGTCTCAAGTTGGCACATACCCCTCAATACGTGCTGTGAAGGATAGTCTCAAGTTGGCACATACTCCTCAATACGTGCTGTGAAGGATAGTCTCAAGTTGGCACATACTCCTCAATACGTGCTGTGAAGGATAGTCTCAAGTTGGCACATACTCCTCAATACGTGCTGTGAAGGATAGTCTCAAGTTGGCACATACTCCTCAATACGTGCTGTGAAGGATAGTCTCAAGTTGGCACATACTCCTCAATACGTGCTGTGAAGGATAGTCTCAAGTTGGCACATACTCCTCAATACGTGCTGTGAAGGATAGTCTCAAGTTGGCACATACTCCTCAATACGTGCTGTGAAGGATAGTCTCAAGTTGGCACATACTCCTCAATACGTGCTGTGAAGGATAGTCTCAAGTTGGCACATATTTCTCAATACGTGCTGTGAAGGATAGTCTCAAGTTGGCACATACTCCTCAATACGTGCTGTGAAGGATAGTCTCAAGTTGGCACATACTCGTCAATACGTGCTGTGAAGGATAGTCTCAAGTTGGCACATACTCTTCAATACGTGCTGTGAAGGATAGTCTCAAGTTGGCACATACTCCTCAATACGTGCTGTGAAGGATAGTCTCAAGTTGGCACATACTCCTCAATACGTGCTGTGAAGGATAGTCTCAAGTTGGCACATACTCCTCAATACGTGCTGTGAAGGATAGTATCAAGTTGGCACATACTCCTCAATACGTGCTGTGAAGGATAGTCTCAAGTTAGCAGATACTCCTCAATACGTGCTGTGAAGGATAGTCTCAAGTTGGCACATACTCCTCAATACGTGCTGTGAAGGATAGTCTCAAGTTGGCACATACTCCTCAATACGTGCTGTGAAGGATAGTCTCAAGTTGGCACATACTCTTCAATACGTGCTGTGAAGGATAGTCTCAAGTTGGCACATACCCTTCAATACGTGCTGTGAAGGATAGTCTCAAGTTGGCACATACTCCTCAATACGTGCTGTGAAGGATAGTCTCAAGTTGGCACATATTTCTCAATACGTGCTGTGAAGGATAGTCTCAAGTTGGCACATACTCCTCAATACGTGCTGTGAAGGATAGTCTCAAGTTGGCACATACTCCTCAATACGTGCTGTGAAGGATAGTCTCAAGTTGGCACATACTCCTCAATACGTGCTGTGAAGGATAGTCTCAAGTTGGCACACACTCCTCAATACGTGCTGTGAAGAATAGTCTCAAGTTGGCACATACTCCTCAATAGTAAATAAGTCAATATGTAAATTTGTATTTTTTTTAAATAACCAATAATCAGAAATGTTTAAAACCGTCACAGTCTCCTTAAACAGTCGTGTTTTGATTTTATTTGCATATTTGCATATTTGCGGTGTTCGTGACATACCAAACATGTTACTACACCCTGCTAAACATGTTTCCTGTGTTTTGAATTAAGACGGAAATATTTGACCATACTGTCGAAAATAGTTGCATAAAATTAAGATGCTTGGATGCATGTGATCTTATTATTATTCTGTACTTGTCAAATGTAGATTATTTTCAATGTTTAAGCCATTGCTTATATCTGATTTTAGATATCTGTTTTTAGATATTTGATTTTAGATATCTGATTTTAGATATTTGATTTTAGATATCTGATTTTAGATATTTGATTTTAGATATCTGATTTTAGATATCTAATTTTAGATATCTGAATTTAGATATAATTTGATTTTAGACATCTGATTTTAGATATCTGATTTTAAATATTTGATTTTAGATATCTAAAATATCGTGTTTTGATATTTCTTTCATTACTTATCCGCAAATAATGATATTCAATTTTTTTAATTAAAAAAAAAGAAGATTGTATCTACTATCAATTAGCCATTTTGATTTGATAATAATAAAGGTGCGCTAATAAACTACAGGCAGGTAACCATGGAAACAAGGAAAGGTCCCGCGCCGGAGCCGACTCCTTACAACATGAGGGCTGCAATTAGGAAGAACACTCAGATTAGGAGACAGTTGTCCAAGGTTAGAGTATCTTTGTCCACGGAGGAGAAGGAGGCCCACCAAGCCATTACTAGGGGAAATTTCAGACTTGTCGCCAAATTGAATCAGCTCAAGATAAAAGCTAAAGAAACTGTCGAATCTAAGCACGATGAAACAGAGAGCCATGATCAAATTGAAGAGTTAACAAAAGGCAGAAAGTTTGTTTCACAGGTTTCTATGGAGAAATTGGACAATAGATCTAAAACTCATCGTAACAAACTATACCGACAACCCACCATGTCCTCATTAGTTACCCCTTTGGAAAAAGTTGTCACTTCAGGGGAACTAGATAGAGCTGAAGAGCAGCCGACCCCTGAACTCACCAAGTACCAGATCCCCAGTTGGCAGAGGGCGGAGAAGATAGCTAAACAGAACCAAGAGGCTATGATGAAACAAAAGATCTACGGCAAAAAACGACGATAAGTGACACGCCTAATATAACGCCTTATATAACTGAAACAAAAGTGGAAACAAAATAACAGTCCTCAAAGGATCCTGACAGAAATGTTTTATGATGTTGCCATTGGCATGAGCTGAATGAAAGCACGCAGTCAACATGATGTAACCAACATGTAACGAACATGTAACCAACATGTAAACATCATGAGACGAACTGCGGGTTCCTTATTTCGAGCGTGTTTAGACTGGGAATCAAGTAATAGTCATTACCTAATGAACTAGAAAAAGAACTAAAGAATTGAAGCTGGGCTCTGAGAGGCGTGTGACTCCGCATAATTAAGTTAGAGCATGTCAATTATTGTAACCATGGCAACAGTAGGACCAGCTGATTTGGAGGGATACTTAGCACTCAACGATAAACGCTAATCTTCATTTAACGACCTCTTACTCTTATTCATAGTCGGAGAAATACAATTTATTCTTACGTTTTCCTTTAACATATATATTCCTATAACATGTTTAATATAGGAATAATTTATTGCTTTTTTCCTCGTTGTCAGCCATCTTATGTCCGTTAATCTGTTAATTTAATAATGTACTAGTTCCTGTGAGCAGGTCAGGGCTCGTACGAGTATCTGTTATCAGGGCTCATTTATTTTTAACACCCTATTAAAACTTAAACCTAACACGGCATCACGGGGTTACAAAGGTATATTATAAAGGAGCACGCATATTTGGGATTTTTTGGTTTTAGCACTGATCCTCAGTAGATGCTAAAATTTAGGTTAAATCGGTCTGGTAAATTGTTGGAGAGCGATTTAGACATTTGCTAAGTACTAAAGATATGTTATGTGTTACATTTATTTATCTGACGAGTTGTGCAAATATGGATATCCCAAATCTAAATATCATTTTATTAAGAAAAAAATTATTGGACATTAAATTTAAAGAGACTTGATTTTGGTCATGCTGAGAATTAAGCAAAAAATTGTAAAATACATCGATTAACAATTACTAATGAGTTGCTCAAGTATTAATTTTAAATTTACAATAATTATATTATAGCTAAAATTGTTACCTTAATCGTATGATGTTGATTGTTCATGCTATTTGCTATGTGTAAAGTTATGTGCAAAGTGTCGACTAAATGTGTTCAAAACTTAATTGTCGAGAAATTGTGACTTAATAAACATTAATGTTCCACTTTAATCAAAACGTACGATTGAAGACCGATAATTATGCCTTGATAAAATATTTATAAATTAGATAAAAAATGTAGGTTCAGATCTGAAAAATAAAAACATTATTGCTTCTACACATCAACAGTCCTGGCAGATTTGGCAGCCTATTACAATCAACAGCCCTGGCAGACTTGGTAGCCTATTACAATCAACAACCCTGGCAGACTTGGTAGCCTTTTACAATCAACAACCCTGGCAGACTTGGTAGCCTATTACAATCAACAACCCTGGCAGACTTGGTAGCCTATTACAATCAACAGTCCTGGCAGACTTGGTAGCCTATTACAATCAACAGTCCTGGCAGACTTGGTAGCCTATTACAATCAACAGTCCTGGCAGACTTGGTAGCCTATTACAAATACAATCAACAGCCCTGGCAGACTTGGTAGCCTATTACACATCAACAACCCTGGCAGACTTGGTAGCCTATTACAATCAACAGTCCTGGCAGACTTGGAAGCCTATTACAATCAACAGCCCTGGCAGACTTGGTAGCCTATTACAATCAACAGTCCTGGCAGACTTGGTAGCCTATTACAATCAACAGTCCTGGCAGACTTGGTAGCCTATTACAATCAACAGTCCTGGCAGACTTGGTAGCCTATTATAACCCTGGCAGACTTGGTAGCCTATTACACATCAACAACCCTGGCAGACTTGGTAGCCTATTACAATCAACAGTCCTGGCAGACTTGGTAGCCTATAACAATCAACAACCCTGGAAGACTTGGTAGCCTATTAAACATCAACAGTCCTGGCAGACTTGGTAGCCTATTACAATCAACAGTCCTGGCAGACTTGGTAGCCTATTACAACCCTGGCAGACTTGGTAGCCTATTACACATCAACAACCCTGGCAGACTTGGTAGCCTATTACACATCAACAACCCTGGCAGACTTGGTAGCCTATTACACATCAACAACCCTGGCAGACTTGGTAGCCCATTACAATCAACAGTCCTGGCAGACTTGGTAGCCTATTACAATCAACAGTCCTGGCAGACTTGGTAGCCTATAACAATCAACAACCTTGGAAGACTTGGTAGCCTATTACACATCAACAACCCTGGCAGATTTGGTAGCCTATTACACATCAACAACCCTGGCAGACTTGGTAGCCTATTACAATCAACAACCCTGGCAGATTTGGTAGCCTATTACAATCAACAGCCCTGGCAGACTTGGTAGCCTATTACACATCAACAACCCTGGCAGACTTGGTAGCCTATTACACATCAACAACCCTGGCAGACTTGGTAGCCCATTACAATCAACAGTCCTGGCAGACTTGGTAGCCTATTACAATCAACAGTCCTGGCAGACTTGGTAGCCTATAACAATCAACAACCTTGGAAGACTTGGTAGCCTATTACACATCAACAACCCTGGCAGACTTGGTAGCCTATTACACATCAACAACCCTGGCAGACTTGGTAGCCTATTACAATCAACAACCCTGGCAGATTTGGTAGCCTATTACAATCAACAGCCCTGGCAGACTTGGTAGCCTATTACACATCAACAACCCTGGCAGACTTGGTAGCCTATTACAATCAACAACCCTGGCAGATTTGGTAGCCTATTACAATCAACAGCCCTGGCAGACTTGGTAGCCTATTACAATCAACAGTCCTGGCAGACTTGGTAGCCTATTACAACCCTGGCATACTTGGTAGCCTATTACACATCAACAACCCTGGCAGACTTGGTAGCCTATTACAATCAACAGTCCTGGCAGACTTGGTAGCATATAACAATCAACAACCTTGGAAGCTGAAGACTTGGTAGCCTATTACACATCAACAACCCTGGCAGACTTGGTAGCCTATTACAATCAACAACCCTGGCAGATTTGGTAGCCTATTACAATCAACAGCCCTGGCAGACTTGGTAGCCTATTACACATCAACAACCCTGGCAGACTTGGTAGCCTATTACACATCAACAACCCTGGCAGACTTGGTAGCCTATTACAATCAACAGTCCTGGCAGACTTGGTAGCCTATAACAATCAACAACCTTGGAAGACTTGGTAGCCTATTACACATCAACAACCCTGGCAGACTTGGTAGCCTATTACACATCAACAACCCTGGCAGACTTGGTAGCCTATTACAATCAACAACCCTGGCAGATTTGGTAGCCTATTACAATCAACAGCCCTGGCAGACTTGGTAGCCTATTACACATCAACAACCCTGGCAGACTTGGTAGCCTATTACACATCAACAACCCTGGCAGACTTGGTAGCCTATTACAATCAACAACCCTGGCAGACTTGGTAGCCTATTACACATCAACAACCCTGGCAGACTTGGTAGCCTATTACAATCAACAACCCTGGCAGACTTAGTAGCCTATTACAATCAACAACCCTGGCAGACTTGGTAGCCTATTACAATCAACAGCCCTGGCAGACTTGGTAGCCTATTACACATCAACAACCCTGGCAGACTTGGTAGCCTATTACAATCAACAGTCCTGGCAGACTTGGTAGCCTATAACAATCAACAACCTTGGAAGCTGAAGACTTGGTAGCCTATTACACATCAACAACCCTGGCAGACTTGGTAGCCTATTACAATCAACAACCCTGGCAGACTTGGTAGCCTATTACAATCAACAACCCTGGCAGATTTGGTAGCCTATTACAATCAACAGCCCTGGCAGACTTGGTAGCCTATTACACATCAACAACCCTGGCAGACTTGGTAGCCTATTACACATCAACAACCCTGGCAGACTTGGTAGCTTATTACACATCAACAGTCCTGGCAGACTTGGTAGCCTATTACAATCAACAACCCTGGCAGACTTGGTAGCCTATTACAATCAACAGCCCTGGCAGACTTGGTAGCCTATTACACATCAACAACCCTGGCAGACTTGGTAGCCTATTACAATCAACAACCCTGGCAGACTTGGTAGCCTATTACAATCAACAACCCTGGCAGACTTGGTAGCCTTTTACACATCAACAACCCTGGCAGACTTAGTAGCATATTACAATCGACAGCCTTGGCAGACTTGGTAGCCTATTACACATCAACAGTCCTGGCAGACTTGGTAGCCTATTACAATCAACAACCCTGGCAGACTTGGTAGCCTATTACACATCAACAACCCTGGCAGACTTGGTAGCCTATTACAATCAACAACCCTGGCAGACTTAGTAGCCTATTACAATCAACAACCCTGGCAGACTTGGTAGCCTATTACAATCAACAGCCCTGGCAGACTTGGTAGCCTATTACACATCAACAACCCTGGCAGACTTGGTAGCCTATTACAATCAACAGTCCTGGCAGACTTGGTAGCCTATAACAATCAACAACCTTGGAAGCTGAAGACTTGGTAGCCTATTACACATCAACAACCCTGGCAGACTTGGTAGCCTATTACAATCAACAACCCTGGCAGACTTGGTAGCCTATTACAATCAACAACCCTGGCAGATTTGGTAGCCTATTACAATCAACAGCCCTGGCAGACTTGGTAGCCTATTACACATCAACAACCCTGGCAGACTTGGTAGCCTATTACACATCAACAACCCTGGCAGACTTGGTAGCTTATTACACATCAACAGTCCTGGCAGACTTGGTAGCCTATTACAATCAACAACCCTGGCAGACTTGGTAGCCTATTACAATCAACAGCCCTGGCAGACTTGGTAGCCTATTACACATCAACAACCCTGGCAGACTTGGTAGCCTATTACAATCAACAACCCTGGCAGACTTGGTAGCCTATTACAATCAACAACCCTGGCAGACTTGGTAGCCTTTTACACATCAACAACCCTGGCAGACTTAGTAGCATATTACAATCGACAGCCTTGGCAGACTTGGTAGCCTATTACACATCAACAGTCCTGGCAGACTTGGTAGCCTATTACAATCAACAGCCCTGGCAGACTTGGTAGCCTATTACACATCAACAGCCCTTGCAGACTTGGCAGCCCAGGCTGGTCCTGCATCATTCACTACGTCCTTCATGTACGCTTCAGTATCAAAGAAGGGTCTGTCAAGATACATCTGCCACTTTGAGCTGAGCCGCTCAGTTTCCCCCTTGTTGTTCCTCCTCTCCATTCTCTTACAGTACCGCCTGTAGTACACGTCGAACTTCTGTGATATGATAGGCAGGGGGATGGCAATGAGTGGGACTCCGCTACAAGCGCAGCACGCTCCTATCACCTTACCTGTCGGGGAGGTGCTGTTAGCTTTATAATATATAATTATATATATAACACTCTTATAACAACTAAACAATGAACATTTAGATGGTGCAAAATTCAACTCTGGGAAGTAGCTTGCTTTTCGATCACTTTTTCGTGACACAGCGTGATAAATATATTTTCAATAATTTAGATTGTTCTAACCTACAGTTGAGGTGGGCACCATGTCACCGTACCCCACCGTTGTTATGGTAACAAGACTCCACCACATACAGCTAAACACACTATCAAACTTACCTACAGTTGAGGTGGGCACCATGTCACCGTACCCCACGGTTGTTATGGTAACAAGACTCCACCACATACAGCTAAACACACTATCAAACTTACCTACAGTTGAGGTGGGCACCATGTCACCGTACCCCACGGTTGTTATGGTAACAAGACTCCACCACATACAGCTAAACACACTATCAAACTTACCTACAGTTGAGGTGGGCACCATGTCACCGTACCCCACGGTTGTTATGGTAACAAGACTCCACCACATACAGCTAAACACACTATCAAACTTACCTACAGTTGAGGTGGGCACCATGTCACCGTACCCCACCGTTGTTATGGTAACAAGACTCCACCACATACAGCTAAACACACTATCAAACTTACCTACAGTTGAGGTGGGCACCATGTCACCGTACCCCACGGTTGTTATGGTAACAAGACTCCACCACATACAGCTAAACACACTATCAAACTTGGCGGACATGTCTGCATCCTCTGTCATGTTCAGAGCAACAGAGCAGTTCTCATCCAGCTGTAGGAATATGTTGTAGGAGCTGGAAGTGTTGGTCATAATGTTCCTCATGAACCTCACTGAAGTGCTGTTTGGACTGAGGTCCAGTAACCTTATGTTGGGGAATATGGTGCAGTTATCCAGCACTAGAGAATAGGTCCCTGTGGTATTGACAAGGTGTCTGATGGTGGAGTCTGCGATGGTGTTTATGAGCTGAGTGTAAATTATCTTGTCTGATGAAGAGTTTGGAACACCATGGTGGTCTAAGCGGAAATCAAACTCCACCCAGAACATGATGGTGGCATAAGTCACTACGCAGAAGAAGATGAATATGAAGATGACGAGGAGATCCGAGAAGCTGTTCTTGACGGCCATGCCAAGAGAGAAAAATAGCGCGTTATACCTGGCCAAGTTAAACACATGTACCATTCTGAATAGTTTGATCATCCTGAGACAGGCCATGACCCGGTAGATGTTGTAGATCCTGTGCTGGTCGTACTCCCCTCCTGACTGCTCTTCAAGGTACGCTTCTAGCTCAAACAGTATCAGGGTCACGAAGTAGGACAGAACCACAAATGCGTCCATTATTGCCATGAACGACTTTGCAAACTTCTTCCTGTCCTCTGACCAATAAAACCTCATGATGAGAAAGGTGGTGATCCACAAAGTGCAGAGCGTCTCTACTGACATTATTATTTTTAAAGGAGTGTCTAGGTTCTTCCACGAGCCTGATAACTGTTGGAGTCTCTCCTGTGGGTTTTGGTCCCTAGCATTGGGCTGTATGATCTGCTCGCACACTACCGCCATCACGAACAGTATTGTCACGGCCAGGTCTATTATCTGTATCCGCAACAGTTTCTGATAGTGCATGTACTCTGTGGGCTTCTGACTGAGTATTCGTTTTAGCCCCTTCACTTTGGGGTTGGTGGACTGCATCACCCCGTTCTTGGTTCTGTGGTTTCTGATCTTGAAGAAGACCACTTCTCTGTTGAAAATCTCTTCGCTGACATTAGGGGGTTTCCTGAGCACTCCCCCTGATTGAAAGTAGTAGAGAATTGAATCGAAAGACTGTCTGTCTCTGTAGAAGCAGTACATATTACGCTCCTTGTTGTAGTAAGTTTCCTTCTCATTAGAGCCCAGCAGTGTACCAGGGAACTGATTCAGGGTGCTGTGCCGGGTTTTGAAGATGTGTCCCGATATGTTTAGGTAGCAGAATACTGGGTCCTCGCAGATCTCGTCCATTCCTGCACATTATATATATACATTACATGTTAAAATAAGAGAATTATATACGCTAATTTAACTGCGTATAATTATATACGCTAATTTAACTGCGTATAATTATATACGCTAATTTAACTGCGTATAATTATATACGCTAATTTAATTGCGTATAATTATATACGCTAATTTAACTGCGTATAATTATATACGCTAATTTAACTGCATATAATTATATACGCTAATCTAACTGCGTATAATGCGATTACACTATTAATTATTGTATCAATTTGCACGAGGAGCAGCCGAGTGCAAATTGATACAATAATTGCACGAGGCGAAGCCGAGTTCGATTATTGCAGTTATTTCACGAGGCGCAGCCGAGTGTAATAACTGGTGTAATCGCATTATACGAACAGTTAGATTTGCATATAACTCCACGTTTCTGATGTTATAATCAGTGCAATTAGTTTATAATCGCACCGACTAAAACAGTGTAATTGCACTGTTTTGAGAGCACTGAGCAACTGATATTTTGATTTCTGGAGTGTACTCACCGTGTTACTGATAAGGAGACAAGTCCCCAACACCGTGATAAATCTGCCCTTGCATCATACTGTGCCATGTAATATCACATGATCTGATATCATGCCAAATTAGGCTCTAAACTATAAAGTGTAATAAAAATGGAACTGTTTGAGAAAATTTTCTATTTTATTATAAGTATATTTGAAAATTAATCCGATCATTGCACTGTTGAACATAAACTACCCCAGGTTACTGATTTAAATCAATATTTAAATCAGTACCTCATAATAGTAGAGCAGCTGTTGAGAGGGCTCTAAAAAAGCAGTGCAATTAGTTTTGTTATCGCACTCCCTGGGAAAAAAGCCGGTATGATTATGAAAATAATACGTGGCCGTCAAATAGGTCAAAAGTGGAGTTTGTAATACATGTATACTCTGACATCAGACGTGGAGTTTGTAATACATGTATACTCTGACATCAGACGTGGAGTTTGTAATACATGTATACTCTGACATCAGACGTGGAGTTTGTAATACATGTATACTCTGACATCAGACGTGGAGTTTGTAATACATGTATACTCTGACATCAGACGTGGAGTTTGTAATACATGTATACTCTGACATCAAAAGTGGAGTTTGTAATACATGTATACTCTGACATCAGACGTGGAGTTTGTAATACATGTATACTCTGACATCAGACGTGGAGTTTGTAATACATGTATACTCTGACATCAGACGTGGAGTTTGTAATACATGTATACTCTGACATCAGACGTGGAGTTTGTAATACATGTATACTCTGACATCAGACGTGGAGTTTGTAATACATGTATACTCTGACATCAGACGTGGAGTTTGTAATACATGTATACTCTGACATCAGACGTGGAGTTTGTAATACATGTATACTCTGACATCAGACGTGGAGTTTGTAATACATGTATACTCTGACATCAGACGTGGAGTTTGTAATACATGTATACTCTGACATCAGACGTGGAGTTTGTAATACATGTATACTCTGACATCAGACGTGGAGTTTGTAATACATGTATACTCTGACATCAGACGTGGAGTTTGTAATACATGTATACTCTGACATCAGACGTGGAGTTTGTAATACATGTATACTCTGACATCAGACGTGGAGTTTGTAATACATGTATACTCTGACATCAGACGTGGAGTTTGTAATACATGTATACTCTGACATCAGACGTGGAGTTTGTAATACATGTATACTCTGACATCAGACGTGGAGTTTGTAATACATGTATACTCTGACATCAAAAGTGGAGTTTGTAATACATGTATACTCTGACATCAGACGTGGAGTTTGTAATACATGTATACTCTGACATCAGACGTGGAGTTTGTAATACATGTATACTCTGACATCAGACGTGGAGTTTGTAATACATGTATACTCTGACATCAGAGTGGAGTTTGTAATACATGTATATTGTATACTCTGACATCAGACGCTTCAAACATGAAATTAATTTTAAGAACTTGCACCACATTAAACTGCCAGTTAACGATGTAAGGCGTAGTGTGGGCAGACCCTAAAGAACCTGAAATTACATTTCTCAGACAAACTAAACTTTTACCGCATCATATAGATAGCGCTAGCAGGTGCTGATAAGACATGGGCTCAGTTATTCTTTTTTGTTTTAACCTCAAGTAGCTTATAAAACAGTGCGTGTGATCATCTGTCGTATCAAATCAAATTATTTGTCACTATATGTTAATAAATCATGATATACAAGTTTTAATTTTTAAAGTTTCTGTTTTTGTTTTTAATGAATAGACGTAATCAACATTTTCAATTTTCATATTCACGCATATTGAATAAAAGTATATTGTTATGTATTATATTATTTTGTAAACATTGGCCGGGTATAAAAAAACCGGTCCCCAAACAAACAACCGCCAACAGGACAAAACAAAATGGAAATCATGGCCAGTCAAATCAGAAAATCTCTTGAGAAAAGTCCAAAAGGAAGGCCGCACTACAAGGAATTCCAAAAAGAAACAGTTTGACCAACAGCATAGAACAGAACGTGATGTCAAGTGAGCTATCCTGAACCATAGCGTTGTTGAGTGAGTGTTTCGGAGGGATGGCTCCACACGGTCACTGTTAAATCAACAAACGGGAGGCCCCCCCTTTGTCGTGCAGCCCAACAGACCCCCTCTCTAAAGTGACGTAAAGAGCAAGTATGTGTTACATTTCACCATTATTATAGAAAACAAGCACGGAGAAGCCAAGATCAGCTGATTCCTTATTTGGGTGAGAAGTAGCTGGATTACTATGTAGCTTTTATAATTGAATAAACTTGCATTTGATCTTAATGTTCAAGAATAGAATGAGTAATATATAAATACTAAATCATAATAAGACTACCTGATCACTGCCTCAATCATAGTAACTACCTGATCACTTACTAAATCTTTCATGGGCCATTACAACAATAAGCATTACTTCAAACAAAATCTCCGACCTATATAATTGTTATAGACCATGCAGGGTATAACGATTATATAGGTCGGAGATTGCTCATTATCAGCTAGTGAACTGCTGAGCTAGGGAACTGCTGAGCTAGTGAACTGCTGAGCTAGTGAACTGCTGAGCTAGTGAACTGCTGAGCTAGTGAACTGCTGAGCTAGTGAACTGCTGAGCTAGTGAACTGCTGAGCTAGGGAACTGCTGAGCTAGTGAACTGCTGAGCTAGGGAACTGCTGAGCTAGGGAACTGCTGAGCTAGTGAACTGCTGAGCTAGGGAACTGCTGAGCAAGTGAACTGCTGAGCTAGTGAACTGCTGAGCTAGTGAACTGCTGAGCTAGTGAACTGCTGAGCTAGGGAACTGCTGAGCTAGTGAACTGCTGAGCTAAGGAACTGCTGAGCTAGTGAACTGCTGAGCTAGGGAACTGCTGAGCTAGTGAACTGCTGAGCTAGTGAACTGCTGAGCTAGTGAACTGCTGAGCTAGGGAACTGCTGAGCTAGGGAACTGCTGAGCTAGTAAACTGCTGAGCTAGTGAACTGCTGAGCTAGTGAACTGCTGAGCTAGTGAACTGCTGAGCTAGTGAACTGCTGAGCTAGTGAACTGCTGAGCTAGTGAACTGCTGAGCTAGGGAACTGCTGAGCTAGTGAACTGCTGAGCTAGTGAACTGCTGAGCTAGGGAACTGCTGAGCTAGCGAACTGCTGAGCTAGGGAACTGCTGAGCTAGGGAACTGCTGAGCTAGTGAACTGCTGAGCTAGGGAACTGCTGAGCTAGTGAACTGCTGAGCTAATGAACTGCTGAGCTAGGGAACTGCTGAGCTAGCGAACTGCTGAGCTAGGGAACTGCTGAGCTAGGGAACTGCTGAGCTAGGGAACTGCTGAGCTAGGGAACTGCTGAGCTAGGGAACTGCTGAGCTAGGGAACTGCTGAGCTAGTAAACTGCTGAGCTAGTGAACTGCTGAGCTAGTGAACTGCTGAGCTAGTGAACTACTGAGCTTGTGAACTACTGAGCTTGTGAACTGCTGAGCTAGTGAACTGCTGAGCTAGTGAACTACTGAGCTTGTGAACTACTGAGCTTGTGAACTGCTGAGCTAGTGAACTGCTGAGCTAGTGAACTACTGAGCTAGTGAACTACTGAGCTAGGGAACTGCTGAGCTAGTGAACTGCTGAGCTAGGGAACTGCTGAGCTAATGAACTGCTGAGCTAGTGAACTGCTGAGCTAGGGAACTGCTGAGCTAGGGAACTGCTGAGCTAGTGAACTGCTGAGCTAGTGAACTGCTGAGCTAGTGAACTGCTGAGCTAGGGAACTGCTGAGCTAGGGAACTGCTGAGCTAGTGAACTGCTGAGCTAGTGAACTGCTGAGCTAGTGAACTGCTGAGCTAGTGAACTGCTGAGCTAGGGAACTGCTGAGCTAGTGAACTGCTGAGCTAGTGAACTGCTGAGCTAGGGAACTGCTGAGCTAGTGAACTGCTGAGCTAGTGAACTGCTGAGCTAGGGAACTGCTGAGCTAGTGAACTGCTGAGCTAGTGAACTGCTGAGCTAGTGAACTGCTGAGCTAGTGAACTGCTGAGCTAGGGAACTGCTGAGCTAGGGAACTGCTGAGCTAGTGAACTGCTAAGCTAGTGAACTACTGAGCTAGTGAACTGCTGAGCTAATGAACTGCTGAGCTAGTGAACTGCTGAGCTAGGGAACTGCTGAGCTAGTGAACTGCTAAGCTAGGGAACTGCTGAGCTAGTGAACTGCTGAGCTAGTGAACTGCTGAGCTAGGGAACTGCTGAGCTAGTGAACTGCTGAGCTAGGGAACTGCTGAGCTAGGGAACTGCTAAGCTAGTGGACTGCTGAGCTTGTGAACTGCTGAGCTAATGAACTGCTAGCATTGCTAAACTATTAGAACCTTCATTAGGTTATAAAAAGTACTGAGAAGTAATCGCATTTCAATTTATTTGTGAAAAGAAAACTGCAGACACCGAAGTTTGAAGGTAAATGAATAAAGGTTGTGTATTAATTTATATCTTCCAAAAAAAATTGACAAGGAAGCAGTACAATATGAGAAGTAAGGGGGAGAAGTGAGGGGCACTGAGTGGAGTTACTAAGCCCCCTCTCCCACTGTGTCATGTCGGGTGACAGCCTCCAACAAACCCCATTAATGGAGACATAGTTTTATCTCATATGGACAAAAACATGTTCATCTATGGTTTCTATCTGTTGAATAGTTAGATTCACATCGTGTGATGAGGTTAGCTATTCAGTAAGTTAGACCCCCAATTTTCAGTTCAGCAATATTCTAATTCAACGTAACTGGAAATAAAAGTGAGAGTGATTAGTGAGAGTGATTAGTGGGAGCGGTCCGGGACATTAGTGAGAGTGATTAGTGGGAGCGGTCCGGGACATTAGTGAGAGTGATTAGTGGGAGCGGTCCGGGACATTAGTGAGAGTGATTAGTGGGAGCGGTCCGGGACATTAGTGGGAGTGATTAGTGGGAGCGGTCCGGGACATTAGTGGGAGTGATTAGTGGGAGCGGTCCGGGACATTAGTGGGAGTGATTAGTGGGAGCAGTCCGGGACATTAGTGGGAGTGATTAGTGGGAGCGGTCCGGGACATTAGTGGGAGTGATTAGTGGGAGCGGTCCGGGACATTAGTGGGAGTGATTAGTGGGAGCGGTCCGGGACATTAGTGGGAGTGATTAGTGGGAGCGGTCCGGGACATTAGTGGGAGTGATTAGTGGGAGCAGTCCGGGACATTAGTGGGAGTGATTAGTGGGAGCGGTCCGGGACATTAGTGGGAGTGATTAGTGGGAGCGGTCCGGGACATTAGTGGGAGTGATTAGTGGGAGCGGTCCGGGACATTAGTGGGAGTGATTAGTGGGAGCAGTCCGAGACATTAGTGGGAGTGATTAGTGGGAGCGGTCCGGGACATTAGTGGGAGTGATTAGTGGGAGCGGTCCGGGACATTAGTGGGAGTGATTAGTGGGAGCAGTCCGGGACATTAGTGGGAGTGATTAGTGGGAGCGGTCCGGGACATTAGTGGGAGTGATTAGTGGGAGCGGTCCGGGACATTAGTGGGAGTGATTAGTGGGAGCAGTCCGGGACATTAGTGGGAGTGATTAGTGGGAGCGGTCCGGGACATTAGTGGGAGTGATTAGTGGGAGCAGTCCGGGACATTAGTGGGAGTGATTAGTGGGAGCGGTCCGGGACATTAGTGGGAGTGATTAGTGGGAGCGGTCCGGGACATTAGTGGGAGTGATTAGTGGGAGCAGTCCGGGACATTAGTGGGAGTGATTAGTGGGAGCGGTCCGGGACATTAGTGGGAGTGATTAGTGGGAGCGGTCCGGGACATTAGTGGGAGTGATTAGTGGGAGCGGTCCGGGACATTAGTGGGAGTGATTAGTGGGAGCGGTCCGGGACATTAGTGGGAGTGATTAGTGGGAGCGGTCCGGGACATTAGTGGGAGTGATTAGTGGGAGCGGTCCGGGACATTAGTGGGAGTGATTAGTGGGAGCGGTCCGGGACATTAGTGGGAGTGATTAGTGGGAGCGGTCCGGGACATTAGTGGGAGTGATTAGTGGGAGCGGTCCGGGACATTAGTGGGAGTGATTAGTGGGAGCGGTCCGGGACATTAGTGGGAGTGATTAGTGGGAGCGGTCCGGGACATTAGTGGGAGTGATTAGTGGGAGCGGTCCGGGACATTAGTGGGAGTGATTAGTGGGAGCGGTCCGGGACATTAGTGGGAGTGATTAGTGGGAGTGGTCCGGGACATTAGTGGGAGTGATTAGTGGGAGCAGTCCGGGACATTAGTGGGAGTGATTAGTGGGAGCGGTCCGGGACATTAGTGGGAGTGATTAGTGGGAGCGGTCCGGGACATTAGTGGGAGTGATTAGTGGGAGCGGTCCGGGACATTAGTGGGAGTGATTAGTGGGAGCGGTCCGGGACATTAGTGGGAGTGATTAGTGGGAGCGGTCCGGGACATTAGTGGGAGTGATTAGTGGGAGCGGTCCGGGACATTAGTGGGAGTGATTAGTGGGAGCGGTCCGGGACATTAGTGGGAGTGATTAGTGGGAGCGGTCCGGGACATTAGTGGGAGTGATTAGTGGGAGCGGTCCGGGACATTAGTGGGAGTGATTAGTGGGAGCGGTCCGGGACATTAGTGGGAGTGATTAGTGGGAGCGGTCCGGGACATTAGTGGGAGTGATTAGTGGGAGTGGTCCGGGACATTAGTGGGAGTGATTAGTGGGAGCAGTCCGGGACATTAGTGGGAGTGATTAGTGGGAGCGGTCCGGGACATTAGTGGGAGTGATTAGTGGGAGTGGTCCGGGACATTAGTGGGAGTGATTAGTGGGAGCGGTCCGGGACATTAGTGGGAGTGATTAGTGGGAGCGGTCCGGGACATTAGTGGGAGTTATTAGTGGGAGCGGTCCGGGACATTAGTGGGAGTGATTAGTGGGAGCAGTCCGGGACATTAGTGGGAGTGATTAGTGGGAGCGGTCCGGGACATTAGTGGGAGTGATTAGTGGGAGTGGTCCGGGACATTAGTGGGAGTGATTAGTGGGAGTGGTCCGGGACATTAGTGGGAGTGATTAGTGGGAGCGGTCCGGGACATTAGTGGGAGTTATTAGTGGGAGCGGTCCGGGACATTAGTGGGAGTGATTAGTGGGAGCGGTCCGGGACATTAGTGGGAGTGATTAGTGGGAGTGGTCCGGGACATTAGTGGGAGTGATTAGTGGGAGCGGTCCGGGACATTAGTGGGAGTGATTAGTGGGAGTGGTCCGGGACATTAGTGGGAGTGATTAGTGGGAGTGGTCCGGGACATTAGTGGGAGTGATTAGTGGGAGCGGTCCGGGACATTAGTGGGAGTTATTAGTGGGAGCGGTCCGGGACATTAGTGGGAGTGATTAGTGGGAGCGGTCCGGGACATTAGTGGGAGTGATTAGTGGGAGTGGTCCGGGACATTAGTGGGAGTGATTAGTGGGAGCGGTCCGGGACATTAGTGGGAGTGATTAGTGGGAGTGGTCCGGGACATTAGTGGGAGTGATTAGTGGGAGCGGTCCGGGACATTAGTGGGAGTGATTAGTGGGAGCAGTCCGGGACATTAGTGGGAGTAATTAGTGGGAGCAGTTTGGGATATAACGTCCCAGGAGGTGCGATAAGGAAACTAATAACAATATTAATTCAATGAATAATAATAATCAATCGAGCAAGTTTGACGAGCAATTTGTTGTTGCCCTAGTCGTATTCCCAAGTAGTAGTAGTGTATTATACATCTGCAGAAACAAGTAGAAACATAACTAACACAACCATTTTTAGTGGAACTATGTAAAAGGGGATCGTTGCTAGCGTCGAAACTGTTTTAACCCTACCTTAGTCAGTTGAAAGTCTGATAGCATATGTTCTGTTTGATTTGACCAAACTAATGCCTTTCATTGCTTTATAACTAACACAACCAACATAACTAACTAATTACTAACTAACCAATTACGAAACTAAATAAGTAGATATTAATAAAGACAATATAATATAGCAAACACAAACAAGTACTCCCTGCTCCAGTAGTAAGGAGTAAAGAAACTAATTCCAGTAAAACAATGTTCAGCATTATCCTGCTTAGAAAGCTGATTAATTTGTACTCGTATTACTAGTAGTACTCCAGAGTAGCAAGCAAGCTCTCACTGTAAATATAAGAAGTCGGCCATGAATAATAATTGTCTCCAGTCGTAACAGGGACATTTGCAAGTTGGCATGCTCTTGTAGCAGGGTGATACAAACCTACTCAACTACTACCCTGCTACTGGAGTATTTGTAAGTAACACAAACCTTTCTACTTCTACTAGACAGATGAGGAGAACCTTTCTACTTCTACTAGACAGATGAGGAGAACCTTTCTACTTCTACTAGACAGATGAGGAGAACCTTTCTACTTCTACTAGACAGATGAGGAGAACCTTTCTACTTCTACTAGACAGCTGAGGAGAACCTTTCTACTTCTACTAGACAGATGAGGAGAACCTTTCTACTTCTACTAGACAGATGAGGAGAACCTTTCTACTTCTACTAGACAGATGAGGAGAACCTTTCTACTTCTACTAGACAGATGAGGAGAACCTTTCTACTTTTACTAGAAAGATGAGGAGAACCTTTCTACTTCTACTAGACAGATGAGGAGAACCTTTCTACTTCTACTGGACAGATGAGGAGAACCTTTCTACTTCTACTGGACAGATGAGGAGAACCTTTCTACTTCTACTGGACAGATGAGGAGAACCTTTCTACTTCTACTAGACAGATGAGGAGAACCTTTCTACTTCTACTAGACAGATGAGGAGAACCTTTCTACTTCTACTAGACAGATGAGGACAACCTTTCTACTTCTACTGGACAGATGAGGACAACCTACCTACTTCTACTGGACAGATGAGGAGAACCTTTCTACTTCTACTAGACAGATGAGGACAACCTTTCTACTTCTACTAGACAGATGAGGAGAACCTTTCTACTTCTACTAGACAGATGAGGACAACCTTTCTACTTCTACTGGACAGATGAGGAGAACCTTTCTACTTCTACTAGACAGATGAGGACAACCTTTCTACTTCTACTGGACAGATGAGGAGAACCTTTTTACTTCTACTAGACAGATGAGGACAACCTTTCTACTTCTACTGGACAGATGAGGAGAACTTTTCTACTTCTACTGGACAGATGAGGAGAACCTTTCTACTTCTACTGGACAGATGAGGAGAACCTTTCTACTTCTACTAGACAGATGAGGAGAACCTTTCTACTTCTACTAGACAGATGAGGAGAACCTTTCTACTTCTACTAGACAGATGAGGAGAACATTTCTACTTCTACTAGACAGATGAGGAGAACCTTTCTACTTCTACTGGACAGACGAGGAGAACCTTTCTACTTCTACTAGACAGATGAGGACAACCTTTCTACTTCTACTAGACAGATGAGGAGAACCTTTCTACTTCTACTAGACAGATGAGGACAACCTTTCTACTTCTACTGGACAGACGAGGAGAACCTTTCTACTTCTACTAGACAGATGAGGAGAACCTTTATACTTGTACTAGACAGATGAGGAGAACCTTTCTACCTTTACTAGACAAATGAGGAGAACCTTTATACTTCTACTAGACAGATGAGGAGAACCTTTCTACTTCTACTGGACAGATGAGGAGAACCTTTCTACTTCTACTAGACAGATGAGGAGAACCTTTCTACTTCTACTGGACAGATGAGGAGAACCTTTCTACTTCTACTGGACAGACGAGGAGAACCTTTCTACTTCTACTAGACAGATGAGGAGAACCTTTCTACTTCTACTAGACAGATGAGGAGAACCTTTCTACTTCTACTAGACAGATGAGGAGAACCTTTCTACTTCTACTAGACAGATGAGGAGAACCTTTCTACTTCTACTAGACAGATGAGGAGAACATTTCTACTTCTACTAGACAGATGAGGAGAACCTTTCTACTTCTACTAGACAGATGAGGAGAACCTTTCTACTTCTACTAGACAGATGAGGAGAACCTTTCTACTTCTACTAGACAGATGAGGAGAACCTTTCTACTTCTACTAGACAGATGAGGAGAACCTTTCTACTTCTACTAGACAGATGAGGACAACCTTTCTACTTCTACTAGACAGATGAGGAGAACCTTTCTACTTCTACTAGACAGATGAGGACAACCTTTCTACTTCTACTGGACAGATGAGGAGAACCTTTCTACTTCTACTAGACAGATGAGGACAACCTTTCTACTTCTACTGGACAGATGAGGAGAACCTTTTTACTTCTACTAGACAGATGAGGACAACCTTTCTACTTCTACTGGACAGATGAGGAGAACTTTTCTACTTCTACTGGACAGATGAGGAGAACCTTTCTACTTCTACTGGACAGATGAGGAGAACCTTTCTACTTCTACTAGACAGATGAGGAGAACCTTTCTACTTCTACTAGACAGATGAGGAGAACCTTTCTACTTCTACTAGACAGATGAGGAGAACATTTCTACTTCTACTAGACAGATGAGGAGAACCTTTCTACTTCTACTGGACAGACGAGGAGAACCTTTCTACTTCTACTAGACAGATGAGGACAACCTTTCTACTTCTACTAGACAGATGAGGAGAACCTTTCTACTTCTACTAGACAGATGAGGACAACCTTTCTACTTCTACTGGACAGACGAGGAGAACCTTTCTACTTCTACTAGACAGATGAGGAGAACCTTTATACTTGTACTAGACAGATGAGGAGAACCTTTCTACCTTTACTAGACAAATGAGGAGAACCTTTATACTTCTACTAGACAGATGAGGAGAACCTTTCTACTTCTACTGGACAGATGAGGAGAACCTTTCTACTTCTACTAGACAGATGAGGAGAACCTTTCTACTTCTACTGGACAGATGAGGAGAACCTTTCTACTTCTACTGGACAGACGAGGAGAACCTTTCTACTTCTACTAGACAGATGAGGAGAACCTTTCTACTTCTACTAGACAGATGAGGAGAACCTTTCTACTTCTACTAGACAGATGAGGAGAACCTTTCTACTTCTACTAGACAGATGAGGAGAACCTTTCTACTTCTACTAGACAGATGAGGAGAACATTTCTACTTCTACTAGACAGATGAGGAGAACCTTTCTACTTCTACTAGACAGATGAGGAGAACCTTTCTACTTCTACTAGACAGATGAGGAGAACCTTTCTACTTCTACTAGACAGATGAGGAGAACCTTTCTACTTCTACTAGACAGATGAGGAGAACCTTTCTACTTCTATTAGACAGACGAGGAGAATTACCGCTATTTCCATACTATAGATACCTCTTTACTCGGTCCTTCAGCAGATGTAGAAAATGCATTCATGTGAAGGTAATAGGTTTCTGTTTGTTTGGTAAACTGATCAGTGCAGGATAATGTAGGATAATGTAGGATAGTGTAGGATAGTGCAGGATATTGTAGGATATTGTAGGATAGTGTAGGATAGTGTAGGATAGTGTAGGATAGTGTAGGATAGTGTAGTATATTGTAGGATAGTGTAGGATATTGTAGGATAGTGTAGGATAGTGTAGGATAGTGTAGGATAGTGTAGTATATTGTAGGATAGTGTAGGATATTGTAGGATAGTGTAGGATATTGTAGGATAGTGTAGGATAGTGTAGGATAGTGTAGGATAGTGTAGTATATTGTAGGATAGTGTAGGATATTGTAGGATAGTGTAGGATAGTGTAGGATAGTGTAGGATAGTGTAGGATAGTGTAGGATAGTGTAGGATAGTGTAGGATAGTGTAGGATAGTGTAGGATATTGTAGGATAGTGTAGGATAGTGTAGGATAGTGTAGGATATTGTAGGATAGTGTAGGATAGTGTAGGATAGTGTAGGATAGTGTAGGATAGTGTAGTATATTGTAGGATAGTGTAGGATATTGTAGGATAGTGTAGGATATTGTAGGATAGTGTAGGATAGTGTAGGATAGTGTAGGATAGTGTAGTATATTGTAGGATAGTGTAGGATATTGTAGGATAGTGTAGGATATTGTAGGATAGTGTAGGATAGTGTAGGATAGTGTAGGATAGTGTAGTATATTGTAGGATAGTGTAGGATATTGTAGGATAGTGTAGGATAGTGTATGATAGTGTAGGATAGTGTAGGATAGTGTAGGATAGTGTAGGATAGTGTAGGATAGTGTAGGATATTGTAGGATAGTGTAGGATAGTGTATGATAGTGTAGGATAGTGTAGGATATCCTGCACTATCCTACATTGCATTAACCTTTATATACGATAGAAAGTGTCACTTTACTCCAACTATAATCATTGCCATCTTCCGACTTATGATTTAATCTCGAGATTGCAATTTTAAAATTGAATACACATGAAATGTGGCTCCTTCGCACGTGAATTCAGCTTTTGGTGGCTTTTTTCGGGACAATTCTGTGTAATTATCTTGTGAACAATCGCTGGCAAACGTCAATAATTCACAAAGAACGCAAATCAAAATGTCACAAAACGTTTCACGGAAGTGCTCGCCAAATTTGAACTGTTAAGAAAAAGACCACCGTTACAGTACTCCCTTGTAAAACGTGTTACAGTACTTCCCACGAAAGACAGAAGAAAGTTGAGCCAGTATCCGGTAATGACGAGCTGTTGGACGGGGTCGGCTCTTTTGTCAAAATAGCAATCACTAGATTGGTTTAACAACTAAAGAACTAGTATATACATTGTGTGCCCCTGATCTCCCTAGATCTTCTATTGGAGAGAGAGAGAGAGAGAGAGAGAGAGAGAGATAGAGAGAGAGAGAGAGAGAGAGAGAGAGAGAGAGAGAGAGAGAGAGAGAGAGAGAGAGAGAGAGAGAGAGAGAGAGAGAGAGAGAGAGAGAGAGAGAGAGAGAGAGAGAGAGAGAGAGAGAGAGAGAGAGAGAGAGAGAGAGAGAGAGAGAGAGAGAGAGAGAGAGAGAGAGAGAGAGAGAGAGAGAGAGAGAGAGAGAGAGAGAGAGAGAGAGAGAGAGAGAGAGAGAGAGAGAGAGAGATACTAACTTAATGCTTAACTCAGTCAGTCAAGTCAACGTATTTTTAAAATAATTAAGGAGCATCGAACCAAAAAATTACCATATATAACACTAATCACATAACCGTGTAACAGACGATTAAAAATCTGCACTTCCAACTCATTCTACCTTACTCCTAAACGTTTTCAGCAGTCTTTCAACTGACCATTCATGGTCCAAACAGTGACCTCAAGCTTGGTTTGACGTAAAGTCACGTTACGGCAATATTTTGTGTCTGGACAGCGAGGCAATTATGTGACTAATGTTGATTCGACTAGACGCTAATCACTTGATATTCCAAAATTGCGATCCAGCAGATTCATGTAATTAGCCATTAAATGTGACCAGATTTATAATATTACTACTCAATGCTCATGCAGCCGTGCAGCGTTAACTCGAACAGTTAGAATAACGGTGGACGATAAGATAAACAAGGTTCTAGAATATAAAGGTTCTAGAATATAAAGGTTCTAGAATATAAAGGTTCTAGAATATAAAGGTTCTAGAATATAAAGGTTCTAGAAAGTGAGGGTCCCATACAACCTGATATCCCCAACAATAGGGGCCTATATACCACCCTGTATTATATCTTGGGCGACACACAAGATGGGTCATTGGTAGACGACACACACAGTGGTCAGCAATTACTCATGCAAACTATATTTGGTGCTTTGCACAATGGTTTGCTCTACTTGACACGTGGTTTGCTCTACGTGACACGTTGTTTGCTCTACTTGACACGTGGTTTGCTCAAAGTGACACGTGGTTTGCTCTACTTGACACGTGGTTTGCTCTAAGTGATACGTGGTTTGCTCTACTTGACACGTGGTTTGCTCTACTTGACACGTGGTTTGCTCTACGTGTGAGACGTGATTTGCTCTACTTGACACGTGGTTTGCTCTACTTGACACGTGGTTTGCTCTACGTGTGAGACGTGGTTTGCTCTACTTGACACGTAGTTTGCTCTACTTGACACGTGGTTTGCTCTACTTGACACGTGGTTTGCTCTACTTGACACGTGGTTTGCTCTACGTGACACGTAGTTTGCTCTACTTGACACGTAGTTTGCTCTACTTAACACATGGTATGCTCTACGTGACACGTAGTTTGATCTACTTGACACGTGGTTTGCTCTACTTGACACGTGGTTTGCTCTAATTGACACCTGGTTTGTTCTACTTGACACGTAGTTTGCTCTACTTGACACGTGGTTTGCTCTACTTGACACGTGGTTTGCTCTACTTGACACGTGGTTTGCTCTACTTGACACGTGGTTTGCTCTACTTGACACGTGGTTTGCTCTACTTGACACGTAGTTTGTTCTATTTGACACGTAGTTTGCTCTACTTGACACGTGGTTTGCTCTACTTGACACGTGGTTTGCTCTACTTGACACGTAGTTTGCTTTGCTTTACACGTGGTTTGTGACACTTCTGAACGTTCGAAGTAAAGTATAGGGATTAACTATACTAACTTAACTACACTGTATAGCAGGGTTAGGGTTAGGGTTAGGGTTAAAATTGTATTAAATTATATTGTCGGGGGTCAATTGTCGCCCACCCAACTAAACCGTAGACTCTGAAGAGATACTAACTCAACTAAACCGTATAATAAGCTCTGAAGAGATACTAACTCAACTAAACAGTATAATAAGCTCTGAAGAGACACTACCTCAACTAAACAGTATAGCAGGCTCTGAAGAGATACTAACTCAACTAAACCGTATAATAAGCTCTGAAGAGATACTAACTCAACTAAACAGTATAATAAGCTCTGAAGAGACACTACCTCAACTAAACAGTATAGCAGGCTCTGAAGAGATACTAACTCAACTAAACCGTATAATAAGCTCTGAAGAGATACTAACTCAACTAAACCGTATAATAAGCTCTGAAGAGACACTACCTCAACTAAACAGTATAGCAGGCTCTGAAGAGATACTAACTCAACTAAACCGTATAATAAGCTCTGAAGAGATACTAACTCAACTAAACCGTATAATAAGCTCTGAAGAGACACTACCTCAACTAAACAGTATAGCAGGCTCTGAAGAGATACTAACTCAACTAAACCGTATAATAAGCTCTGAAGAGACACTACCTCAACTAAACAGTATAGCAGGCTCTGAAGAGATACTAACTCAACTAAACCGTATAATAAGCTCTGAAGAGATACTAACTCAACTAAACCGTATAATAAGCTCTGAAGAGATACTAACTCAACTAAACAGTATAGCAGGCTCTGAAGAGATACTAACTCAACTAAACCGTATAATAAGCTCTGAAGAGATACTAACTTAACTAAACCGTATAATAAGCTCTGAAGAGATACTAACTCAACTAAACCGTATAATAAGCTCTGAAGAGACACTACCTCAACTAAACAGTATAGCAGGCTCTGAGAGATACTAACTCAACTAAACCGTATAATAAGCTCTGAAGAGATACTAACTCAACTAAACCGTATAATAAGCTCTGAGAGATACTAACTCAACTAAACAGTATAGCAGGCTCTGAAGAGATACTAACTCAACTAAACAGTATAGCAGGCTCTGAAGAGATACTAACTCAACTAAACAGTATAGCAGGCTCTGAAGAGATACTAACTCAACTAAACAGTATAGCAGGCTCTGAAGAGATACTAACCCAACTAAACCGTAGACTCTGAAGAGATACTAACTCAACTAAACCGTATAATAAGCTCTGAAGAGACACTACCTCAACTAAACAGTATAGCAGGCTCTGAAGAGATACTAACTCAACTAAACCGTATAATAAGCTCTGAAGAGACACTACCTCAACTAAACAGTATAGCAGGCTCTGAAGAGATACTAACTCAACTAAACCGTATAATAAGCTCTGAAGAGATACTAACTCAACTAAACAGTATAGCAGGCTCTGAAGAGATACTAACTCAACTAAACAGTATAGCAGGCTCTGAAGAGATACTAACTCAACTAAACCGTATAATAAGCTCTGAAGAGACACTACCTCAACTAAACAGTATAGCAGGCTCTGAAGAGATACTAACTCAACTAAACCGTATAATAAGCTCTGAAGAGATACTAACTCAACTAAACAGTATAGCAGGCTCTGAAGAGATACTAACTCAACTAAACAGTATAGCAGGCTCTGAAGAGATACTAACTCAACTAAACCGTATAATAAGCTCTGAAGAGACACTACCTCAACTAAACAGTATAGCAGGCTCTGAAGAGATACTAACTCAACTAAACAGTATAGCAGGCTCTGAAGAGATACTAACTCAACTAAACAGTATAGCAGGCTCTGAAGAGATACTAACTCAACTAAACAGTATAGCAGGCTCTGAAGAGATACTAACTCAACTAAACCGTATAATAAGCTCTGAAGAGACACTACCTCAACTAAACAGTATAGCAGGCTCTGAAGAGATACTAACTCAACTAAACAGTATAGCAGGCTCTGAAGAGATACTAACTCAACTAAACCGTATAATAAGCTCTGAAGAGACACTACCTAAACTAAACAGTATAGCAGGCTCTGAAGAGATACTAACTCAACTAAACAGTATAGCAGGCTCTGAAGAGATACTAACTCAACTAAACCGTATAATAAGCTCTGAAGAGATACTAACTCAACTAAACCGTATGATAAGCTCTGAAGAGATACTAACTCAACTAAACAGTATAGCAGGCTCTGAAGAGATACTAACTCAACTAAACCGTATAATAAGCTCTGAAGAGATACTAACTCAACTAAACCGTATAATAAGTTCTGAAGAGATACTAACTCAACTAAACTGTATTATAAGTTCTGAAGAGATACTAACTCAACTAAACCGTATAATAAGCTCTGAAGAGATACTAACTCAACTAAACCGTATAATAAGCTCTGAAGAGATACTAACTCAACTAAACCGTACAATAAGCTCTGAAGAGATACTAACTCAACTAAACCGTATAATAAGCTCTGAAGAGATACTAACTCAACTAAACCGTACAATAAGTTCTGAAGAGATACTAACTCAACTAAACCGTATAATAAGCTCTGAAGAGACACTAACTCAACTAAACCGTATAATAAGCTCTGAAGAGATACTAACTCAACTTAACCGTATAATAAGCTCTGAAGATATACTAACTCAACTAAACCGTATAATAAGCTCTGAAGAGATACTAACTCAACTAAACAGTATAATAAGCTCTGAAGAGATACTAACTCAACTAAACCGTATAATAAGCTCTGAAGAGATACTAACTCAACTAAACCGTACAATAAGCTCTGAAGAGATACTAACTCAACTAAACCGTATAATAAGCTCTGAAGAGATACTAACTCAACTAAACCGTATAATAAGCTCTGAAGAGATACTAACTCAACTAAACCGTACAATAAGCTCTGAAGAGATACTAACTCAACTAAACCGTATAATAAGCTCTGAAGAGATACTAACTCAACTAAACTGTATAATAAGTTCTGAAGAGATACTAACTCAACTAAACCGTATAATAAGCTCTGAAGAGACACTAACTCAACTAAACCGTATAATAAGCTCTGAAGAGATACTAACTCAACTTAACCGTATAATAAGCTCTGAAGATATACTAACTCAACTAAACCGTATAATAAGCTCTGAAGAGATACTAACTCAACTAAACAGTATAATAAGCTCTGAAGAGATACTAACTCAACTAAACCGAATAATAAGCTCTCAAGAGATACTAACTCAACTAAACCGTATAATAAGCTCTGAAGAGATACTACCTCAACTAAACCGTATAATAAGCTCTGAAGAGATACTAACTCAACTAAACCGTATAATAAGCTCTGAAGAGATACTAACTCAACTAAACCGTATGATAAGCTCTGAAGAGATACTAACTCAACTAAACCGTATAATAAGCTCTGAAGAGATACTAAACTCAACTAAACCGTATAATAAGCTCTGAAGAGATACTAACTCAACTAAACCGTATAATAAGCTCTGAAGAGATACTAACTCGACTAAACCGTATAATAAGCTCTGAAGAGATACTAACTCGACTAAACCGTATAATAAGCTCTGAAGAGACACTAACTCAACTAAACCGTATAATAAGCTCTGAAGAGATACTAACTCAACTAAACCGTATAATAAGCTCTGAGAGATACTAACTCAACTAAACCGTACAATAAGCTCTGAAGAGATACTAACTCAACTAAACCGTATAATAAGCTCTAAAGAGATACTAACTCAACTAAACCGTATAGCAGGCTCTGAAGAGATACTAACTCAACTAAACCGTATAATAAGCTCTAAAGAGATACTACCTCAACTTAACCGTATAGCAGGCTCTGAAGAGATACTAACTCAACTTAACCGTATAATAAGCTCTGAAGATATACTAACTCAACTAAACCGTATAATAAGCTCTGAAGAGATACTAACTCAACTAAACCGTATAATAAGCTCTGAAGAGATACTAACTCAACTAAACCGAATAATAAGCTCTCAAGAGATACTAACTCAACTAAACCGTATAATAAGCTCTGAAGAGACACTAACTCAACTAAACCGTATAATAAGCTCTAAAGAGATACTAACTCAACTAAACCGTATAATAAGCTCTGAAGAGATACTTACTCAACTAAACCGTATAATAAGCTCTGAAGAGACACTACCTCAACTAAACCGTATAATAAGCTCTGAAGAGATACTAACTCAACTAAACCGTATAATAAGCTCTGAAGAGATACTAACTCAACTAAACCGTATAATAAGCTCTGAAGAGATACTAACTCAACTAAACCGTATAATAAGCTCTGAAGAGATACTAACTCAACTAAACCGTATAATAAGCTCTGAAGAGATACTAACTCAACTAAACCGTATAATAAGCTCTGAAGAGATACTAACTCAACTAAACCGTATAATAAGCTCTGAAGAGATACTAACTCAACTAAACCGTATAATAAGCTCTGAAGAGATACTAACCCAACTAAACCGTATAATAAGCTCTGAAGAGATACTAACTCAACTAAACCGTATAATAAGCTCTGAAGAGATACTAACTCAACTAAACCGTATAATAAGCTCTGAAGAGATACTAACTCAACTAAACCGTATAATAAGCTCTGAAGAGATACTAACTCAACTAAACCGTATAATAAGCTCTGAAGAGATACTAACTCAACTAAACCGTATAATAAGCTCTGAAGAGATACTAACTCAACTAAACCGTATAATAAGCTCTGAAGAGATACTAACTCAACTAAACCGTATAATAAGCTCTGAAGAGATACTAACTCAACTAAACCGTATAATAAGCTCTGAAGAGATACTAACTCAACTAAACCGTATAATAAGCTCTGAAGAGATACTAACTCAACTAAACCGTATAATAAGCTCTGAAGAGATACTAACTCAACTAAACCGTATAATAAGCTCTGAAGAGATACTAACTCAACTAAACCGTATAATAAGCTCTGAAGAGATACTAACTCAACTAAACCGTATAATAAGCTCTGAAGAGATACTAACTCAACTAAACCGTATAATAAGCTCTGAAGAGATACTAACTCAACTAAACCGTATAATAAGCTCTGAAGAGATACTAACTCAACTAAACCGTATAATAAGCTCTGAAGAGATACTAACTCAACTAAACCGTATAATAAGCTCTGAAGAGATACTAACTCAACTAAACCGTATAATAAGCTCTGAAGAGATACTAACTCAACTAAACCGTATAATAAGCTCTGAAGAGATACTAACTCAACTAAACCGTATAATAAGCTCTGAAGAGATACTAACTCAACTAAACCGTATAATAAGCTCTGAAGAGATACTAACTCAACTAAACCGTATAATAAGCTCTGAAGAGATACTAACTCAACTAAACCGTATAATAAGCTCTGAAGAGATACTAACTCAACTAAACCGTATAATAAGCTCTGAAGAGATACTAACTCAACTAAACGTATATAAGCTCTGAAGAGATACTAACTCAACTAAACCGTATAATAAGCTCTGAAGAGATACTAACTCAACTAAACCGTATAATAAGCTCTGAAGAGATACTAACTCAACTAAACCGTATAATAAGCTCTGAAGAGATACTAACTCAACTAAACCGTATAATAAGCTCTGAAGAGATACTAACTCAACTAAACCGTATAATAAGCTCTGAAGAGATACTAACTAAACTAAACCGTATAATAAGCTCTGAAGAGATACTAACTCAACTAAACCGTATAGCAAGCTCTGAAGAGATACTAACTCAACTAAACCGTATAATAAGCTCTGAAGAGATACTAACTCAAGTAAACCGTATAATAAGCTCTGAAGAGATACTAACTCAACTGAACCGTATAATAAGCTCTGAAGAGATACTAACTCAACTAAACCGTATAATAAGCTCTGAAGAGATACTAACTCAACTAAACCGTATAATAAGCTCTGAGAGATACTAACTCAACTAAACCGTATAATAAGCTCTGAAGAGATACTAACTCAACTAAACCGTATAATAAGCTCTGAAGAGATACTAACTCGACTAAACCGTATAATAAGCCTCTGAAGAGATACTAACTCAACTAAACGTATATAAGCTCTGAAGAGATACTAACTCAACTAAACCGTATAATAAGCTCTGAAGAGATACTAACTCAACTAAACCGTATAATAAGCTCTGAAGAGATACTAACTCAACTAAACCGTATAATAAGCTCTGAAGAGATACTAACTCAACTAAACCGTATAATAAGCTCTGAAGAGATACTAACTCAACTAAACCGTATGATAAGCTCTGAAGAGATACTAACTAAACTAAACCGTATAATAAGCTCTGAAGAGATACTAACTCAACTAAACCGTATGATAAGCTCTGAAGAGATACTAACTCAACTAAACGGTATGATAAGCTCTGAAGAGATACTAACTCAACTAAACTGTATAATAAGCTCTGAAGAGATACTAACTAAACTAAACCGTATAATAAGCTCTGAAGAGATACTAACTCAACTAAACCGTATAATAAGCTCTGAAGAGATACTAACTCAACTAAACCGTATAATAAGCTCTGAAGAGATACTGACTCAACTAAACCGTATAATAAGCTCTGAAGAGATACTAACTAAACTAAAACCGTATAATAAGCTCTGAAGAGATACTAACTCAACTAAACCGTATAGCAAGCTCTGAAGAGATACTAACTCAACTAAACCGTAAATAAGCTCTGAAGAGATACTAACTTCAAGTAAACCGTATAATAAGCTCTGAAGAGATACTAACTCAACTGAACCGTATAATAAGCTCTGAAGAGATACTAACTCAACTAACCCGTATAATAAGCTCTGAAGAGATACTAACTCAACTAAAACCGTATAATAAGCTCTGAAGATATACTAACTCAACTAAACCGTATAATAAGCTCTGAAGAGATACTAACTCAACTAAACCGTATAATAAGCTCTAAGAGATACTACTCGACTAAACCGTATAATAAGCTCTGAAGAGATACTAACTCAACTAAACGTATAATAAGCTCTGAAGAGACACTAACTCAACTAAACCGTATAATAAGCTCTGAAGAGACACTAACTCAACTAAACCGTATAATAAGACTGAAGAGACACTAACTCAACTAAACCGTATAATAAGCTCTGAAGAGATACTAACTCAACTAAACCGTATAATAAGCTCTGAAGAGATACTAACTCAACCTAAACCGTATAATAAGCTCTGAAGAGATACTAACTCAACCTGAACCGTATAATAAGCTCTGAAGAGATACTAGCTCAACTAAACCGTATAATAAGCTCTGAGAGATACTAACTCAACTAAACCGTATAATAAGCTCTGAAGAGACACTACCTCAACTAAACCGTATAATAAGCTCTGAAGAGACACTACCTCAACTAAACAGTATAGCAGGCTCTGAAGAGACACTACCTCAACTAAACCGTATAATAAGCTCTGAAGAGATACTAACTCAACTAAACCGTATAATAAGCTCTGAAGAGATACTAACTCAACTAAACCGTATAATAAAGCTCTGAAAGATACTAACTCAACTAAACCGTATAATAGCTCTGAAGAGATACTAACTCAACTAAACCGTATAATAAGCACTAAAGAGATACTAACTCAACTAAACCGTATAAAAGCTCTGAAGAGACACTACCTCAACTAAACCGTATAATAAGCTCTGAAGATATACTACTCAACTAAACCGTATAATAAGCTCTGAAGAGATACAACTCAACTAAACCGTATAATAAGCTCTGAAGAGATACTAACTCAACTAAACCGTATAATAAGCTCTGAAGAGATACTAACTCAACTAAACCGTATAATAAGCTCTGAAGAGATACTAACTCAACTAAACCGTATAATAAGCTCTGAAGAGATACTAACTCAACTAAACCGTATAATAAGCTCTGAAGAGATACTAACTCAACTAAACCGTATAGCAGGCTCTGAAGAGATACTAACTCAACTAAACCGTATAGTAAGCTCTGAAGAGATACTAACTCAACTAAACCGTATAATAAGCTCTGAAGAGATACTAACTCGACTAAACCGTATAATAAGCTCTGAAGAGATACTAACTCAACTAAACCGTATAATAAGCTCTGAAGAGATACTAACTCAACTGAACCGTATAATAAGCTCTGAAGAGATACTAACTCAACTAAACCGTATAATAAGCTCTGAAGAGATACTAACTCAACTAAACCCGTATAATAAGCTCTGAAGAGATACTAACTCAACTAAACCGTATAATAGCTCTGAAGAGATACTAACTCAACTAAACCGTATAATAAGCTCTGAAGAGACACTACCTCAACTTAACCGTATAGCAGGCTCTGAAGAGATACTAACTCAACTAAACAGTATGATAAGCTCTAAAGAGATACTAACTCAACTAAACCGTATAATAAGCTCTGAAGAGATACTAACTCAACTAAACCGTATAATAAGCTCTGAAGAGATACTAACTCAACTAAACCGTATAATAAGCTCTGAAGAGATACTAACTCAACTAAACCGTATAATAAGCTCTGAAGAGATACTAACTCAACTAAACCGTATAATAAGCTCTGAAGAGATACTAACTCAACTAAACCGTATAATAAGCTCTGAAGAGATACTAACTCAACTAAACCGTATAATAAGCTCTGAAGAGATACTAACTCAACTAAACCGTATAATAAGCTCTGAAGAGATACTACTCAACTAAACCGTATAATAAGCTCTGAAGAGATACTAACTCAACTAAACCGTATAATAAGCTCTGAAGAGATACTAACTCAACTAAACCGTATAATAAGCTCTGAAGAGATACTACTCAACTAAACCGTATAATAAGCTCTGAAGAGATACTAACTCAACTAAACCGTATAATAAGCTCTGAAGAGATACTAACTCAACTAAACCGTATAATAAGCTCTGAAGAGATACTAACTCAACTAAACCGTATAATAAGCTCTGAAGAGATACTAACTCAACTAAACCGTATAATAAGCTCTAAAGAGATACTAACTCAACTAAACCGTATAATAAGCTCTGAAGAGATACTAACTCAACTAAACCGTATAATAAGCACTGAAGAGATACTAACTCAACTAAACCGTATAATAAGCTCTGAAGAGACACTACCTCAACTAAACCGTATAATAAGCTCTGAAGAGATACTAACTCAACTAAACCGTATAATAAGCTCTGAAGAGATACTAACTCAACTAAACCGTATAATAAGCTCTGAAGAGATACTAACTCAACTAAACCGTATAATAAGCTCTGAAGAGATACTAACTCAACTAAACCGTATAATAAGCTCTGAAGAGATACTAACTCAACTAAACCGTATAATAAGCTCTGAAGAGATACTAACTCAACTAAACCGTATAATAAGCTCTGAAGAGATACTAACTCAACTAAACCGTATAATAAGCTCTGAAGAGATACTAACTCAACTAAACCGTATAATAAGCTCTGAAGAGATACTAACTCAACTAAACCGTATAGCAGGCTCTGAAGAGATACTAACTCAACTAAACCGTATAATAAGCTCTGAAGAGATACTAACTCAACTAAACCGTATAATAAGCTCTGAAGAGATACTAACTCAACTAAACCGTATAATAAGCTCTGAAGAGATACTAACTCAACTAAACCGTATAATAAGCTCTGAAGAGATACTAACTCAACTAAACCGTATAATAAGCTCTGAAGAGATACTAACTCAACTAAACCGTATAATAAGCTCTGAAGAGATACTAACTCAACTAAACCGTATAATAAGCTCTGAAGAGATACTAACTCAACTAAACCGTATAATAAGCTCTGAAGAGATACTAACTCAACTAAACCGTATAATAAGCTCTGAAGAGATACTAACTCAACTAAACCGTATAATAAGCTCTGAAGAGATACTAACTCAACTAAACCGTATATAAGCTCTGAAGAGATACTAACTCAACTAAACCGTATAATAAGCTCTGAAGAGATACTAACTCAACTAAACCGTATAATAAGCTCTGAAGAGATACTAACTCAACTAAACCGTATAATAAGCTCTGAAGAGATACTAACTCAACTAAACCGTATAATAAGCTCTGAAGAGATACTAACTCAACTAAACCGTATAATAAGCTCTGAAGAGATACTAACTCAACTAAACCGTATAATAAGCTCTGAAGAGATACTAACTCAACTAAACCGTATAATAAGCTCTGAAGAGATACTAACTCAACTAAACCGTATAATAAGCTCTGAAGAGATACTAACTCAACTAAACCGTATAATAAGCTCTGAAGAGATACTAACTCAACTAAACCGTATAATAAGCTCTGAAGAGATACTAACTCAACTAAACCGTATAATAAGCTCTGAAGAGATACTAACTCAACTAAACCGTATAATAAGCTCTGAAGAGATACTAACTCAACTAAACCGTATAATAAGCTCTGAAGAGATACTAACTCAACTAAACCGTATAATAAGCTCTGAAGAGATACTAACTCAACTAAACCGTATAATAAGCTCTGAAGAGATACTAACTCAACTAAACCGTATAATAAGCTCTGAAGAGATACTAACTCAACTAAACCGTATAATAAGCTCTGAAGAGATACTAACTCAACTAAACCGTATAATAAGCTCTGAAGAGATACTAACTCAACTAAACCGTATAATAAGCTCTGAAGAGATACTAACTCAACTAAACCGTATAATAAGCTCTGAAGAGATACTAACTCAACTAAACCGTATAATAAGCTCTGAAGAGATACTAACTCAACTAAACCGTATAATAAGCTCTGAAGAGATACTAACTCAACTAAACCGTATAATAAGCTCTGAAGAGATACTAACTCAACTAAACCGTATAATAAGCTCTGAAGAGATACTAACTCGACTAAACCGTATAATAAGCTCTGAAGAGATACTAACTCAACTAAACGTATAATAAGCTCTGAAGAGATACTAACTCAACTAAACCGTATAATAAGCTCTGAAGAGATACTAACTCAACTAAACCGTATAATAAGCTCTGAAGAGATACTAACTCAACTAAACCGTATAATAAGTTCTGAAGAGATACTAACTCAACTAAACCGTATAATAAGCTCTGAAGAGACACTAACTCAACTAAACCGTATAATAAGCTCTGAAGAGATACTAACTCAACTAAACCGTATATAAGCTCTGAAGAGATACTAACTCAACTAAACCGTATAATAAGCTCTGAAGAGATACTAACTCGACTAAACCGTATAATAAGCTCTGAAGAGATACTAACTCAACTAAACGTATAATAAGCTCTGAAGAGATCTAACTCAACTAAACCGTATAATAAGCTCTGAAGAGATACTAACTCAACTAAACGTAAAATAAGCTCTGAAGAGATACTAACTCAACTAACCGTATAATAAGCTCTGAAGAGATACTAACTCAACTAAACCGTATAATAAGCTCTGAAGAGATACTAACTCAACTAAACCGTATAATAAGCTCTGAAGAGATACTAACTCAACTAAACCGTATAATAAGCTCTGAAGAGATACTAACTCAACTAAACCGTATAATAGCTCTGAAGAGATACTAACTCAACTAAACCGTATAATAAGCTCTGAAGAGATACTAACTCAACTAAACCGTCTAATAAGCTCTGAAGAGATACTAACTCAACTAAACCGTATAATAAGCTCTGAAGAGATACTAACTCAAACTAAACCGTATAATAAGCTCTGAAGAGATACTAACTCAACTAACCGTATAATAAGCTCTGAAGAGATACTAACTCAACTAAACCGTATAATAAGCTCTGAAGAGATACAAACTCAACTAAACCGTATAATAAGCTCTGAAGAGATACTAACTCAACTAAACCGTCTAATAAGCTCTGAAGAGATACTAACTCAACTAAACCGTATAATAAGCTCTGAAGAGATACTAACTCAACTAAACCGTATAATAAGCTCTGAAGAGATACTAACTCAACTAAAACTGTATAATAAGCTCTGAAGAGATACTAACTCAACTAAACCGTATAATAAGCTCTGAAGAGATAAAACCTAAAACTAAACCGCCCCTAAAAAGCCCTAAGAATACAAACCTCAACAAAAACCTTTAATAAGCTCTGAAGAGATACAACTCAACTAAACCGTTTAAAAAGGGTTTGGGAATGAACTAACTCAACAAAACCGTAAAAAAGCCCCAAAAGAGTCCCAAAATCAATAAACCGTAAAATAGCTCTAAAGAGATACTAACTCAACTAAACCGTATAGCGGCTTGAAGAGATACAACCCCAACTAAACGAAAAATTAACTCTGAAGAGATACAAACTAAAACAAAAACCCGAAATAATAAGCCCCTGAAGGATACAACTCGACAAAAACCGTTTTATAAGTCTGAAAGAAATAACTAAATTTAAAACCCGTATAATAAGCTCTGAAGAATACAAAACTAAAACTAAACCCCGAAAAATAAGCTCTAAAGAGATACAAACTAAAATTAAAACCGTTTAATAAGCTCGAAGAGAAACAATAAAATGAACCGTATAAAAGCTCTGAAGGAGATACAAACTCAACAAAACCGTATAAAAAGCTCTAAAGAGAAAAAAAAACTCAACAAAACCGGGTTAAAAAGCTCTGAAGAGCCCTCAAACCCCCCAATTTAAACCGAATAGCAGGCTTTTTAAGAGATACTAACCCCAACTAAAACAGTAGGGATAAGCTCTAAAGGATCCCTAACTCAACAAAAACCGTATAATAAGCTCTAAAGAGATACAAAATCAATTTAAACCGTTAATAAGCTCTGAAAAATTTTAAAAAACTCAACAAAACCCCCGGTTAAAAAAGCCTGAAGAGATACTAACTCAACAAAACCCGTAAATTTAAGCTCTAAAGGAAACAAAACTAAACAAAACCGGTTTAATAAGCTTGAAGAGATTCAAACCCCAAAAACAAAACCCGTAAAAATAAGCTCTGAAGAGATATTAACTCAACAAAACCGTTAATAACTCTGAAGAGATACTAACTAAAACAAAACCTTATAATAACCCTTGAAAAAGGATACTAAAACTAACAAACCGTTTTAAAAGCTCTGAAGAAAAAACAAAACTCGACAAAAACCGAAACAATAAGCTTGAAGAAAAAAAAACCCTCAACTAAACCCGTATAAAGCTCTAAAGAGTTTTACAAAACTAAATTTAAACCGAAAAATTAAGCCAAAATTACCCTCCCTAAAACAAAAACGTAAAAGCGGGCTCTAAAGGGGACCTCCCTTTAAACAAACCGAATAAAACCCTAAAGAAAATCCCTAAACTAAAGTATAAAAAAGCTCTGAAAGTACTAACTAAACTTAACTGTATAAAAACCTCTAAAAGAATACTAATCAATTTAAACCGTAAAATTAAGCTTTTAAGAGAAACAAAACTCAAAAAAACCAAAATAAAAAAAGCTCAAAAAGAGTTTACTAACTCAACAAAAACCCGTTAAAAGCTCTGGGGATACAAACCCAAACAAAACCGTATAAAAAGCCCCAAAGAGATACAAAACCAATTAAACCGAATAAAAGCTCTAAAGGGAGTTTACTAATTTCAACAAAAACCGTAAAATAACTCTAAAAGAGATACAAACTCTTTTAAAACCCGAAAAAATAACTTAAAAAATTTTCAATAAAACTAAACCCGTAAAATAAGCTCTGAAGAGATACTAACTCAACTAAACCGTATAATAAGCTCTGAAGAGATACTAACTCAACTAAACCGTATAATAAGCTCTGAAGAGACACTAACTCAACTAAACCGTATAATAAGCTCTGAAGAGATACTAACTCAACTAAACCGTATAATAAGCTCTGAAGAGATACTAACTCAACTAAACCGTATAATAAGCTCTGAAGAGATACTAACTCAACTAAACCGTATAATAAGCTCTGAAGAGATACTAACTCAACTAAACCGTATAATAAGCTCTGAAGAGATACTAACTCAACTAAACCGTATAATAAGCTCTGAAGAGATACTAACTCAACTAAACCGTATATAAGCTCTGAAGAGATACTAACTCAACTAAACCGTATAGCAGGCTCTGAAGAGATACTAACTCAACTTAACCGTATAATAAGCTCTGAAGAGATACTAACTCAACTAAACCGTATAATAAGCTCTGAAGAGATACTAACTCGACTAAACCGTATAATAAGCTCTGAAGAGATACTAACTCAATTAAACCGTATAATAAGCTCTGAAGAGATACTAACTCAACTGAACCGTATAATAAGCTCTGAAGAGATACTAACTCAACTAAACCGTATAATAAGCTCTGAAGAGATACTAACTCAACTAAACCGTATAATAAGCTCTGAAGAGACACTACCTCAACTTAAACAGTATAGCAGGCTCTGAAGAGACACTAACTCAACTTAACCGTATAATAAGCTCTGAAGAGATACTAACTCAACTAAACCGTATAATAAGCTCTGAAGAGATACTAACTCAATTAAACCGTATAATAAGCTCTGAAGAGATACTAACTCAACTGAACCGTATAATAAGCTCTGAAGAGATACTAACTCAACTGAACCGTATAATAAGCTCTGAAGAGATACTACTCAACTAAACCGTATAATAAGCTCTGAAGAGATACTAACTCAACTAAACTGTATAATAAGCTCTGAAGAGATACTAACTCAACTAAACCGTATAATAAGCTCTGAAGAGATACTAACTCAACTAAACCGTATAATAAGCTCTAAAGAGATACTAACTCAACTAAACCGTATAATAAGCTCTGAAGAGATACTAACTCAACTAAACCGTATAATAAGCACTAAAGAGATACTAACTCAATTAAACCGTATAATAAGCTCTGAAGAGATACTAACTCAACTAAACCGTATAATAAGCTCTGAAGAGATACTAACTCAACTAAACCGTATAATAAGCTCTGAAGAGATACTAACTCAACTAAACCGTATAATAAGCTCTGAAGAGATACTAACTCAACTAAACTGTATAATAAGCTCTGAAGAGATACTAACTCAACTAAACCGTATAATAAGCTCTGAAGAGATACTAACTCAACTAAACCGTATAATAAGCTCTGAAGAGATACTAACTCAACTAAACCGTATAATAAGCTCTGAAGAGATACTAACTCAACTAAACCGTATGATAAGCCCCGAAGAGATACTAACTCAACTAAACCGTATAATAAGCTCTGAAGAGATACTAACTCAACTAAACGGTATGATAAGCTCTGAAGAGATACTAACTCAACTAAACCGTATAATAAGCTCTGAAGAGACACTAACTCAACTAAACCGTATAATAAGCTCTGAAGAGATACTAACTCAACTAAACCGTATAATAAGCTCTGAAGAGATACTAACTCAACTAAACCGTATAATAAGCTCTGAAGAGATACTAACTCAACTAAACCGTATAATAAGCTCTGAAGAGATACTAACTCAACTAAACCGTATAATAAGCTCTGAAGACATACTAACTCAACTAAACCGTATAGCAGGCTCTGAAGAGATACTAACTCAACTAAACCGTATAATAAGCTCTGAAGAGATACTAACTTAACTAAACCGTATAATAAGCTCTGAAGAGATACTAACTCAACTAAACCGTATAATAAGCTCTGAAGAGATACTAACTCAACTAAACCGTATAATAAGCTCTGAAGAGATACTAACTCAACTAAACCGTATAATAAGCTCTGAAGAGATACTAACTCAACTAAACCGTATAGCAGGCTCTGAAGAGATACTAACTCAACTTAACCGTATAATAAGCTCTGAAGAGATACTAACTCAACTAAACCGTATAATAAGCTCTGAAGAGATACTAACTCGACTAAACCGTATAATAAGCTCTGAAGAGATACTAACTCAATTAAACCGTATAATAAGCTCTGAAGAGATACTAACTCAACTGAACCGTATAATAAGCTCTGAAGAGATACTAACTCAACTAAACCGTATAATAAGCTCTGAAGAGATACTAACTCAACTAAACCGTATAATAAGCTCTGAAGAGACACTACCTCAACTAAACAGTATAGCAGGCTCTGAAGAGACACTAACTCAACTTAACCGTATAATAAGCTCTGAAGAGATACTAACTCAACTAAACCGTATAATAAGCTCTGAAGAGATACTAACTCAATTAAACCGTATAATAAGCTCTGAAGAGATACTAACTCAACTGAACCGTATAATAAGCTCTGAAGAGATACTAACTCAACTGAACCGTATAATAAGCTCTGAAGAGATACTAACTCAACTAAACCGTATAATAAGCTCTGAAGAGATACTAACTCAACTAAACTGTATAATAAGCTCTGAAGAGATACTAACTCAACTAAACCGTATAATAAGCTCTGAAGAGATACTAACTCAACTAAACCGTATAATAAGCTCTGAAGAGATACTAACTCAACTAAACCGTATAATAAGCTCTGAAGAGATACTAACTCAACTAAACCGTATAATAAGCACTAAGAGATACTAACTCAACTAAACCGTATAATAAGCTCTGAAGAGATACTAACTCAACTAAACCGTATAATAAGCTCTGAAGAGATACTAACTCAACTAAACCGTATAATAAGCTCTGAAGAGATACTAACTCAACTAAACCGTATAATAAGCTCTGAAGAGATACTAACTCAACTAAACCGTATAATAAGCTCTGAAGAGATACTAACTCAACTAAACCGTATAATAAGCTCTGAAGAGATACTAACTCAACTAAACCGTATAATAAGCTCTGAAGAGATACTAACTCAACTAAACCGTATAATAAGCTCTGAAGAGATACTAACTCAACTAAACCGTATAATAAGCTCTGAAGAGATACTAACTCAACTAAACCGTATAATAAGCTCTGAAGAGATACTAACTCAACTAAACCGTATAATAAGCTCTGAAGAGATACTAACTCAACTAAACCGTATAATAAGCTCTGAAGAGATACTAACTCAACTAAACCGTATAATAAGCTCTGAAGAGATACTAACTCAACTAAACCGTATAATAAGCTCTGAAGAGATACTAACTCAACTAAACCGTATAATAAGCTCTGAAGAGATACTAACTCAACTAAACCGTATAATAAGCTCTGAAGAGATACTAACTCAACTAAACCGTATAGCAGGCTCTGAAGAGATACTAACTCAACTAAACCGTATAATAAGCTCTGAAGAGATACTAACTCAACTAAACCGTATAATAAGCTCTGAAGAGATACTAACTCAACTAAACCGTATAATAAGCTCTGAAGAGATACTAACTCAACTAAACCGTATATAAGCTCTGAAGAGATACTAACTCAACTAAACCGTATAATAAGCTCTGAAGAGATACTAACTCAACTAAACCGTATAATAAGCTCTGAAGAGATACTAACTCAACTAAACCGTATAATAAGCTCTGAAGAGATACTAACTCAACTAAACCGTATAGCAAGCTCTGAAGAGATACTAACTCAACTAAACCGTATAATAAGCTCTGAAGAGATACTAACTCAACTAAACCGTATAATAAGCTCTGAAGAGATACTAACTCAACTAAACCGTATAATAAGCTCTGAAGAGATACTAACTCAACTAAACCGTATAATAAGCTCTGAAGAGATACTAACTCAACTAAACCGTATAATAAGCTCTGAAGAGATACTAACTCAACTAAACTGTATAATAAGCTCTGAAGAGATACTAACTCAACTAAACCGTATAGCAGGCTCTGAAGAGATACTAACTCAACTAAACCGTATAATAAGCTCTGAAGAGATACTAACTCAACTAAACCGTATGATAAGCTCTGAAGAGATACTAACTCAACTAAACCGTATAGCAGGCTCTGAAGAGATACTAACTCAACTAAACCGTATAATAAGCTCTGAAGAGATACTAACCCAACTAAACCGTATAATAAGCTCTGAAGAGATACTAACTCAACTAAACCGTATAATAAGCTCTGAAGAGATACTTACTCAACTAAACCGTATAATAAGCTCTGAAGAGATACTAACTCAACTAAACCGTATAATAAGCTCTGAAGAGATACTAACTCAACTAAACCGTATAATAAGCTCTGAAGAGATACTAACTCAACTAAACCGTATAATAAGCTCTGAAGAGATACTAACTCAACTAAACCGTATAATAAGCTCTGAAGAGATACTAACTCAACTAAACCGTATAATAAGCTCTGAAGAGATACTTACTCAACTAAACCGTATAATAAGCTCTGAAGAGATACTAACTCAACTAAACCGTATAATAAGCTCTGAAGAGATACTAACTCAACTAAACCGTATACTAAGCTCTGAAGAGATACTAACTAAACTAAACCGTATAATAAGCTCTGAAGAGACACTACCTCAACTAAACCGTATAGCAGGCTCTGAAGAGATACTAACTCAACTAAACCGTATAATAAGCTCTGAAGAGATACTAACTAAACTAAACCGTATAATAAGCTCTAAAGAGATACTAACTCAACTAAACCGTATAATAAGCCTTGAAGAGATACTAACTCAACTAAACCGTATAATAAGCTCTGAAGAGATACTAACTCAACTAAACCGTATAGCAGGCTCTGAAGAGATACGAATTGACCAACAGCGATACACGTTAGGATAGCTGTCTTTGTTAGGTCGGTTAAAAAGTTAGAAACGATTTGCTTCCCGATTAGTACTTAGAGAAATTGATAGCCATAAAGCTGAGTGTACGTATGTAATTCTCCTTTATAATTAGACCAAACCACCAATTCTTCTGCTTAACTTAACCAATATTCAGACAGTTCAGAATCTTCACTCAAATTATTGGTCTTGTTCAGGACTAGAACCAGCTGCTAATACTTTAGTAACTACACACAGTTACCATAGTAACACTACTAGTTACCATAGTAATACTCTAGTAACTACACACACAGCTACTAACCATTCCTTTTCAGTTACATTTGTTATCTGACGCAATAATTGATCTGCTACAGATACCATTTGGCAAATTGTTTCCTGCATCAATATACTTCTGTTTCTACTTCTCCACTATAGAGAGTAAGAGTGTCCTGCAAAGTGGGAAAATATAGAGAGTAAGAGGGTCCTGCAAAGTGGGAAAATATAGAGAGTAAGAGGGTCCTGCAAAGTGGGAAAATATAGAGAGTAAGAGGGGTCCTGCAAAGTGGGAAAATATAGAGAGTAAGAGGGTCCTGCAAAGTGGGAAAATATAAAGAGTAAGAGGGTCCTGCAAAGTGGGAAAATATAGAGAGTAAGAGGGTCCTGCAAAGTGGGAAAATATAGAGAGTAAGAGGGTCCTGCAAAGTGGGAAAATATAGAGAGTAAGAGGGTCCTGCAAAGTGGGAAAATATAGAGAGTAAGAGGGTCCTGCAAAGTGGGAAAATATAGAGAGTAAGAGGGTCCTGCAAAGTGGGAAAATATAGAGAGTAAGAGGGTCCTGCAAAGTGGGAAAATATAAAGAGTAAGAGGGTCCTGCAAAGTGGGAAAATATAGAGAGTAAGAGGGTCCTGCAAAGTGGGAAAATATAGAGAGTAAGAGGGTCCTTCAAAGTGGGAAAATATAGAGAGTAAGAGGGTCCTGCAAAGTGGGAAAATATAGAGAGTAAGAGGGTCCTGCAAAGTGGGAAAATATAGAGAGTAAGAGGGTCCTGCAAAGTAGAACAATATAGAGAGTAAGAGGGTCCTGCAAAGTGGGAAAATATAGAGAGTAAGAGGGTCCTGCAAAGAGGGAAAATATAAATAATATAAAATAAGCAGTGCAGATATGAAGCAGGTAGTAGGACTCTTTCTGCTACTTGCAAATCATAAGCAGTGCAGATATGAAGCAGGTAGTAGGACTCTTCCCTCCCTCCCTCCCTCCCTCCCTCCCTCCCTCCCTCCCTCCCTCCCTCCCTCCCTCCCTCCCTCCCTCCCTCCCTCCCTCCCTCCCTCCCTCCCTCCCTCCCTCCCTCCCTCCCTCCCTCCCTCCCTCCCTCCCTCCCTCCCTCCCTCCCTCCCTCCCTCCCTCCCTCCCTCCCTCCCTCCCTCCCTCCCTCCCTCCCTCCCTCCCTCCCTCCCTCCCTCCCTCCCTCCCTCCCTCCCTCCCTCCCTCCCTCCCTCCCTCCCTCCCTCCCTCCCTCCCTCCCTCCCTCCCTCCCTCCCTCCCTCCCTCCCTCCCTCCTGGCGTCTAGATGCCACCACTGATTAATATGAGATGCCTATAACATGAGACAAGTCAGTTATGTTGCTTGTATGGCTCCAGGTACGTCTCAAGCCAGGAATTTGTTTTAAATAAGTAATATAATATGTAACCGTTTAGTCTGGGATATTCAGATATTGTCATCATGAATTTTAAATGTCAGTGCTCATGACGCTCCTTCATGGAAAATGTAATCGAGATAACGTGCCAAAAAGACCGTGGTTTTCCGCCCTATCTCAAAATAGATCATATTAATAATCTTAATCACCATGTTCTGTGTTCATTCAAGTTAAACTCTCAGACATAAATTTATTACAGTGTCTAATACGAGAGTTGATCTCATGGCGGGAACCCTCTCTCTCTCTCTCTCTCTCTCTCTCTCTCTCTCTCTCTCTCTCTCTTTCTCCCTCTCTCTCTCTCTCTCTCTCTCTCTCTCTCTCTCTCTCTCTCTCTCTCTCTCTCTCTCTCTCTCTCTCTCTCTCTCTCTCTCTCTCTCTCTCTCTCTCTCTCTCTCTCTCTCTCTCTCTCTCTCTCTCTCTCTCTCTCTCTCTCTCTCTCTCTCTCTCTCTCTCTCTCTCCCTCCCTCGTGTCCTATATATAAACACCTCGTATCCGGTCCCCTCACAGCCCCTGCCTTATAATCATTTATTACAATATAGATTAAATCCGGAATCCTTCCACCTTTACCGTATAAAAATGATCCCTCACAATTAGTTTCATTCAGTTCGTGCTAGTTAGTTTCATTCACCGCACTGGTTAGGTCCTCTTTCTGACGCTCCTCTCAACTTCTCGCCAATAATTAGAGTCCGCCGCGTGGTTCTTGGTCAGTGTGAGGTGTTAATCAGTTAATCTAGGTTAATCAGTAATTGGAGATTACGCTTTGTTCCGCTACATTGTTATAAATATATATTGTTGGCTAATCTCGTTCATTGTTTGTTCGTCTGAAGCTTTATTAATTCAAGATGCCGAGTCTACAGGTTGCGTGGGTAGCGCAGTTCGTGCACAGTAGCGCAGTTCGTGCACAGTAGCGCAGTTCGTGCACAGTAGCACAATTTGTGCACAGTAGCACAGTTCGTGCACAGTAGCGCAGTTCGAGCACAGTAGCACAGTTCGTGCACAGTAGCGCAGTTCGAGCACAGTAGCACAGTTCGTGCACAGTAGCGCAGTTCGTACACAGTAGCACAATTTGTTCACAGTAGCACAGTTCGTGCACAGTAGCACAATTTGTGCACAGTAGCACAGTTCGTGCACAGTAACGCAGTTCGTGCACAGTAGCGCAGTTCGTGCACAGTAGCGCCTTTGTTTAAGTTAACCTTTATACCACAACCGCTTTGGTGTCAGTTTATTTAAGTATTTGTACTTGGCTGACTATCATCTATGCCGAATTTAACTTACTTTTTTTAGTTTGCCAACATGATCACCTTTAACAATTTGTACTTCTCTCGTAAGTGCTAAAATTTCTTCTTCACTGCAGAAAATTTTTCATTTTATTCTTTCTTTCATATTTTATTTTTAACTTTTAATTAAAAAAAAAACACTCAAAGAATTTATCAATCCTGGTCCCATGAGACCTTAGTACGTATTTATAACAGTATAATATAATATTAGTAACTATAACCTTATATAATATATAGTATAAGTGATTTTAGATTTTCAGTTGTCTTGTTGAACTGTGTCGTCTTGCTGGAACTAGTTGGGAGTACTGCGTTAGTTGCCGGTGGTGAAGTTAGACAACTTTCAAACGATCTGTTCAATAACTTAGCGGAGGAAGAGGGTTATATTGGGAGCAACATGGTTACTTCTGCTGGTCTGGACAAGCTTCACACGTGCCAGGTAACTTAACAGCTTTACACGTGCCAGGTAACTTAACACGTGCCAGGTAGTTTCATACGTGACAGGTAACTACACACGTGCCAGGTAGCTAAACACGTGCCAGGTAGCTAAACACGTGCCAGGTAGCTTCACACGTGCCAGGTAGCTAAACACGTGCCAGGTAGCTTCACACGTGCCAGGTAGTTTCACACATGCCAGGTAACTTAACACGTGCCATGTAGCTTCACACGTACCAGGTAACTTAACACGTGCAATGTAGCTTCACACGTGCCAGGTAGCTTCACACGTGCCCGGTAGCTTCACACGTGCCAGGTAACTTAACACGTGCCAGGTAGTTTCACACGTGCCAGGTAACTTCACACGTGTCAGGTAGCTTCACACGTGCCAGGTAGCTTCACACGTGCCAGGTAGCTACACACGTGCCAGGTATGTGGCGACATTTAATTCTTAAAATAACGATATTCTTTCCGGTCACTTAAATATTAATTTGTAGTTTTACACCAATATAATGATCACTATAAAGGTGTTTGGAGACTCGCACATTACCACATTTGACGGAAAAAGGTACTCAGTTTGGGCAGGGTCTGACTGCACGTATATTCTCGCTTTGGATTGCTACTACGCTTCGTGGTTTATATACGTTACCGTAAGTGTGTAGTCAGTGTAGCTTACTTATCTTTTGTACGTTACTGTAAGTCTGGAGGGGTTATTTAAAGTACTGTTTTTCCCAATCCATGATTCAAGTGCAGCACAAAAAAGTTAAGGAAAAGAGTTAGCGAACAATATTTTTTTTGTATATGGTGAGTTGTGTCCGTCGCCCGTCGTCGTACGTACGTACGTGCCCGCGCGCACAGTTTTCGCCCACGTTCCTCACTCCGCAAAGTTATCTTTCACAATATTCTGAACCAAATTATTGTTGGTGCGCGGCGCTGGACGGATCAAGTATCATTGTAGCCACTAATTTATGAAGCTGGAAGATATAATTTAGTGGAGGTCGTCGGATATGTGAATTATTTTCACTGTATCTCGAGTTAGTATTATTATTATGCAAAAATCCTTGTAGTTGTCAGCTTGCATAAACAATAAACATAGGGTTACATAGAAATATACGATATTTTCAAAAATCAATATGGAATTAACTGGGCGACGCTCGGCCTGTCACTCCACCATATCTGCATGCTTATAAATAGTGAAGCCTGGGGTCCCCAGATTGTATGGAATATGATAAATACGCAATCACGGATCGGGAAATTGAGCGGCCATCCACAATAAAAAGAAAAGCGGCCGCATTTCTTGTTAATCTTCAAGTTTCTTCCTATACATATATTTATTAGATAATTTACCTACTTAATTTTGTCTTTACTTCTTTATCAGAAGTTGAGCTACTGCTCTGTTAATGTCAAAATTTCATTCTACTCTTAACTTTCTAACGGATTGTTAAAGTTTGTCGCGAATTACAGTAGTTGTGGTATTTATTTGCTCCTTTATAATATCTACAGTTCGTGAAGTGTGGAGAAGCTAGTAAGAGCGTGTCCAGCGTGGTCCTCTTTAAACAGGATACTGTATTAATCCTCACCCGCGGCTGGCAAGTTAACACTGAAAAGGGAGAGGTAATGGCAGTTTACATATTAGATTAGAGTTGACATATTAGATTAGAGTTGACATATTAAATTAGAGTTTACATATTAAATTAAAGTTGGCATATTAAATTAGAGTTTACATATTAAATTATAAAGTTTACACATTAAATCTGTTTTGGGAATTTATTCGATGTTTAACGTAAACATAATATATACATAATTTTCTCAAAGTAATCGTAGCATGTCATCTTATTCTTAACTTATCTATTTTTGGGTTTACCATTTTAGGATATTCGAATAAAATATTTTAATGCAAGACCACGGTTTTTGCAGGACCACTAACTGTCAGACTGTGGGAATAATATTTTCAGCTCTTAATTTAGTCCCTTTTTAAATAATTCCAACCTGGGAAAATATTCAATCGAGATGTTTCGAGTTTTAAAATATATATATAGGTATATACTATATATATATATACAACGGTGTTTCTTTCTCCTTTTATCAAAGTGCTCAACTAATTGAATAAGAGCTTTATAAGCGTGACAAAGTAAACGGTGTTTTCGTCAAACTAAAAGTTTCATGGATGTGCGAACAACAATCTTCAGTGACACTGATGATTGCGTTTGCATGAAACTGTAAGTTTGTGGAATCGTTGTTTTTCTTGTATATATATATAGGAAGGAAAAACTGAAAGAACTGGTATCCCACATCTCAGAGCAGGATATCCTGTTGACACTGGTAGACAAGGGAGTTCAAGGACAATTCTTAACATGGGAAAACACCATGCAGCTAGACTTAGGTTGGAACAACCTTATTTACAACTACAAGATGAGCCCTGCTCTTCTTAAGTTGCACCTCAATGCAACCCATGACGTTGCAAATACTCCAGCAAACATGAGCCTGTGGAACTATGCTGACACAGGACACTGTCCACTTTGCGGATGGAGACACTGCAACATTAAACACATTTTGGTAGCTTGCAACTTCTCGCTGAACAACAAACGATACAATTGGAGGCATGACAACGTGCTGCGGGTCATTGCGAAATCCCTACTGGATCAAATCGAGAAGTTCAACAACAAAGATTTTAAACTTGAAGTCCAGGACTGGACAGGCTTCAAGTCATCTAGCAGCTGTTACCAAAAACCGAAGACGAAGATGAAAAGAGAGAGCCCTTTTGAGAAAGACCAAGATTGGCAGATTATCTGGGACGAAGATGACCTCCCAGCACAGTTCCCCCAGCACATCTACGGAACTGCAGAACGTCCCGATATTGTAGTCTGGTCTGATAAAGGAAAGGTGGTCATATTAGTAGAGTTGACAGTTGGTGATGAGAGTAACTTTAGTGACCAAGTAGAACGTAAACAAGCACGTTACAACAGAGAGCTTATTCCTGGGCTGCATGGCAGTGGGTGGAAAGCTCAGCTTTTTACGGTAGAGGTTGGGTGTAGAGGCTTCTGGCATCATACCTTACCAGCCCTACTAAACTACTTTGGTGTTACAAAGAGAGTAAAGAAAGCAGTGTTCCAAGAGGCGGCTTTGGTTGCTCTCAGATGTTCCTATGCAATCTGGTTAGCAAGAGAAAACAAGAAGTGGAGTCCCTGCTACAACATCGCACAAAGACCCACTGTTCTACCATCAACTGAGTGAGCTGAGTGTTGGGCCCTTAAAACATTGTTTAAAGCCACACCTGGAATCTCAAGTACCAGGATCAGTGATGGAAGCTAAGCAGATACATAGATGGAGTTGCTATCGAAAGATATAGAACTCAGGTATCCAACATCGTACCTTGATTATATTGTAGTATTTTCTCAATATATAGTAGTAAGATATGTATTACTTATATTTTTAATATGTTTATAACCCCAGATCCGTATGCGCGAAGGAAGACCCCGACATTTGGGCAGCGGTGTATTTGTCCAACTTTTCCCAGAGCATCTCAGGTTACAAATTTTGTAAAACTAAATATTTTAAACGATTGTGAAATAAATTTTGATTAATATCTAACATATCAACACATTAATGTCACATTAACATACTATTACTACTAATTATACTAATCGATAACATACCAAGAAAAACTCGAAACATCTGCTTTTACTTTTAGCTTCTCATATTTTTACGATATAGTTACTTACCCCAATTCTACTTACCATATATTGTTTAATAACTTCATTATACCTCACTTTACCTTATTTTATCTCCATGTACCTCACTTTACCTCAATGTACCTCACTTTACCTCACTTTATCTCCATGTACCTCACTTTACCTCAATGTACCTCACTTTACCTCACTGTACCTCATTTTATTTCCCTATACCTCCCTGTACCTCACTGTACATCCCCTTACTATACCTCCCTGTGCCTCACTGTACATCCCCTTACTATACCTCCCTGTGCCTCACTGTACATCCCCTTACTATACCTCCCTGTGCCTCACTGTACATCCCCTTACTATACCTCCCTGTACCTCACTGTACATCCCCTTACTATACCTCCCTGTACCTCACTGTGCCTCACTGTACATCCCCTTACTATACCTCCCTGTACCTCACTGTACATCCCCTTACTATACCTCCCTGTACCTCACTGTACATCCCCTTACTATACCTCCCTGTACCTCACTGTACATCCCCTTACTATACCTCCCTGTACCTCACTGTACATCCCCTTACTATACCTCCCTGTACCTCACTGTACATCCCCTTACTATACCTCCCTGTACCTCACTGTACATCCCCTTACTATACCTCCCTGTACCTCACTGTACATCCCCTTACTATACCTCCCTGTACCTCACTGTACATCCCCTTACTATACCTCCCTGTACCTCACTGTACATCCCCTTACTATACCTCCCTGTACCTCACTGTACATCCCCTTACTATACCTCCCTGTACCTCACTGTACATCCCCTTACTATACCTCCCTGTGCCTCACTGTACATCCCCTTACTATACCTCCCTGTGCCTCACTGTACATCCCCTTACTATACCTCCCTGTGCCTCACTGTACATCCCCTTACTATACCTCCCTGTACCTCACTGTACATCCCCTTACTATACCTCCCTGTACCTCACTGTACATCCCCTTACTATACCTCCCTGTACCTCACTGTACATCCCCTTACTATACCTCCCTGTACCTCACTGTACATCCCCTTACGATACCTCCCTGTACCTCACTGTACATCCCCTTACTATACCTCCCTGTACCTCACTGTACATCCCCTTACTATACCTCCCTGTACCTCACTGTACATCCCCTTACTATACCTCACTGTACCTCACTGTACATCCCCTTACTATACCTCCCTGTACCTCACTGTACATCCCCTTACTATACCTCCCTGTACCTCACTGTACATCCCCTTACTATACCTCCCTGTACCTCACTGTACATCCCCTTACTATACCTCCCTGTACCTCACTGTACATCCCCTTACTATACCTCCCTGTACCTCACTGTACATCCCCTTACTATACCTCCCTGTACCTCACTGTACATCCCCTTACTATACCTCCCTGTACCTCACTGTACATCCCCTTACTATACCTCCCTGTACCTCACTGTACATCCCCTTACTATACCTCCCTGTACCTCACTGTACATCCCCTTACTATACCTCCCTGTACCTCACTGTACATCCCCTTACTATACCTCCCTGTACCTCACTGTACATCCCCTTACTATACCTCCCTGTACCTCAATGTATCTCAGGGTAAATTTTCGAAGCTACAGAGAAGAGAAAATAACGTTGTTGTGGGATGGCTGGACCACAGTTACAGTGCAGACACAGGCTGAGGCAATCTGTGGTCTATGTGGAAATAATAATGGAAACAATGCTGATGAGTTCTTCAACCTTTGGTTTCACGGAAAGGACCAAATGGGTACTTTATCTCCGTAATTGTATCTCACAACCACTAACCGTATCTCACAACCACTAACCGTATCTCACAACCACTAACCGTATCTCACAACCACTAACCGTATCTCACAACCACTAACCGTATCTCACAACCACTAACCGTATCTCACAACCACTAACCGTATCTCACAACCACTAACCGTATCTCACAACCACTAACCGTATCTCACAACCACTAACCGTATCTCACAACCACTAACCGTATCTCACAACCACTAACCGTATCTCACAACCACTAACCGTATCTCACAACCACTAACCGTATCTCACAACCACTAACCGTATCTCACAACCACTAACCGTATCTCACAACCACTAACCGTATCTCACAACCACTAACCGTATCTCACAACCACTAACCGTATCTCACAACCACTAACCGTATCTCACAACCACTAACCGTATCTCACAACCACTAACCGTATCTCACAACCACTAACCGTATCTCACAACCACTAACCGTATCTCACAACCACTAACCGTATCTCACAACCACTAACCGTATCTCACAACCACTAACCGTATCTCACAACCACTAACCGTATCTCACAACCACTAACCGTATCTCACAACCACTAACCGTATCTCACAACCACTAACCGTATCTCACAACCACTAACCGTATCTCACAACCACTAACCGTATCTCACAACCACTAACCGTATCTCACAACCACTAACCGTATCTCACAACCACTAACCGTATCTCACAACCACTAACCGTATCTCACAACCACTAACCGTATCTCACAACCACTAACCGTATCTCACAACCACTAACCGTATCTCACAACCACTAACCGTATCTCACAACCACTAACCGTATCTCACAACCACTAACCGTATCTCACAACCACTAACCGTATCTCACAACCACTAACCGTATCTCACAACCACTAACCGTATCTCACAACCACTAACCGTATCTCACAACCACTAACCGTATCTCACAACCACTAACCGTATCTCACAATCACTAACCGTATCTCACAACCACTAACCGTATCTCACAACCACTAACCGTATCTCACAACCACTAACCGTATCTCACAACCACTAACCGTATCTCACAACCACTAACCGTATCTCACAACCAGATTTGCCGAGCGCATTTGTTTCTAGCTGGAATGTGGATGAAACTAACACGTGTAATGCGGTCGAGCAAATTAAGTCAAAGAATTGTTCGGACCCTGAAGTAGATAGAGAAGCCAAGAGACGGTAAGTTTATCATTTGTAGTAGAGCCTGTCATTTCCCTTGCAGGGTTCTTCCTGACGACAATGATTTTTTACTTCGACATACTTTTACTGACACCACGTTTTTATTTTCCCAATTTTTAGAATCAAATTTTAAGAGTGAAGAGAGCATTTACAAATAAATTTCAAATTATAATCAATCCAAAACAAATTTATAAAAAACAAAATCTCTGTTTAAATATTATCTGTCCAAAACCTCTGCGTAGACGACATTGTCAGTTTTTCCACTGTTGTCCAATAACAAAACTCTGAGGGCGTCCTTTCCCCAAACCTGCTTTTCAAAGTTTGTCCTCGGGGTTTGGTGGAGGTGATCGCAAAACAGGGTATTAGAGGAAACTGTCGTCATGTCAACGGGAAACGTACCATCATCGTGTGATGTTACCATAGTTACACTGATGCGGGGGATGAATAGCTTTTTATTCTTAAAACCCTCCGGCAACCACAGACTCTATTATTTTATCATGCAAGAGACTCAGTGGCGTAACGAAGGGCCCCGCTGACCCCGCTGGGGGGGGATCTTAGGGGGGCGCAAAATTGTCGTTTGAATGTGGGACAATTTTGAAAAACTTAACTGGGGTACTAGCAAAACTGCGCGTTTTGATCTAGAAACACACTTTTTTAGAGATTTTATCGGCGTATACCGAAGTTAACTTCGTCAATTATAAGCACACGGCTGCTTCTTGTAACAACTTTCCAGTAGCAAATTCTTAGAAACGTTAATAACATACGTAATTTGATGATAGGTATTTCACGAGGGAGAGGAGCAAGCTGGATAATGTGGCCCTCAAATTAATTTGACATAAGTTCAGGATATGAACCTGCACATGCAACAATGGGCCAACTAGTTTTTAGTGGTTTTGAGTTAAACGAAAAAAACTTTCCCATTTTTACAGGATATGTTGGATCATCAAAAAAATTTTTTCGTGGGTTAGGTATTCGGTTGGCCCATTAGGCACATTAATTTTTTAAGCAAAATTGTAAATAGTTTCGTCTGCATCTGGCAAAAAGTTACATGGCTCGCTGATTTCCAATAAACTTATGTGGTCTACATTACTTGGCTGAGTTGGCCCACCCATTCATATAAAAGGATATGGGCCATGTAACATAGACCAGCAACTATTTTTAATGGAAGTAATCTCATACCTATGCAATAACGGGTCACATTAACTTGGCCCACCTTTACAGTAGATCGTGTCTTGCTAATATCTGTGTAATAACGGGCCATGTTAACTTGGCCCACCTGCGAAGAAGCACAGCTTAATTATTATCTCGGGCTATGTTAGCTAGCCCATTCTTGAACTGGATAACTTATATTGAAGTAGAGATCCACATTATATAGCCCACTATTGAAAGGGCTGAATTTTCTAAAATGTTGTCCGATTTTGTTCAAAATTGACATGTAGATGCGTCTTGGCATCCTGATCACTTCTAGCAACAAAATAAAAAACCGGGCCAAGTTACTTGGCCCATTGTTGCATGTGCAGGTTCATATCACCTACCTATGTAACCATGGTGACACAGTGTAAAATAACTTTCAGGTGTGATTATCTGCTGGGTAACCCCGTCTTCACGACACAGTGTCTAGGAGCAGATCTGGAGTACTATCTAGAACAGTGTTATGTTGACCTGTGTTACCGCATGGACCTGGACAAGGAGTATCCCACAGAGTGCCAGGTGAGACACAGTACAGTATAACAGTACAGTACAGTACAGTACAGTACAGTACAGTACAGTACAGTACAGTACAGTACAGTACAGTACAGTACAGTACAGTACAGTACAGTACAGTACAGCACAGTACAGTACAGTACAGCACAGCACAGCACAGCACAGCACAGCACAGCACAGCACAGCACATTTGCATTTCAGACCGGTAATTCAAAATTCAAATAGATATCATTTCCTCTTGTTTGGTACCTATCCTACCTACCTACCTATCCTACCTACCTACCTATCCTACCTACCTATCCTACCTACCAATCTACCTACCTACCTAAATTCCAAAACTACCCCTCCCTAGTCCCTATAATTATATTGCCGGCAGCCGAACGTTCTAAGTAGATAGTCCCTAACTTAACTAGCGTATATTTCAGATAGCAAGCTCGCTGGCAGAGTTGTGTGCGGCTAGAGGCGGAGTGTTCCGGGACTGGAAGCGGAGACTGGGATGTCCTGAGTCCTGCTCAGTACGACAGGCTGTCTTCTCCACTGGATGTTCCTTGTCGCACTACCCCTGGAGGGAGAGGTGTCCAGCTCGCAACTAGCAGACAGCTGCTTTATTGGGACTTTTCACGCGTGGTTATATCTTAAATCACTGATAACTTTCTAGATAGGATATATCTCAATTTTAATTATATTTTGTTTTTGGATAATTGCAATTGTCGCAGCAGTCTAGTTGGGTACTGTACGTTGATTTTAAGAATTTAAAAATATTTTATTGATTTCAATTATTAATAAGTGGGGTTAAGATACTGTAATTTACCCTAATTCCAAACTTTGGTATTTCAATAAAGACCTCTATAATTATATCATCATAGGTTTTCAAAATTTACGTGACATGTTTAGGAATCTGTTGGCTGGAGAAATTCTGGTCGACAGTTTTAAACTTATATGACTACAACACAACAACAACAACTTAAAGTTAAAGTGGCTCAGTGGCTAAGTTGGTTAATCCGCTTGTTTACTGGCCTGCAGTTCGAATCCAAGATCTCAAAACTGAAGGGCTCACCAAACCATGGTGTGAATAATAGTGGCTTTCATTAGAGCTGCGAAATTAACACGAGTGTTATATAATGTGACAGGGACTCTACGGCGGCGCCGTACAAACCGGGACTCTACGGCGTGGGGTGTGAAAAAACAGGACTCTACGGCGGCAAATGTTATTTTTCCTATTCCCTGTCCCATTCTGTACAGCGCCGCCGTAGAGTCTTAAATCACTGCTGCTGCTGTCGCGCGCGCGCCCATAGCAGTGAGCAGCAGTTAGCAGCAGTTTCTTTGCACTTTGCCCCTCCTGTGATATAAAATATGCCTGGGGTCGGTTGCGTCCGGACTATGCTGCAATTGGAACAAATATTTTACGCGAGTATCACCCTTGTACTTGTAGTATAGCGCGTCAAATAATGTAATTGTATATCGATACCTTCAGTGGATCAGCGAGATGCACCACTGGAGAGATGCAAATTATTGACATGTGACATCAAGTTAACGGGTGATACTCGTAAAATATTTGTTTCAAATATGAAGACCATTGACGAGAATGATTTCTGGGACATGTCCCGACCATTTCCTGTTAAAATTTAATCGCTTTGTTGCGAATTTTGTCGGTAACACGACTCCTGTCCGACAGCGACATCTGTCCGACAGCGACATCTGTCCGACAGCGACAACTGTCCGACTCAGGGTACCAGAAAAAAACGACATCTGTCCGAAATTGTGATCTGATTTCAATACGACACATTTCCAATTAGAGACATGTTCCGAACTGTAACTTGCAAATTTGTTTCCGATTTGAGATATGATCTGAGCCGAGCCATAGTCTACTACCATAGTTTATTTTCATTTGATGTCGATAAATTGGACAATAGTTTAAATGTTATATTAATGTTCATAGGGTTGCTGCAGTTTTTATAATCATCTACAATTCTCTGAAGTTGTCGATCATAACGGATCCATTTGGGTGCACGTGGCTCAGGTAGTTCCCGCCCGTCTCTTTTGGTTTTCTTCACGTCTGTAAAGGCTTGTTCTGCTTTAAGGCAATCAAGGAACTTCCAAATTGCGGACTTCGAGCAGGAGAGCATTGAATGGATTCCGTGATGCCAACCTTCTGCGATATTGGATGCGGCTTCTATAGGAAGGAGGGGCTTCAGGTGCCCCCAGATTCGAGGGACGTCAGTCTCCGGTACGTATCGGAAGCCGTTCGGGACAGGGTTCTCAGAGCCTTGTTTGCGTCCAGGGGAGAACTGAAGATTGGTTGCCATTGTGGATTGCGATAACTGATCTCCGTACCGCTGTCCTATATGTACTCATGTAGGCTGTGTCCTGTGATGTGATCGACAGCTTGTTATGAATACTAATAATGTTAGTGTACGGCTAGCACGCTCCCGTCCTCAACCAGTCAAACACGTATCGATGGATCAGATCTCAATGGATCACACCAGCATTAGAACAATGGGAGCAACGTCACGAGATTACCCGTGAGCTTGTGAAATACGAATGTGAACCGAAATTACAATATGATCCGAAATTCGGACAGATGTCGCCAAAAACGACTTCTGTCCGACAGCGACATCTGTCCGAAATCCCTAATTCGGCTGTCGGACAGATGTCGCCCAATCATTTTGTCCGACAAAGGCTTTATACTTTTATAAATTAAGACGTATTATATTTGACTGTAATATGTATTTTTCACGGACAAATTAGCGTTTTTATTTTTTGAGCATGTTCAATGTTATTCTCGTTCTAAGACTAAATTATTTGTCTATTGTTAATGGAATGGCCCGGCACGCGCTATACTTACTATTAGTACTAATACTACTTCGTACTCGTAGTCGTAGCATTTGCCTCGGGCTAGTGCTAACATTTCGAGAAAAAAGCGGCGCGTGCTACTTCGATAAAATTTAGACTTTTGGTGGAAATATAACCTGCGCCATTTGCTTTTTACGGAGAAAAAAAAATCGTTTTTGAGCTTGTTATTCTCTTTCAAAAGTATCCCAAGTGATTTATATAAGTGCATATAATTATATTGATTCTTAATACATTGAAATGAAAATCAAAAAGATTTTATCTCGATTCATGAAGTGTAAAACTAAAAGAAGTTACAATTTGGGGAGTGTGTTTTCAGAGGAGATCGCCTTAAGTACATGTAACGTGCACCCCAGCTACTTACATGTAATTTAAATTAATTATTGTAAATGGAAACTCGGTAATGTCGTTCCCGTTCGGATCCAAATAGCGCAGAAGTTAGGTCCGTGATAAGTTATACTGTTAGGAGATGACTTGTTCACACAGAGACATGTCAAATGGTAAACGTAGTTATCGCGAAATATCTGCAAACCAAATAACAGCTGAAATGATAACGCGGTCCTATACAGTGTATTATTGGGTTCACAGTTTCGGAGCCTCTGAAAGAACCATAGTCACACAACAGGGCCTTTTCACAAGAATCTTTTTTAATTTGGGCGATCAGCGATTTAGTGGGAGCGGTTGCTCTCCAGTGTAGATCGTACGCCTAACCAACTAGGGTAATCTGGAGATGCAGATTTGCAATATTTAAATTCGGCACCTTCAGCATGGGATACGATCTTAAGCCACTGCACACTGGGGCGACATTTAGTACAATTCTGAGAATAAACCGGGGGCGAAATTTGTACAATTCTGAGAATAAACCGTGGGCGACATTTAGTACATTTCTGAGAATAAACCGTGGGCGACATTTATTACATTTCTGAGAATAAACCGGGGGCGATATTTAGTACATTTCTGAGAATAAACTGTGGGCGACATTTAGTACAATTCTGAGAATAAACCGTGGGCGACATTTAGTACAATTCTGAGAATAAACCGGGGCGACATTTATTACAATTCTGAGAAGAAACCGGGGCGACATTTAGTACAATTCTGAGAATAAACCAGGTGCGACATTTATTACAATTCTGAGAAGAAACCGGGGGTGACATTTAGTACAATTCTGAGAATAAACTGTGGGCGACATTTAGTACAATTCTGAGAAGAAACCGGGGGTGACATTTAGTACAATTCTGAGAATAAACTGTGGGCGACATTCAGTACAATTCTGAGAAGAAACCGGGGGCGGCATTTAGTACAATTCTGAGAATAAACCGGGGGCGATATTTGTACATTTCTGAGAATAAACTGTAAACCGTGGGCGACATTTAGTACAATTCTGAGAATAAACCGGGGGCGATATTTGTACATTTCTGAGAATAAACTGTAAACCGTGGGCGACATTTAGTACAATTCTGATAATAAACCGGGGGCAACATTTAGTACAATTCTGAGAATAAACCGGGGGCGATATTTGTACATTTCTGAGAATAAACCGGGGGCGAAATTTAGTACAATTCTGAGAATAAACCGGGGGCGATATTTGTACATTTCTGAGAATAAACCGGGGGCGATATTTGTACATTTCTGAGAATAAACCGGGGGCGAAATTTAGTACAATTCTGAGAATAAACCGGGGGCGATATTTGTACAATTCTGAGAATAAACCGGGGGCGATATTTGTACATTTCTGAGAATAAACCGGGGGCGAAATTTAGTACAATTCTGAGAATAAACCGGGGGCGATATTTGTACAATTCTGAGAATAAACCGAGGGCGATATTTGTACATTTCTGAGAATAAACCGGGGGCGAAATTTAGTACAATTCTGAGAATAAACCGGGGGCGATATTTGTACATTTCTGAGAATAAACCGGGGGCGATATTTGTACAAATACAATTTTGCTGGAACACCTCCTCTGGAAACTTGTAAATAAATTTTTGTTTAAAAGCTATCTTCTTTAATACTTTGATAGAGTTTACGACTTGAGACCTTGTGATCTCCAATTCTTTCCAAAATAAATATGTAGCGGTTTAAATCGATAGATATGAGGTTAGCCATAAGTTTGTAGGTTTACAACCTACCAGGACGCGCGCCGAGTGGAACAAATATTTTACGAGTATCACCCGTTAACCATAAGTGCGCATAACAAAATTGTCAACAGTTAACTTCATAAAAAGAGATCACATTAAGTTTAACTTTAACTACACTCCTTCTGTAAAATTCATAAATAAATTCATAAATAAATGATATCTAATCGCTCCCAATAAAATGTACATAATAAGAAGAAAATTGCATAGGTTTATGGTTCTGAACTTTGTTATCTCCAAACTCGTGGAAAGGAGAGAGAGGGTGAGCCTTACACTCCACCGGAACGGTGAAAACATCCTTCAGGGGCTGAAATCAGGTTGATAAATATGATGTATAAATTCATGAAGGATCGACTGGGACCGCTTTTTTGGCCGGGCCCGGGACTGATAAAAAGTACCGCGCCGGGACCGGGAATAAGACTGGGACCGGGATTAGGCCGGGATTGAGACCGCCAATATGATGTATAAATTCAAGGATCGACTGGGACCGCTTTTTTGGCCGGGCCCGGGACTGATAAAAAGTACCGCGCCGGGACCGGGAATAAGACTGGGACCGGGATTAGGCCGGGATTGAGACCGGGATCGTAGATAACAAACATTTTACTTTTAATATTCTTTGTGCAAAAAGTTGTTTGATAATTTAAGAAAATTAGCAAAAATAAATTTTAAAAACTTAAAATTGGTCCCGGTCAAAATTCGGCATTTTAGCCGGGACCGGGATTCCCGGTCCCGGCCGATTTTTTACCAGGACCGGGATTAAGCCGGGATCCCGGTCGAACCTTGTCAGTATAATGTATAATGTACAGGGTGGGCCAAAAGTCAGTGGGCATACGTTGGCCTTAAGGGGAGATACACCAAAAACGTTTTTGCTCCGAACATCGATTTTATTTTATATTATGGTTAAATAGACAAAAAGAATAAAATTGCACACCTTCAAAATTTTCTAAAAATATTCCCTCATCGAGAAAAAAAAAAATTTTTCTTTTTCGAAAATTTTAAAAATTTGGAGAAGTCTGTCGCTGTAATACCGATAGTTCGGCCATTTTAAAAGTTTTTTTTGGCTGATTTTTTTACTGAACATTACTTACAATCTGTACAAGAAGCCATTGAAAGGATTATATAATTGAACGATAAATGACGAAGTTACAGACCAAACAACTAACAAGGTCGAAAAAAATAAAAATTGAAATTTTTCCCACTTCTAAAGTTGTACATTTCACCAATCACCCGGGTCAGCAGATATCGCTTCAAAAATTCTTGTGAGTGTAGTTGATGATCATATCAAACTTTTGGAGTAGGATTTTTCTCAGATTTGAGTTTTAAGCTATGCAATGTGGCCTCAAACGACTGAGTAAAATTCATCGTAAAAAAAGGGCAAAAAAGGCAGATTTAAGGCTTAAAATGCCTATAACTCAAAAATTATCAGTTTTTTTGAAATAATTTTTACAGAATCATAATCAGCTTGGTAAGACGAATCTTTTAGTACCAAATAGGTGCTTTTAGAAGAAATAAATTTTGTACAAATTGTACACATATTTTAACAAATTTTGTGTCTTTAAATATTATAAATGTCAAACTAAAAGATTCGTCTTACCAAGCTGATTACGATCCTGTAAAAATTATTTCAAAAAAACTGATACTTTTTGAGTTATAGGCATTTTAAGCCTTAAATCTGCCTTTTTTGCCCTTTTTTTTACGATGAATTTTACTCAGTCGTTTGAGGCCACATTGCATAGCTTAAAACTCAAATCTGAGAAAAATCCTACTCCAAAAAGTTTGATATGATCATCAACTACACTCACAAGAATTTTTGAAGCGATATCTGCTGACCCGGGTGATTGGTGAAATGTACAACTTTAGAAGTGGGAAAAATTTCAATTTTTATTTTTTTCGACCTTGTTAGTTGTTTGGTCTGTAACTTCGTCATTTATCGTTCAATTATATAATCCTTTCAATGGCTTCTTGTACAGATTGTAAGTAATGTTCAGTAAAAAAATCAGCAAAAAAAACTTTTAAAATGGCCGAACTATCGGTATTACAGCGACAGACTTCTCCAAATTTTTAAAATTTTCGAAAAAGAAAAATATTTTTTTTCTCGATGAGGGAATATTTTTAGAAAATTTTGAAGGTGTGCAATCTTATTCTTTTTGTCTATTTAACCATAATTTGTCTTGTTTACTGTATTAAAAATCGATTAAAAAAGTATCTTCTGCTAAAAGTAAAATTGGGAAAGAAACGCCCAAAACGATTAACAAATTTCGGATTTTTAATGGTTTTGAATGCCTTCGGTATATACGCCTATAATGCAAAAAATAGAATATTAATATTATTATAAAACACAAAACTTAATGATAACTCACTTTGCTTTTGTGATTTTGACAATACTGAGAGTAATCCATCTGACAAGTGAATCCCAAGTTTCTGATAATGAGAAGGGAGGTGTCAGCTTCTTCATCCACTAATCTCAGGTTAACTAGCTCCTCGTCACACGGCAGACTCTTCCTGTACATATGGATCATCATTAATTAATCACTCTACACTCGAGTGTCACGTGACTTTTTAAACACGTTCTCTTGGTGGCCCTGAATGACTATTCGAAATTCTAGCCCTCTGATCTGATCCCAACCCTAACGCTCCTACTAAATCGCTCGCCCAAATTTTAAGAAAATTCTTGTGAAAAGGCCCTTTGGCCTTGGGAAAGAAATTGATCTTCATCAGTGATCAGTGTATTTTTGGACGCTGATTCCGAATCACACGGGGTGTGATTAAGAATCAACGTCCGAAAATACATCGATTGAAATTGGTCTCAACTGTTGGGGGCCCTTTTAGAACAAAAAATGCGGCCGCTTTTCTTTTGTGGATGGCCGCTCAATTTCCCAATCCGTGATGGTTTATCATATTCCATACAACCTTGTATATTGGGACCCCAGTCTTTATTGTTTATAAGCATGCATATATCATATATGTGATATGGCGGAGTGACAGGCCGAGCGCCGCCCAGTTAATATAATTCCATGTTGAATTTGAAAATTGTGTATATTTCTATGTAACCACATGTTTATTGTTTATGCAAGGGGCCATCTACTTAGGACGTCCGGCAAATAGGAAGGGGGGTGGTTTTGGAATTTCGGACAAATCCGGACAGGGGGAGGGGGGTGGTTTCTGAAAATCCGGACGTTCGGAAATTTTGGCAGAATTAACGAAAATTCCCATTTATTTCGACTCTTTGAATTTTATTTCAACTCTTTGAATTTTATTAACAATGAATTTGAGTTGGTTTTATTTGTAGTCTTAAAAGTAGCTGGAATTCTGACGTCCGGGGAAGGGGGGAGGGTTTTGAAAATTCGGACACACCCGGACAGGGGGAGGGGGTGGTTTGAAAATCTACGATTTTGGCGGACGTCCTAAGTAGATGGCCCCTTTGCTTATTTGCTTCCTCATAGTTTTTATTGAAACTATACCAAAATTACACACGAACGAACGAACGAACGAACGAACGAACGAACGAACGAACGCAAACACTTTTTGGAATCATTAGTATAGGTATATCCTCACATGAGTTGTACAAATCTGGTAGATGAAGAGTCCCCAGGTTTATGTCCCGCGAAAACAGGGTGCATAAGGGACTGCTGAACCCAGTAGCTCAAAAGAGAGGGGTACTCAACAACGTAGTCCTCCACTTTAGCACCGGGACCAAATTCCACAAGGAGTCGTAGTCGCGCCGGTGTGGGAACGTTGTCGTCCAAACCCTGGCCTAGACCTCTCCCATCATCTTTCTGGTTCCTTCTGTCCAGCACTACTTCTAGATAACCTGGCAGTGTAACTATGGTAACCTGGCAGATAACAGAGTGTAACTATGGTAACTATGGTAACCTGGCAGATAACAGAGTGTAACTATGGTAACTATGGTAACTATGGTAACTATGGTAACTATGGTAACTATGGTAACTATGGTAACTATGGTAACTATGGTAACTATGGTAACTATGGTAACAGAGACTCACCCTCTTTCAGCGAAGCCACACCGTGAGGTTCAGAACTGAGTACTGAGAACCGAGTCTCTGAATCTTGGATAAAGGCTGTAGAGGGCATCGGGAAGAAGTTACCCTGGTACGTGGTATTGCGGGTAAGTAAATAAGGCGAACAGGGGGAAAACTTTTTAAACATAGATAATATCATATTATTCATTTCGCTGGTATGGCTGATCCCCCTAGTAATAAAACGACCTGAAAAAAAACCTGAATTTTAAGTTTGTCTTTGTATTTGTGCTGCTGGATAGTGTGTCCATTAAGATCAGTAAACAAGCTTCCTCCACTCTTAATATCAGTTTTAAATCTCATACTAAGGTCCCCTACTTCCTTCAGATCTGTCAAAATCTCCAACTCAACATATTCCTCTTCTACACCTGAATAGGATAAGATGCAGCTCTTAAACAGAGGGGTAGGAAGAGGCCCCCCCTCCCCATAAAATCTTGGAAAGGGGCCAATTTTTTTGGCCCCATTCCATTTTTTGTAAACTTGATTTGGTCAACTGCTATCTCGAAATCAAGTTTCACAAAAAAATACCCATTGAAATTTGATCGAATTAAAAAAAAAAGTATATCACAATGCTGGCAAGCATTACCGTCGCCCTTATATTCACAATACTATTTACCCCCTATACTAGTATATCCCCTTTATTGTTTTCCAGGCATTAAGACTCATCGAAAGTAGTTCAGCAGGTAAATTTAAGTTCAAAACATTCTAATTCAATGTTAAAGATGACAGGAATAAGAAATAGTTATGTGGAGGTTTTTTAGAAATTTGCGCAAAATACGCGCCAGCATGTTATACGAAATTAGGTAAAAAACCCAAAATCGCCATATTCAGGTGCCTTAAAAACCATGTTAAAATTGAGTTAGAGATCTGAAACTTTGCACGGCGTCTAGACCTGTCCAAATCGACTGTAAAAAAAATTGCATGTTTTCAGGAGTATCGGGAGATGGGTTTTCTGGAACCCCTTTTTACAACAGATTGTCGTAGAAGTATATATATATATATATAGACGCTTTTGAAGTCAATTGTAGCCTACATTTAAGTGTCCGTAGATTCAAAAGTATAAAAGATACAGTCATTTCGAACCACAGGTTTTAAAGATAATTGTTTATACTTTAGTTTACATTATATCAAAAAATAATTTATCTTCATCATCAACACTTGATGACGTCATCAAATTAGGTGTTTTTAAAACTTGGTTTTTGACAAAGTAACAACTTTTCAAATCGATTTAAACCATTAAGGAGTAAATTTTATTCAAAACTTGAGGACATTTTCATCTTAGATAATTGTTCAAGCATTCTGAAAATCTACCGGAATAGTTTCTTACTTTGCTCCTTCATAAAGATATCGCTATTGAAGTAAGTGCTTTTTTGAAGAATAATTTTATAAAAACACAAAAGTTGTGAATTAGTATTCTCTGGTGTTGGGCCATCCCTTGGGTTGTGCCTGTGGAGCTCAATTTTGCTTTTTAAAGGTCTAAATTGTGTTTATAGGCTAGTTTAAAGTTGGAAAATCAAAAAGTTGCACACGTGGGGACACGCCCAGTTTGATAGAAAAATTGCTAAAATTACTGAAAATTGCTGTTTTCACCATTTTTATCAACTTTGGAGTCTCGTTGTGATCCAAGTTCTATATGAAATCTTCTGAAACTTTGCATGCTTATTAAACTATATATAAAATACGCTATGCAAAAATTTACGGTGATTCAATATCTGTATCCGCACGCAACGTCCGCTCAAAGTTTGCACGTGCGAAAGGTGAGAATTTGCTCATTCGTGATTTCGAATAAAATCTGCTTTCCTACGATATTTAAATGGCATTATATATGAATTTAATGCCAACTTGATAAGTAAAAAGTGCCATATTCAGTCAGGTAAAATTTCGAAATTGAATGAAATTACCTCCTAATTATTAATATAAATATTAATGAAGTTATGAGTTACATTTCGGCTTTGTAAATTATCTTGACATTATAATCAAAAAGAGATGATATTTGACCAAAACCCATAATCATGGGTAGAGTGTACCGCTGCCAGTGTCTCTCTTTTCCAAACAAAAGGAAATGATATTAATTTGAATAACCGTCCGAAAATGCAAATTGATACGAGAATGAAATCGGTCGCTCGCTTTTTCCAATCAATAAGCATTATATTACAATTCGTAAGCCGTGATCGAATGGAAAAAGCGAGCGAACCGATTCATTCTCGGTATCAATTTGCATTTTCGGAACGGGTTTATTCAAAATTTAAAATTTATTTTCCTTTTTTTTTGGAAAAGAGGACACTGGCGCGGTACACTTACCCCCGGGTTTGGGGGGTTTTTTAAATTCAAGTATATTAAAAAGAGGTTTTTCCCGATTTTGAGAGCGGAATAACTTTAATATGCCCCCCCCCCCCCACCCTTTTTGGACCTAAGGGTATTTCCGTAAAAGGGCTTGACCCCCCAAGGCACACAAAGCCAAAATCTTTTGTTTTATCAAAACCCCTGCTAGCCAACCGAAAAAAATTCTGAAATTTCCCCAAAAATACACTAGTACCCTTTTTCGAAACAACTTTTAAATTTGCAAGAGCTGCTGTGGGATGGCTTAATATCAAAATTAAAAAAAATTATTATTGAAATGTTTTTGAAACTGTGTTTGAAAATTTTATAAAACCCAAATTGCTCCTAGGCTTTTTGCATGAGAAAATCTTCAAAAAAATTTTGCCCCACGGCGAATTTCGCCATTATTTTCCCATTCTAACGAAATTTGGACAGGAAGCAGCTTTCGGCAGTCCCCCCAAAAATTTTAAAAAAAAAAAGTTTTAAAGGGATTTTAAAAATGATTTTTTATTTTTGCAGGTTTTTTAATTAACATACCCCCCCAAAAGGGTTTGTGTATGATGACTGTTTCTGTCATACTTTACAACTGCCTTTTGCTTAAGGGCCCTTTTATTACCACAATTCGAGGTCGAGACGTCTCTACAAATGCAACAAACAGGGTATAAGTACTCTACTAACAAGTATTTACCCTGCTATCTAATACTCCCCTGCTACTCAACAAGTATCACACTGCTAAATCAAAAGTACTCAACCGGGACTCAACAAATCCCCCCCCGCACTCAACAAGTACCCCCTGCTCTCGACAATACTCACCCTGCTACCAACAAGTACTCACCCCGCACTCAACAAGTATCAAGCACTCAACAAGTAAACCCCCCCTAACAAGTACTCAAACCCCGCAAATAAAAAATAATCACCCCGACTTTAACAAGTATCCCCCTTACCCAAGTACTCCCCCCTGCTACCCAACAAGTACTCACCCTGCTATCAACAATTTTCCATCCTTTCCAACAAGTACTTCCCCCCGCTACTCGACAAGTACTCCCCCTGCTATCAACAAACTCACCCCGCGCTCAACAAATATTCACCCTGACTCAACAAGACTCCCCCACTCAAAAGTACTCACCCCGCTACTCAAAAAAGTACTCACCCCCGCATCACAAGAATCACCCTGCACCCCAACAAGTACTCACCCTGCTACCAAAAATATCACCCTCTACTCAACAATTCTCACCCTGCTAATCAACAAGTACCACCCTCTACTCCCAAAAGTACTCACCCGATCAAAAGTATCACCCCCTTTCTCAACAATTCTCACCCCTCTCAACAATTATCACCCGCTATCAACAAATTTCACCCCCGCACCAAAAAAGTATTCCCCCCTGTACTCAAAAGTACTCACCCTGCCCAAAAGTACTAACCCGCAAATCAACAAGTCTACCCTGCTGCTCAAAAATCTCCCTGCATCAAAAGTACTCACCCCGGGCTCAACAAAACTCATGGTACTCAAAAAAGTCTCACCCTGTGTTTAAAAGTACCACCCTGCTACTCAACAAGTAAAACCCTGCTAAACAATACTCACCCTGCTCTCAACAAGTACTCACCCCCCTGTCAACAAGTACTCACAGGGTGCTCAACAAAGTCCTCCCGCCTCAACAAGTACTTTAAAACCCCCCCCCCCACCAAGTTTTCCCCTGCTCTCAAAAAGTACTTTAAACCTGCACCAACAAACAATCAAAAAGTAAATCACCCTGTTATCGAAAATACTCCCGTTGAGCAGGGGGGCCCTTGGTAAGAAAAGGGGAAGCACCCGCAGTATTGTTGTACAGCAGTATTTTTCCTCTCCATTCTCGTTACCCCCCCTTTCCTTAAGTGTTGTATAGCCGCCCCATAATTATGACGGTTAGTATTATTAATTACCTAAAAAAATTAACTAAAATAAAAACACGTGACTTTAAACACAAAATTGACCCCCCGTCCCCGCAGCCAAGACAATCTGAGTTTTTTCGTCCCCAAACAATATCTTTGCAATGACCCCAGAGTGGATCCTGCGTGGGGAAAGTCGTGAAATCAGGTGCCAGCTCGTATTGTAAACGTCTACGGCCCTTTTTTTATCGGGGGGCCCCTGGGACCATTTTGTAACTGAGGGATATTTTATAAAAATAACCAGTGACTTTGCCAGCCTAAACAAAAGAAACAAAAGCTTTGCTTTTAGAAAACATTTTGCCTGCTTCGAAAATTTCCCGGAGGAAAAATTAAAGTTTTAGTGTCCCCCATTGAATTAAAACCAAATCCCCCAAAATTCCAACGCAGAAAAATGCAGAAAAAGGGCAAAAAATACCGTTGCACCGTGCTTCGACTTTCTGGGTTTTTTTTTCCTCTTTATGCTTGATTTGGAGGGCTTTCGACGCGCCCCCGCGAAAAAATCATTTTTGCTTTGCTTTATTTCCCGCAGATCATGAAAACCCTTTGGGCAGGACTCGAAGGGTAAAACGTAAAACAATCAAAAAGGGTGTAAAATGAAAAAATTCAAAAATTTACCCCCAAAATGGTCTTAAAAAAAAAATTTGTTCCTTAGAATTTTGTGAGCGTACGTTTGTGACCACAAAACTTTAAAAAAAGTTTTAAGGGGCCCCGGGTGATCGATACAGTTTTTCCCTTTCCGCAGGAGACATTTTAAAAAGTCAGGGGGGGGGATTTGGGAACAATCCGAAAATAAACGGTTGAAGTTTGGGTTTCAACCCAAAGGGGCCCCATTAGAACAACTCGAAATCGATGTAGAGTGATTTAGCCGCTCGTAACCCCTTTCGGCACTGAGGGATGGATCGGGGAAAATTGAGTGTTTTTAGTAGTACTATAACGACGGTCCACTCAATGTTTTGGGGTTTTGGGAACAATTTATTCGAATAATTGGGAAGTTAGCACTACGTTTGTATGGACGGGGGGCGTGTTGTTAGCAGTACTTTTTATAGGACGGAGGGGTGTTGCTCGGGAACGTTGTTTTTAAAAAGACGGAGGGGGTGTTTTAGGGTTCGACGTTTTTTTAAGAACGGAGGGGGTGTTGCAGGGACGTAGTTTGTTGAGCGGGGGGTGGTTTTGCTATGGTTCGATTTTTTATAGGGACGGGGGGCGTGTTGCATTTCGTACTTTGGAAGAGACAGAGGCGTGTTTTTAGGGGAACGTACTTTGTTAGAGCGGAGGGCGTGTTGCTTGGTAACGTACGTTTGTATGGAGGGGGCGTGTTGCTATGGTTACGTAGTTTTTATAAACGGGGGGGCGGGTTTCTATGGTTACGTACGTTTGTTAGAGACAGAGGGGGTGTCAGCAAGGGAAAACCAGGGATTTAGATTGAGGTACCCCTTTCCTATTCCCAGGGTCAGATGTTTGGTAACATGCTCCCCCCTAAACCCCGTCACCTTTCGAATAAAAAAGGGGGGATACCAGGGGGGTTACAGCAGGGGGGGGGCACGAGGGGGTTTTCAGCAGGAGGGGGGGAGCAGGAGGGTTACAGCGAGGGGGGTTACAGAAGGTGGGGAGCAAAGGAGGGGGTTACAGCAGAGGGGGGTTTTACAGGAGGGGGTTACGCGAGGGGTGGGACAGGAGGGGGAAGCAGGAGGGGGTTAAGCAAGGGGGGGCAGAGGGGGGGTTTCGGGGGGGGGTTGCAGCAGGGGGGGGCGAGGTGGGGATTTTTACAGCAGGAGGGGGGTTTCAGCGGAGGGGGGCAGCAGGAGGGGGTTTTTCAGGAGGAGGGGGTGCAGCAGGGGGGAGTTACAGAGGAGGGGTTAAAAAGGGGGGGGTGGGGGAAAAGGGGTTTTCGGGAGGGGGGGGTTACAGCAGGGGGTTTACAGCGGGGGGGGTGGCGGGAGGGGGGGGACAGAGGGGGTGGCAAACCCGGGGGGTTAAGAGGAGGGGGGTTAAGCAGGGGGGGGTTACAGCAGGGGGGGGGTCAGAGGAGGGCGGCAGCAGGAGGGGGTTAAGAGGAGGGGGGGGGGCAGCAGGAGGGGTGGGGGGCAGGGGGGGTTCAGCAGGGGGGGGGTTACAGCAGGGGGGGGTGGCAGCGAGAGGGATGGTTTCCCCGGGGAGGGGGGTTACAGCGGGAGGGGTGGAGAGGGGGGGTTAATCAGGGGGGGGTTAAGCAGGAGGGTGGCAAGAGGTTTTACAGGGCAAAAGGGAGGGGGGGGGAAAAGCAGGGGGGGGTTCCCCCGGAGGGGACACAAAGGGGGTTACAGCAAGGGGGGGGCGCAGGAGGGGTAAGCAGGGGGGGGTTTGGGAGAGGAGGGGGTACTCAGGGGGGGTTACATCAGGAGGGGGGTTAATCACGGGGTTTCAGCAGGGGGGGGTGGCAGCAGGAGGGGGGGGCACAGGAGAGGGTTACACAGGGGGGGGTTACATCAGGAGGGGTGGGAGCAGGGGGGGTTATATAGGGGGGGGGTTCATCAAAGGGGGGGGGTTTCAGCGGAGGGTGGGGAAAACAGGAGGGGGTTTCAGGGGAGGGGTTAACAGGAGGGGGGGTTACACAGGAGGGGGGGCAGCAGGAGGGGTTAAGCAGGAGGGGGACAGCGGAGGGGTTACAGCGGGGGGTGCAGCAGGAGGGGGTGGCAGCAGAGGGTTTTCAGAGGGGGGGTTCAGCAGGGGGGGTGGCAGCAGGGGGGGTGGCAGCAGAGGGGGTTTCATCAGGGGGGGGTTTTCATCAGAGGGGGGGTTTCGCAGGAGGGGTGGAGCAGGGGGGTTACAGCAGGGGGAGTTCAGCAGGAGGGGGGTTCAGCAGGAGGGTGGCACAGGGAGGGGTTACAGCAGGGGGGGGTTACAGCAGGGGGGGTTACAGAAGGGGGGCGCAGGGGGGGGGGGCAGCGGAGGGGGTTACAGCGGGGGGGGTGGCAGCAGGAGGGGTTAAAATCAGGGGGGGGTTCATCCCGGGGTTACAGCAGGAGGGGGCGCGGAGGGGTTACAGCAGGAGGGGGGGCACAGGGGGTTACGCAGGAGGGGGGACAGCAGGAGGGGTTCGCAGGGGGGGTACAGCAGGGGGGTTCGCAGAGGGGGGGGCAGCGGGGGGGGTTACAGCAGGGGGGGGGTGGGAGCAGGAGGGGGTTACGCAGGGGGGGGTTACCCATCAGGAGGGGGGGACAGCAGGAGAGGGGCAGCAAAGGGGGGTGGCGCAGGGGGGGTTACAGCAAAGGGGGGGGTGACAGCAGAGGGGGTTACAGCAGGGGGGGGTTACAGCAGGAGGGGGGGCGCAAGGGGTTTCGCAGGAGGGGGCAGCCGGGGGTTACAGCAGAGGGGGGTTACAGCAGGAGGGGGTTTCAGCAGGAGGGGTGGGAGCAGGAGGGGGGGGCAAACAGGAGGGGGGGTTTTTAAACAGGAGGGGTGGGGGCGGAGGGGGGGTTCGCGGGGGAGGTTTTGGAGAGGGAGGTCAGTGTTACAAATTGTGAGGGTTTGTTTTTTTTTGGGGATTTTGTTAAAAAGGGGGGAAGTGGAAAAAATTTTCTAGGTACTGTTCGGTGAATGTTAATTCCTTTTCTACTTGAAGGTCCTGGGAGTTATTGATGGCGACAATTATTAAGGAGAGTGCGTCTCTGGATAGAGTGTTAGCAAGGACCAACTCACTGGGCCCCCCCCAAAACATCGTACTTTTCAACCGTGTTGAAAGCCAAGTCGACTGCTAGTCGGGGAAAAAGTGGTTCTTTCTTTCAGCAGATACTGTATAGCTAATATTGTCAGGTCTGTGCAGGTCTTATAAGCGTTGTACAACCTGAAACAGTTATAGTTGGTCACTTCAAATAAAAGTTACAATGCTGGTTTCTTACCACGACACAAGTTGCGCGCATGATTCTTGTCACGCTCGCTGTATACAAACTTAACTTACCACAATGCTCAAATTATCGCGCCTTCCATTTAGTGAGCCATTTTAACATTCTGCAGAACAGTTTGGTACAACTCAGCAGATGTTTTCTTTTCAGAATTGTACATCGAAAGGGATGGAGACATGTTTCAGACTTTGAGAATAAGATCATACAATTCTGATTCGAAATGTTGAAAGTCGGGGTGTTGGGGTGGTGTATTGCTGGATTTAAAGAATCTTGGTCTTCACTGGTGGGTTCACGTACTGTAGTGCGACACGTACTCTAGTGCGACATGTACCCTAGTGCGAAACCTCCAAGATCGACACTGTCGCAGTAGAGTACGCTATCTGGATCGTAGTGCGACACGTACCCTAGTGCGACAGAGAATTTTCAAGGCCGACAATGTCGCACTACAGTGCGCTACCTGGACTGTAGTGCGACACGAACTAAAGTGCGACAAAACACTTTGCACATTCAATAAAAATTTGACTTTCATTTTTAAGTTTTAATGACAAGAGTGTAGTCGTGTATGAGTAATGGGGTTAAATATAAAATCAAAGATTACAATCACAATATTCAATTCAAAATCATTGTTCCAACACACTTCAAATAACCCATTCTGTCATAATCATCGTAGCTATCAATCACAGCGTTCAAGCGACGGTCGTAATCGGTCCACTTCTTCAGTCGGCGAGGAGGTAGGTGGTTGTCTGAGCATCTTCTGGTTGATCTTCCATTGGGTTAGATCTGCTCCTTCTTCAGGACGTCGATAAATCTCCAGATAGTAGGGTTGGTGCAGCCCATCAAGGATCGAAAACCGTTGTGCCAACCCTCAGCAATGTTGGAACTTCTGGGGAGTCCGGCCATGACAGCATCCCGTTGATTCCAGATCCACGTGTCGCACTACAGTACGATTACCTCACTGGTGTTTGTATTGTGGTCTCCTCACTCCTGCTTTCTTCCATAATACCAGAATACTCCCCATCTTTTTTATGAAGCTCTCAGTTAGTTGGTGTTTATAATGGCAGAGTGCTCAACAGTTGGTGTTGATAATGGCAGAGTGCTCAACAGTTGGTGTTGATAATGGCAGAGTGCTCAACAGTTGGTGTTAATAATGGCAGAGTGCTCAACAGTTTGTGTTGATAATGGCAGAGTGCTCAACAGTTTGTGTTGATAATGGCAGAGTGCTCAACAGTTGGTGTTGATAATGGCAGAGTGCTCAACAGTTGGTGTTGATAATGGCAAAGTGCTCAACAGTTTGTGTTGATAATGGCAGAGTGCTCAACAGTTGGTGTTGATAATGGCAGAGTGCTCAACAGTTGGTGTTGATAATGGCAGAGTGCTCAACAGTTGTTGTTGATAATGGCAGAGTGCTCAACAGTTGGTGTTGATAATGGCAGAGTGCTCAACAGTTGGTGTTGATAATGGCAGAGTGCTCAACAGTTGGTGTTGATAATGGCAGAGTGCTCAATAGTTGGTGTTTATAATGGCAGAGTGCTCAATAGTTGGTGTTGATAATGGCAGAGTGCTCAACAGTTGGTGTTGATATTGGCAGAGTGCTCAACAGTTGGTGTTGATAATGGCAGAGTGCTCAACAGTTGGTGTTGATAATGGCAGAGTGCTCAACAGTTGTTGTTGATAATGGCAGAGTGCTCAACAGTTGGTGTTGATAATGGCAGAGTGCTCAACAGTTGGTGTTGATAATGGCAGAGTGCTCAACAGTTGGTGTTGATAATGGCAGAGTGCTCAACAGTTGGTGTTGATAATGGCAGAGTGCTCAACAGTTGGTGTTGATAATGGCAGAGTGCTTAATAGTTGGTGTTGATAATGGCAGAGTGCTCAATATTTGGTGTTGATAATGGCAGAGTGCTCAACAGTTGGTGTTGATAATGGCAGAGTGCTCAACAGTTGTTGTTGATAATGGCAGAGTGCTCAACAGTTGGTGTTGATAATGGCAGAGTGCTCAACAGTTGGTGTTGATAATGGCAGAGTGCTCAACAGTTGGTGTTGATAATGGCAGAGTGCTCAACAGTTGGTGTTGATAATGGCAGAGTGCTCAACAGTTGGTGTTGATAATGGCAGAGTGCTCAACAGTTGGTGTTGATAATGGCAGAGTGCTCAACAGTTGGTGTTGATAATGGCAGAGTGCTCAACAGTTGGTGTTGATAATGGCAGAGTGCTCAACAGTTGGTGTTGATAATGGCAGAGTGCTCAACAGTTGGTGTTGATAATGGCAGAGTGCTCAACAGTTGGTGTTGATAATGGCAGAGTGCTCAACAGTTGGTGTTGATAATGGCAGAGTGCTCAACAGTTGGTGTTGATAATGGCAGAGTGCTCAACAGTTGGTGTTGATAATGGCAGAGTGCTCAACAGTTGGTGTTGATAATGGCAGAGTGCTCAACAGTTGGTGTTGATAATGGCAGAGTGCTCAACAGTTGGTGTTGATAATGGCGGAGTGCTCAACAGTTGGTGTTGATAATGGCAGAGTGCTCAATAGTTGGTGTTGATAATGGCAGAGTGCTCAACAGTTGGTGTTGATAATGGCAGAGTGCTCAACAGTTGGTGTTGATAATGGCAGAGTGCTCAACAGTTGGTATTGATAATGGCAGAGTGCTCAACAGTTGGTGTTGATAATGGCAGAGTGCTCAACAGTTGGTGTTGATAATGGCAGAGTGCTCAACAGTTGGTGTTGATAATGGCAGAGTGCTCAACAGTTGGTGTTGATAATGGCAGAGTGCTCAACAGTTGGTGTTGATAATGGCAGAGTGCTCAACAGTTGGTGTTGATAATAGCAGAGTGCTCAATAGTTGGTGTTGATAATGGCAGAGTGCTCAACAGTTGTTGTTGATAATGGCAGAGTGCTCAACAGTTGTTGTTGATAATGGCAGAGTGCTCAACAGTTGGTGTTGATAATGGCAGAGTGCTCAACAGTTGGATGTTGATAATGGCAGAGTGCTCAACAGTTGGTGTTGATAATGGCAGAGTGCTCAACAGTTGGTGTTGATAATGGCAGAGTGCTCAACAGTTGGTGGTGATAATGGCAGAGTGCTCAACAGTTGGTGTTGATAATGACAGAGTGCTCAACAGTAGTTGTTGATAATGGCAGAGTGCTCAACAGTTGGTGTTGATAATGGCAGAGTGCTCAACAATTGGTGTTGATAATGTCAGATTGCTCAACAGTTGGTGTTGATAATGGCAGAGTGCTCAACAGTTGGTGTTGATAATGGCAGAGTGCTCAACAGTTGGTGTTGATAATGGCAGAGTGCTCAACAGTTGGTGTTGATAATGGCAGATTTCTCAACAGTTGGTGTTGATAATGGCAGAGTGCTCAACAGTTGGTGTTGATAATGGCAGAGTGCTCAACAGTTGGTGTTGATAATGGCAGAGTGCTCAACAGTTGGTGTTGATAATGGCAGAGTGCTCAACAGTTGGTGTTGATAATGGCAGAGTGCTCAACAGTTGGTGTTGATAATGGCAGAGTGCTCAACAGTTGGTGTTGATAATGGCAGAGTGCTCAACAGTTGGTGTTGATAATGGCAGATTGCTCAACAGTTGGTGTTGATAATGACAGAGTGCTCAACAGTAGTTGTTGATAATGGCAGAGTGCTCAACAGTTGGTGTTGATAATGGCAGAGTGCTCAACAGTTGGTGTTGATAATGTCAGATTGCTCAACAGTTGGTGTTGATAATGGCAGAGTGCTCAACAGTTGGTGTTGATAATGGCAGAGTGCTCAACAGTTGGTGTTGATAATGGCAGAGTGCTCAACAGTTGGTGTTGATAATGGCAGAGTGCTCAACAGTTGGTGTTGATAATGGCAGAGTGCTCAACAGTTGGTGTTGATAATGGCAGAGTGCTCAACAGTTGGTGTTGATAATGGCAGAGTGCTCAACAGTTGGTGTTGATAATGGCAGAGTGCTCAACAGTTGGTGTTGATAATGGCAGAGTGCTCAACAGTTGGTGTTGATAATGGCAGAGTGCTCAACAGTTGGTGTTGATAATGGCAGAATGCTCAACAGTTGGTGTTGATAATGGCAGAGTGCTCAACAGTTGGTGTTGATAATGGCAGAATGCTCAACAGTTGGTGTTGATAATGGCAGAGTGCTCAACAGTTGGTGTTGATAATGGCAGAGTGCTCAACAGTTGGTGTTGATAATGGCAGAGTGCTCAACAGTTGGTGTTGATAATGGCAGAATGCTCAACAGTCGGTGTTGATAATGGCAGAGTGCTCAACAGTTGGTGTTGATAATGGCAGAATGCTCAACAGTCGGTGTTGATAATGGCAGAGTGCTCAACAGTTGGTGTTGATAATGGCAGAGTGCTCAACAGTTGGTGTTGATAATGGCAGAGTGCTCAACAGTTGGTGTTTATAATGGCAGAGTGCTCAATAGTTGGTGTTGATAATGGCAGATTGCTCAACAGTAGTATAATACTACTTCCTTTATCTGTAGAAGTACAGAATAAATAAATGTATATTGGATGTATATGGATCTGAAAATATTCCCGTCTATAGTTGGTGATATTCTATATAACTTCCGACCCGGGGTTTGAGACTTGGAATAGCTCAAGGGACCCATCAGAAACAAATTTGACTTGGGTAGAAATTTTGGCTATGGTGCAGTTTTGTGCAATTGATCACGCACACCCTTTAAAATCAAAATAACTCCGCTTCTAATTGGAGTAAGAAACTCAACTTGGCCATAAAAATGTGCAGAATTATCACATTTAGTGGGATATAGCATAAAAAAGTCCTCAGACATCGAGTTTGATGAGTTATCTGGCCACACCTATTTTCGCTCTCGCGAGTCGCATTTTACGCACTAAATACAAAATACAAAATATTTCCGCTTCTGATTGAGCTAACTGCTCATCTCGGGCAGAATCATGGTAGTAAGTAGGGTAGAGCATGACGTCAGGTTGTTGCAATTACAGCGGGGGTTACAGCACTTAATTAATACTACATGCCTTGTAATTACAGCGGGGGTACAGCACTTAATTAATTATACTTTACTACATGCCTTGTAATTACAGCGGGGGTACAGCACTTAATTAATTATACTTTACTACATGCCTTGTAATTACAGCGGGGGTACAGCACTTAATTAATTATACTTTACTACATGCCTTGTAATTACAGCGGGGGTACAGCACTTAATTAATTATACTTTACTACATGCCTTGTAATTACAGCGGGGGTACAGCACTTAATTAATAATGCTTTACTACATGCCTTGCCCCGTAGTCATTGACAACGTGCGTCTTGGCAGTGCCAGTAATACCATCGTGGTGTTGGAACAAGGACAACGTGTTTCTAGCCATCACAAACGCTCCTTTTCTCAGATCTGAGCGGTAAAAGGAAAACAGTATCTCCGTCCTCCTGAAAACGAGTAATTTAAAGTATAGAGCGCAATTACCATGGTAACACCATGGTAACACACACCCAGTATATAGCGGACTATATAGCGGACTATATAGCGGACTATATAGCGGACTATATAGCCACACTCACGGAATGTTAAGTCAATTGTCTTGTTGTTGGTTTAGGAAAATTGGATCACTGGATAATGCTAATATTACACAGTCAGTAACAACACACTCGTTACACAGTCAGTAACAACACACTCGTTACACAGTCAGTAACAACACACTCGTTACACAGTCAGTAACAACACACTCGTTACACAGTCAGTAACAACACACTCGTTACACAGTCAGTAACAACACACTCGTTACACAGTCAGTAACAACACACTCGTTACACAGTCAGTAACAACACACTCGTTACACAGTCAGTAACAACACACTCGTTACACAGTCAGTAACAACACACTCGTTACACAGTCAGTAACAACACACTCGTTACACAGTCAGTAACAACACACTCGTTACACAGTCAGTAACAACACACTAGTTACACAGTCAGTAACAACACACTCGTTACACAGTCAGTAACAACACACTCGTTACACAGTCAGTAACAACACACTCGTTACACAGTCAGTAACAACACACTCGTTACACAGTCAGTAACAACACACTCGTTACACAGTCAGTAACAACACACTCGTTACACAGTCAGTAACAACACACTCGTTACACAGTCAGTAACAACACACTCGTTACACAGTCAGTAACAACACACTCGTTACACAGTCAGTAACAACACACTCGTTACACAGTCAGTAACAACACACTCGTTACACAGTCAGTAACAACACACTCGTTACACAGTCAGTAACAACACACTCGTTACACAGTCAGTAACAACACACTCGTTACACAGTCAGTAACAACACACTCGTTACACAGTCAGTAACAACACACTCGTTACACAGTCAGTAACAACACACTCGTTACACAGTCAGTAACAACACACTCGTTACACAGTCAGTAACAACACACTCGTTACACAGTCAGTAACAACACACTCGTTACACAGTCAGTAACAACACACTCGTTACACAGTCAGTAACAACACACTCGTTACACAGTCAGTAACAACACACTCGTTACACAGTCAGTAACAACACACTCGTTACACAGTCAGTAACAACACACTCGTTACACAGTCAGTAACAACACACTCGTTACACAGTCAGTAACAACACACTCGTTACACAGTCAGTAACAACACACTCGTTACACAGTCAGTAACAACACACTCGTTACACAGTCAGTAACAACACACTCGTTACACAGTCAGTAACAACACACTCGTTACACAGTCAGTAACAACACACTCGTTACACAGTCAGTAACAACACACTCGTTACACAGTCAGTAACAACACACTCGTTACACAGTCAGTAACAACACACTCGTTACACAGTCAGTAACAACACACTCGTTACACAGTCAGTAACAACACACTCGTTACACAGTCAGTAACAACACACTAGTTACACAGTCAGTAACAACACACTCGTTACACAGTCAGTAACAACACACTCGTTACACAGTCAGTAACAACACACTCGTTACACAGTCAGTAACAACACACTCGTTACACAGTCAGTAACAACACACTCGTTACACAGTCAGTAACAACACACTCGTTACACAGTCAGTAACAACACACTCGTTACACAGTCAGTAACAACACACTCGTTACACAGTCAGTAACAACACACTCGTTACACAGTCAGTAACAACACACTCGTTACACAGTCAGTAACAACACACTCGTTACACAGTCAGTAACAACACACTCGTTACACAGTCAGTAACAACACACTCGTTACACAGTCAGTAACAACACACTCGTTACACAGTCAGTAACAACACACTCGTTACACAGTCAGTAACAACACACTCGTTACACAGTCAGTAACAACACACTCGTTACACAGTCAGTAACAACACACTCGTTACACAGTCAGTAACAACACACTCGTTACACAGTCAGTAACAACACACTCGTTACACAGTCAGTAACAACACACTCGTTACACAGTCAGTAACAACACACTCGTTACACAGTCAGTAACAACACACTCGTTACACAGTCAGTAACAACACACTCGTTACACAGTCAGTAACAACACACTCGTTACACAGTCAGTAACAACACACTCGTTACACAGTCAGTAACAACACACTCGTTACACAGTCAGTAACAACACACTCGTTACACAGTCAGTAACAACACACTCGTTACACAGTCAGTAACAACACACTCGTTACACAGTCAGTAACAACAAACTCATTACACAGTCAGTAACAACACACTCGTTACACAGTCAGTGTTGCTATGGCAACTGGTTACTATGGTAACTAGTTACTATGGTAACTGGGGTACAGGTCACATATTTAAAACTAACCTCAGGGCTGACTCCAACACTCGGTCCAAGTTTTTGTAAAAGGGTCGTGAAGTGTAATAACCACTCCAGTAGTCTGCTTGTCTGCAACACATTAACTGGTTACTATGGTAACTGGTTACTATGGTAACTGGTTACTATGGTAACTGGTTACTATGGTAACTGGTTACTATGGTAACTGGTTACTATGGTAACTGGTTACTATGGTAACTGGTTACTATGGTAACTGGTTACTATGGTCGTGAAGTGTAATAACCACTCCAGTAGTCTGCTTGTCTGCAACACATTAACTGGTTACTATGGTAACTGGTTACTATGGTAACTGGTTACTATGGTAACTGGTTACTATGGTAACTGGTTACTATGGTAACTGGTTACCATGGTAACTGGTTACCATGGTAACTGGTTACTATGGTCGTGAAGTGTAATAACCACTCCAGTAGTCTGCTTGTCTGCAACACATTAACTGGTTACTATGGTAACTGGTTACTATGGTAACTGGTTACTATGGTAACTGGTTACTATGGTAACTGGTTACTATGGTAACTGGTTACTATGGTAACTGGTTACTATGGTAACTTGTTACTATGGTCGTGAAGTGTAATAACCACTCCAGTAGTCTGCTTGTCTGCAACACATTAACTGGTTACTATGGTAACTGGTTACTATGGTAACTGGTTACTACGGTAACTGGTTACTACGGTAACTGGTTACTACGGTAACTGGTTACTACGGTAACTGGTTACTACGGTAACTGGTTACTACGGTAACTGGTTACTACGGTAACTGGTTACTACGGTAACTGGTTACTACGGTAACTGGTTACTACGGTAACTGGTTACTACGGTAACTGGTTACTACGGTAACTGGTTACTACGGTAACTGGTTACTACGGTAACTGGTTACTACGGTAACTGGTTACTACGGTAACTGGTTACTACGGTAACTGGTTACTACGGTAACTGGTTACTACGGTAACTGGTTACTACGGTAACTGGTTACTACGGTAACTGGTTACTACGGTAACTGGTTACTACGGTAACTGGTTACTACGGTAACTGGTTACTACGGTAACTGGTTACTACGGTAACTGGTTACTACGGTAACTGGTTACTACGGTAACTGGTTACTACGGTAACTGGTTACTACGGTAACTGGTTACTACGGTAACTGGTTACTACGGTAACTGGTTACTACGGTAACTGGTTACTATGGTCGTGAAGTGTAATAACCACTCCAGTAGTCTGCTTGTCTGCAACACATTATTATGTGTACGGGGGGGGGGGGGATCATACACTTAGTACCGTACGTGACGTTGGATAGTTGGGGAAGAAGTGAGAGTCTCACTTCGTCCCCAACTATCCAATATGATCGATAAACATTATTATTTGATTAAGAATCATTTTTAATTAGATTTATTATATAATCGTAAATTATTATTCATAGATTTTTGACATTATTGCGAAATATTCTTGAATTAGAAGTCCATCCTTACAACGACAGTGTACAATTATTATAAGTGATAACAGCGTCACCATGCTGCCACCACAGCGCCACCATGCTGCCACCACAGTGCCACCATGCTGCTACCACAGTGCCACCATGCTGCTACCACAGCGCCACCATGCTGCTACCACAGTGCCACCCTGCTGCTACCACAGCGCCACCATGGTGCTACCACAGTGCCACCATGCTGCTACCACAGTGCCACCATGCTGCTACCACAGTGCCACCATGCTGCTACCACAGCGCCACCATGCTGCTACCACAGCGCCACTATGCTTCTACCACAGCGCCACCATGCTGCTACCACAGCGCCACCATAATAATTGTACACTGTCGTTGTAAGGATGGACTTCTAATTCAAGAATATTTCGAAATAATGTCAAAAATCTATGAATAATAATAGTAAAGTAAACACGGATATACATTACAGCAATACAGAGATATACATGTACATTGTACCACTAACCTCTTATCACCAATATAAGAAGGTGTTACCTGTTATCTCTAATATAAGAAGGTGTTACCTGTTACCACTAATATAAGGAGGTGTTACCTGTTTCCACTAGTATAAGAAGGTGTTACCAGTTATCTCTAATATAAGAAGGTGTTACCTGTTTCCACTAATATAAGGAGGTGTTACCTGTTATCACTAATATAAGGAGGTGTTACCTGTTACCACTAATATAAGGAGGTGTTACCTGTTATCACTAATATAAGGAGGTGTTACCTGTTATCTTTAATATAAGGAGGTGTTACCTGTTATCTCTATTATAAGGAGGTGTTACCTGTTATCTCTAATATAAGGAGGTGTTACCTGTTATCTTTAATATAAGGAGGTGTTACCTGTTATCACTAATATAAGGAGGTGTTACCTGTTATCTCTAATATAAGGAGGTGTTACCTGTTATCTCTAATATAAGGAGGTGTTACCTGTTATCACTAATATAAGGAGGTGTTACCTGTTATCTTTAATATAAGGAGGTGTTACCTGTTACCACTAATATAAGGAGGTGTTACCTGTTACCACTAATATAAGGAGGTGTTACCTGTTACCACTAATATAAGGAGGTGTTACCTGTTATCTCTAATATAAGGAGGTGTTACCTGTTATCACTAATATAAGGAGGTGTTACCTGTTATCTTTAATATAAGGAGGTGTTACCTGTTATCTCTATTATAAGGAGGTGTTACCTGTTATCTCTAATATAAGGAGGTGTTACCTGTTATCACTAATATAAGGAGGTGTTACCTGTTATCTCTAATATAAGGAGGTGTTACCTGTTATCACTAATATAAGGAGGTGTTACCTGTTATCTTTAATATAAGGAGGTGTTACCTGTTATCACTAATATAAGGAGGTGTTACCTGTTATCTTTAATATAAGGAGGTGTTACCTGTTATCTCTATTATAAGGAGGTGTTACCTGTTACCACTAATATAAGGAGGTGTTACCTGTTATCTCTAATATAAGGAGGTGTTACCTGTTATCTCTATTATAAGGAGGTGTTACCTGTTACCACTAATATAAGGAGGTGTTACCTGTTATCTCTATTATAAGGAGGTGTTACCTGTTACCACTAATATAAGGAGGTGTTACCTGTTATCTCTAATATAAGGAGGTGTTACCTGTTATCTCTATTATAAGGAGGTGTTACCTGTTACCACTAATATAAGGAGGTGTTACCTGTTATCTCTAATATAAGGAGGTGTTACCTGTTATCTTTAATATAAGGAGGTGTTACCTGTTATCTCTATTATAAGGAGGTGTTACCTGTTATCTCTAATATAAGGAGGTGTTACCTAATACCTGTTATCTCTATTATAAAGTTATAAGGAGGTATTAATGTAAGGTATTACCTGTCGGAGTATGTGAAGAAGTCGCCAGACAGTGCAGCTAGTTTCTGTGTACCGTGTTCTCTCACGTGTTCAAAATACTCACTCAGCACACCCCAGCTTACCTGAAAGTTATTTAATAGTAAAGACCCCCGTCGCCCCCTCCCCCCCCCCCCCCAAATCTCCACCCCCCCCCCCCCTCTTTTGGTGCCCCCTCCCCCTCTTAAAGCATGAAGTTAAAATTGGGCAGATTAGAACTCTAGGGGGATAACAGCTCAGAACTACAGGGGCCAGGGGGGAGTGAACTACAGGGGGGGGGGGAGTGAACTACAGGGGGGGGGGGGAGTGAACGACAGGCTAGGGGGCCAGGGGGAAAACAGCTCACTTAATTTACAATGGACGAACAAATCTTACCTTGCTGTTCAAATCAGGCTGACTGTTTATGTAGTTCATTATCGGCTGAAGAGAATTGAAACTTAACGCAATTATAAAGCAATGAAAGGCATTAGTTTGGTCAAATCAAACGGAACATATGCTATCAGACTTTCAACTGACTATGGCAGGGTTAAAACAGTTTTAACGCTAGCAACGATCCCCTTTTACATAGTTCCACTAAAATGATAATTTAAGATTAAATATGTATACTGTATAGTGATAGGTAGATAAAGTAAAAATTGTAATAAAACGGTAGGTATAAAGTATACTAAGTAAACGTAGTCAACACGTCATAAAACGAACTGACCCAAACTACAATTACTCCCGCGTAATTTCCCGCGTAATTCTAGAACTCCGATTTGCGCCGCTGCAAAGTTATTATAAAACTAAATTCAACACGTGCGACAAATATTTCGCAACATTAGAAAAGGATGCCATAGGTCAAGCTATGGCATTAATATATTTCCACACCCAATACCAAACTTATTCTTTAGCCCATGCCTCTTTACCACTGATAAGTATATTTTACTAAGACGATCCCGTCTAAAACCCAACTCAATTAAATCATCAGTAAACTTCAAAACCCTATCAGAAAAAGCAACAACGTTATTACAGATCCTAGAATATCTCACAACCTGTGAACAGTACGTGCCATATAATACACTACTAGCTTGATTACTCATCAAAGGTTGAAACTTGACCACTTTAAAACCAAACTTATCCCTTTTATCATAAACTCTACAAGAAAACTTCCCCTCGCTATTTATCGAAATATCAAGATCTAATACATTGGCGGCACTATCTACTTCATTTTCCTTATTAAGAGTAAGAGAGTCTGGATATATCCTGCAACACATAAGAAGCACCATAACACATGTATATTTGTGATAGATATATTAGATAACTAGCAGGTAACTAGGGTAACTAGCAGGTAACTAGGGTAACTAGCATGAACCCGTCGGCCGTCTTACCTTAAAGAGAAAAATTTGCCAAGTTTCAAGGATATAATATATATGTGTATATATCTATATTATATATGTGTGAGATATATCTCTCACGGTTTTTGTGGAAATTTGTGTTAAAGTTGATGTCGTGGTGTCAGTAAAATGGTACGGATATATATATATATATATTATGATTGGCTACTGGGACACGTCATACACACGGTTGGATTGTTAATTCGGTTGAAATACCTTTACATCCATTGCATTATCACCATAATCTGAACATGATTTATTAAAAATTTGCAATATTGAAAACGAAAAATCTGAATGGACTGAAAACTTTGAAACTGAAAGCTGCACTGAATTGATGGAAGGCAAAAATATACTCATAACTAGCATGGTAATAACTACAAATGAACAGCAAATTTATATATAATATATATATATTATATCGTCTCGCTTTACATATAGTAAGATATAGTAAGATTAACCTTGTAGTTGTCGTACATCAAGTGTGCGTCTTCCTTTAGTGAGTAAGTAAAATCGTTCCCCAATTCAATAAACACCGCGTTCGTAGAGTGAAGGGCAGCTTTTAGTCTCCACTGCTCCAATATCTTCAGTGACCTGCAGTAGGGACTAGTAATCTAACCTCTCTACAACGTTCTCCTCTGTAGTAGGGACTAGTAAACTAACCTCTCTACAACGTTCTCCTCTGTAGTAGGGACCAGTAAACTAACCTCTCTACAACGTTCTCCTCTGTAGTAGGGACCAGTAAACTAACCTCTCTACAACGTTCTCCTCTGTAGTAGGGACCAGTAAACTAACCTCTCTACAACGTTCTCCTCTGTAGTAGGGACTAGTAAACTAACCTCTCTACAACGTTCTCCTCTGCAGTAGGGACTAGTAAACTAACCTCTCTACAACGTTCTCCTCTGCAGTAGGGACTAGTAAACTAACCTCTCTACAACGTTCTCCTCTGTAGTAGGGACCAGTAAACTAACCTCTCTACAACGTTCTCCTCTGTAGTAGGGACCAGTAAACTAACCTCTCTACAACGTTCTCCTCTGTAGTAGGGACTAGTAAACTAACCTCTCTACAACGTTCTCCTCTGTAGTAGGGACTAGTAAACTAACCTCTCTACAACGTTCTCCTCTGTAGTAGGGACTAGTAAACTAACCTCTCTACAACGTTCTCCTCTGTAGTAGGGACCAGTAAACTAACCTCTCTACAACGTTCTCCTCTGTAGTAGGGACTAGTAAACTAACCTCTCTACAACGTTCTCCTCTGTAGTAGGGACTAGTAAACTAACCTCTCTACAACGTTCTCCTCTGTAGTAGGGACTAGTAAACTAACCTCTCTACAACGTTCTCCTCTGTAGTAGGGACCAGTAAACTAACCTCTCTACAACGTTCTCCTCTGTAGTAGGGACTAGTAAACTAACCTCTCTACAACGTTCTCCTCTGTAGTAGGGACTAGTAAACTAACCTCTCTACAACGTTCTCCTCTGTAGTAGGGACTAGTAAACTAACCTCTCTACAACGTTCTCCTCTGTAGTAGGGACTAGTAAACTAACCTCTCTACAACGTTCTCCTCTGTAGTAGGGACCAGTAAACTAACCTCTCTACAACGTTCTCCTCTGTAGTAGGGACCAGTAAACTAACCTCTCTACAACGTTCTCCTCTGTAGTAGGGACTAGTAAACTAACCTCTCTACAACGTTCTCCTCTGTAGTAGGGACTAGTAAACTAACCTCTCTACAACGTTCTCCTCTGTAGTAGGGACTAGTAAACTAACCTCTCTACAACGTTCTCCTCTGTAGTAGGGACCAGTAAACTAACCTCTCTACAACGTTCTACTCTGTAGTAGGGACTAGTAAACTAACCTCTCTACAACGTTCTCCTCTGTAGTACGGACTAGTAAACTAACCTCTCTACAACGTTCTCCTCTGTAGTAGGGACTAGTAAACTAACCTCTCTACAACGTTCTCCTCTGTAGTAGGGACTAGTAAACTAACCTCTCTACAACGTTCTCCTCTGTAGTAGGGACTAGTAAACTAACCTCTCTACAACGTTCTCCTCTGTAGTAGGGACTAGTAAACTAACCTCTCTACAACGTTCTCCTCTGTAGTAGGGACTAGTAAACTAACCTCTCTACAACGTTCTCCTCTGTAGTAGGGACCAGTAAACTAACCTCTCTACAACGTTCTCCTCTGTAGTAGGGACTAGTAAACTAACCTCTCTACAACGTTCTCCTCTGTAGTAGGGACCAGTAAACTAACCTCTCTACAACGTTCTCCTCTGTAGTAGGGACCAGTAAACTAACCTCTCTACAACGTTCTCCTCTGTAGTAGGGACTAGTAAACTAACCTCTCTACAACGTTCTCCTCTGTAGTAGGGACTAGTAAACTAACCTCTCTACAACGTTCTCCTCTGTAGTAGGGACTAGTAAACTAACCTCTCTACAACGTTCTCCTCTGTAGTAGGGACCAGTAAACTAACCTCTCTACAACGTTCTCCTCTGTAGTAGGGACTAGTAAACTAACCTCTCTACAACGTTCTCCTCTGTAGTAGGGACTAGTAAACTAACCTCTCTACAACGTTCTCCTCTGTAGTAGGGACTAGTAAACTAACCTCTCTACAACGTTCTCCTCTGTAGTAGGGACTAGTAAACTAACCTCTCTACAACGTTCTCCTCTGTAGTAGGGACCAGTAAACTAACCTCTCTACAACGTTCTCCTCTGTAGTAGGGACCAGTAAACTAACCTCTCTACAACGTTCTCCTCTGTAGTAGGGACTAGTAAACTAACCTCTCTACAACGTTCTCCTCTGTAGTAGGGACCAGTAAACTAACCTCTCTACAACGTTCTCCTCTGTAGTAGGGACCAGTAAACTAACCTCTCTACAACGTTCTCCTCTGTAGTAGGGACCAGTAAACTAACCTCTCTACAACGTTCTCCTCTGTAGTAGGGACTAGTAAACTAACCTCTCTACAACGTTCTCCTCTGTAGTAGGGACTAGTAAACTAACCTCTCTACAACGTTCTCCTCTGTAGTAGGGACTAGTAAACTAACCTCTCTACAACGTTCTCCTCTGTAGTAGGGACCAGTAAACTAACCTCTCTACAACGTTCTCCTCTGTAGTAGGGACTAGTAAACTAACCTCTCTACAACGTTCTCCTCTGTAGCTAGGGACTAGTAAACTAACCTCTCTACAACGTTCTCCTCTGTAGTAGGGACTAGTAAACTAACCTCTCTACAACGTTCTCCTCTGTAGTAGGGACTAGTAAACTTACCTCTCTACAACGTTCTCCTCTGTAGTAGGGACCAGTAAACTAACCTCTCTAAGACGTTCTCCTCTGTAGTAGGGACTAGTAAACTAACCTCTCTACAACGTTCTCCTCTGTAGTAGGGACCAGTAAACTAACCTCTCTAAGACGTTCTCCTCTGTAGTAGGGACTAGTAAACTAACCTCTCTACAACGTTCTCCTCTGTAGTAGGGACCAGTAAACTAACCTCTCTACAACGTTCTCCTCTGTAGTAGGGACTAGTAAACTAACCTCTCTACAACGTTTTCCTCTGTAGTAGGGACCAGTAAACTAACCTCTCTAAGACGTTCTCCTCTGTAGTAGGGACTAGTAAACTAACCTCTCTACAACGTTCTCCTCTGTAGTAGGGACCAGTAAACTAACCTCTCTACAACGTTCTCCTCTGTAGTAGGGACTAGTAAACTAACCTCTCTACAACGTTCTCCTCTGTACTAGGGACTAGTAAACTAACCTCTCTACAACGTTCTCCTCTGTAGTAGGGACTAGTAAACTAACCTCTCTACAACGTTCTCCTCTGTAGTAGGGACCAGTAAACTAACATCTCTACAACGTTCTCCTCTGTAGTAGGGACCAGTAAACTAACCTCTCTACAACGTTCTCCTCTGTAGTAGGGACTAGTAAACTAACCTCTCTACAACGTTCTCCTCTGTAGTAGGGACCAGTAAACTAACCTCTCTACAACGTTCTCCTCTGTAGTAGGGACCAGTAAACTAACCTCTCTACAACGTTCTCCTCTGTAGTAGGGACTAGTAAACTAACCTCTCTACAACGTTCTCCTCTGTAGTAGGGACTAGTAAACTAACCTCTCTACAACGTTCTCCTCTGTAGTAGGGACCAGTAAACTAACCTCTCTACAACGTTCTCCTCTGTAGTAGGGACTAGTAAACTAACCTCTCTACAACGTTCTCCTCTGTAGTAGGGACCAGTAAACTAACCTCTCTACAACGTTCTCCTCTGTAGTAGGGACTAGTAAACTAACCTCTCTACAACGTTCTCCTCTGTAGTAGGGACCAGTAAACTAACCTCTCTACAACGTTCTCCTCTGTAGTAGGGACCAGTAAACTAACCTCTCTACAACGTTCTCCTCTGTAGTAGGGACTAGTAAACTAACCTCTCTACAACGTTCTCCTCTGTAGTAGGGACCAGTAAACTAACCTCTCTACAACGTTCTCCTCTGTAGTAGGGACTAGTAAACTAACCTCTCTACAACGTTCTCCTCTGTAGTAGGGACCAGTAAACTAACCTCTCTACAACGTTCTCCTCTGTAGTAGGGACTAGTAAACTAACCTCTCTACAACGTTCTCCTCTGTAGTAGGGACTAGTAAACTAACCTCTCTACAACGTTCTCCTCTGTAGTAGGGACCAGTAAACTAACCTCTCTACAACGTTCTCCTCTGTAGTAGGGACTAGTAAACTAACCTCTCTACAACGTTCTCCTCTGTAGTAGGGACTAGTAAACTAACCTCTCTACAACGTTCTCCTCTGTAGTAGGGACTAGTAAACTAACCTCTCTACAACGTTCTCCTCTGTAGTAGGGACCAGTAAACTAACCTCTCTACAACGTTCTCCTCTGTAGTAGGGACCAGTAAACTAACCTCTCTACAACGTTCTCCTCTGTAGTAGGGACTAGTAAACTAACCTCTCTACAACGTTCTCCTCTGTAGTAGGGACTAGTAAACTAACCTCTCTACAACGTTCTCCTCTGTAGTAGGGACAGTAAACTAACCTCTCTACAACGTTCTCCTCTGTAGTAGGGACTAGTAAACTAACCTCTCTACAACGTTCTCCTCTGTAGTAGGGACTAGTAAACTAACCTCTCTACAACGTTCTCCTCTGTAGTAGGGACTAGTAAACTAACCTCTCTACAACGTTCTCCTCTGTAGTAGGGACTAGTAAACTAACCTCTCTACAACGTTCTCCTCTGTAGTAGGGACTAGTAAACTAACCTCTCTACAACGTTCTCCTCTGTAGTAGGGACTAGTAAACTAACCTCTCTACAACGTTCTCCTCTGTAGTAGGGACTAGTAAACTAACCTCTCTACAACGTTCTCCTCTGTAGTAGGGACCAGTAAACTAACCTCTCTACAACGTTCTCCTCTGTAGTAGGGACCAGTAAACTAACCTCTCTACAACGTTCTCCTCTGTAGTAGGGACCAGTAAACTAACCTCTCTACAACGTTCTCCTCTGTAGTAGGGACCAGTAAACTAACCTCTCTACAACGTTCTCCTCTGTAGTAGGGACTAGTAAACTAACCTCTCTACAACGTTCTCCTCTGTAGTAGGGACTAGTAAACTAACCTCTCTACAACGTTCTCCTCTGTAGTAGGGACTAGTAAACTAACCTCTCTACAACGTTCTCCTCTGTAGTAGGGACCAGTAAACTAACCTCTCTACAACGTTCTCCTCTGTAGTAGGGACCTAGTAAACTAACCTCTCTACAACGTTCTCCTCTGTAGTAGGGACTAGTAAACTAACCTCTCTACAACGTTCTCCTCTGTAGTAGGGACCAGTAAACTAACCTCTCTACAACGTTCTCCTCTGTAGTAGGGACTAGTAAACTAACCTCTCTACAACGTTCTCCTCTGTAGTAGGGACCAGTAAACTAACCTCTCTACAACGTTCTCCTCTGTAGTAGGGACCAGTAAACTAACCTCTCTACAACGTTCTCCTCTGTAGTAGGGACTAGTAAACTAACCTCTCTACAACGTTCTCCTCTGTAGTAGGGACCAGTAAACTAACCTCTCTACAACGTTCTCCTCTGTAGTAGGGACCAGTAAACTAACCTCTCTACAACGTTCTCCTCTGTAGTAGGGACTAGTAAACTAACCTCTCTACAACGTTCTCCTCTGTAGTAGGGACTAGTAAACTAACCTCTCTACAACGTTCTCCTCTGTAGTAGGGACTAGTAAACTAACCTCTCTACAACGTTCTCCTCTGTAGTAGGGACTAGTAAACTAACCTCTCTACAACGTTCTCCTCTGTAGTAGGGACCAGTAAACTAACCTCTCTACAACGTTCTCCTCTGTAGTAGGGACTAGTAAACTAACCTCTCTACAACGTTCTCCTCTGTAGTAGGGACTAGTAAACTAACCTCTCTACAACGTTCTCCTCTGTAGTAGGGACTAGTAAACTAACCTCTCTACAACGTTCTCCTCTGTAGTAGGGACTAGTAAACTAACCTCTCTACAACGTTCTCCTCTGTAGTAGGGACCTAGTAAACTAACCTCTCTACAACGTTCTCCTCTGTAGTAGGGACTAGTAAACTAACCTCTCTACAACGTTCTCCTCTGTAGTAGGGACCAGTAAACTAACCTCTCTACAACGTTCTCCTCTGTAGTAGGGACTAGTAAACTAACCTCTCTACAACGTTCTCCTCTGTAGTAGGGACTAGTAAACTAACCTCTCTACAACGTTCTCCTCTGTAGTAGGGACCAGTAAACTAACCTCTCTACAACGTTCTCTCTGTAGTAGGGACCAGTAAACTAACCTCTCTACAACGTTCTCCTCTGTAGTAGGGACCAGTAAACTAACCTCTCTACAACGTTCTCCTCTGTAGTAGGGACTAGTAAACTAACCTCTCTACAACGTTCTCCTCTGTAGTAGGGACTAGTAAACTAACCTCTCTACAACGTTCTCCTCTGTAGTAGGGACTAGTAAACTAACCTCTCTACAACGTTCTCCTCTGTAGTAGGGACCAGTAAACTAACCTCTCTACAACGTTCTCCTCTGTAGTAGGGACTAGTAAACTAACCTCTCTACAACGTTCTCCTCTGTAGTAGGGACTAGTAAACTAACCTCTCTACAACGTTCTCCTCTGTAGTAGGGACCAGTAAACTAACCTCTCTACAACGTTCTCCTCTGTAGTAGGGACTAGTAAACTAACCTCTCTACAACGTTCTCCTCTGTAGTAGGGACTAGTAAACTAACCTCTCTACAACGTTCTCCTCTGTAGTAGGGACCAGTAAACTAACCTCTCTACAACGTTCTCCTCTGTAGTAGGGACTAGTAAACTAACCTCTCTACAACGTTCTCCTCTGTAGTAGGGACTAGTAAACTAACCTCTCTACAACGTTCTCCTCTGTAGTAGGGACTAGTAAACTAACCTCTCTACAACGTTCTCCTCTGTAGTAGGGACTAGTAAACTAACCTCTCTACAACGTTCTCCTCTGTAGTAGGGACCTAGTAAACTAACCTCTCTACAACGTTCTCCTCTGTAGTAGGGACCAGTAAACTAACCTCTCTACAACGTTCTCCTCTGTAGTAGGGACCAGTAAACTAACCTCTCTACAACGTTCTCCTCTGTAGTAGGGACTAGTAAACTAACCTCTCTACAACGTTCTCCTCTGTAGTAGGGACCTAGTAAACTAACCTCTCTACAACGTTCTCCTCTGTAGTAGGGACTAGTAAACTAACCTCTCTACAACGTTCTCCTCTGTAGTAGGGACTAGTAAACTAACCTCTCTACAACGTTCTCCTCTGTAGTAGGGACTAGTAAACTAACCTCTCTACAACGTTCTCCTCTGTAGTAGGGACCAGTAAACTAACCTCTCTACAACGTTCTCCTCTGTAGTAGGGACCAGTAAACTAACCTCTCTACAACGTTCTCCTCTGTAGTAGGGACCTAGTAAACTAACCTCTCTACAACGTTCTCCTCTGTAGTAGGGACCAGTAAACTAACCTCTCTACAACGTTCTCCTCTGTAGTAGGGACTAGTAAACTAACCTCTCTACAACGTTCTCCTCTGTAGTAGGGACTAGTAAACTAACCTCTCTACAACGTTCTCCTCTGTAGTAGGGACTAGTAAACTAACCTCTCTACAACGTTCTCCTCTGTAGTAGGGACCAGTAAACTAACCTCTCTACAACGTTCTCCTCTGTAGTAGGGACCAGTAAACTAACCTCTCTACAACGTTCTCCTCTGTAGTAGGGACTAGTAAACTAACCTCTCTACAACGTTCTCCTCTGTAGTAGGGACTAGTAAACTAACCTCTCTACAACGTTCTCCTCTGTAGTAGGGACTAGTAAACTAACCTCTCTACAACGTTCTCCTCTGTAGTAGGGACCAGTAAACTAACCTCTCTACAACGTTCTCCTCTGTAGTAGGGACTAGTAAACTAACCTCTCTACAACGTTCTCCTCTGTAGTAGGGACTAGTAAACTAACCTCTCTACAACGTTCTCCTCTGTAGTAGGGACTAGTAAACTAACCTCTCTACAACGTTCTCCTCTGTAGTAGGGACTAGTAAACTAACCTCTCTACAACGTTCTCCTCTGTAGTAGGGACCAGTAAACTAACCTCTCTACAACGTTCTCCTCTGTAGTAGGGACTAGTAAACTAACCTCTCTACAACGTTCTCCTCTGTAGTAGGGACCAGTAAACTAACCTCTCTACAACGTTCTCCTCTGTAGTAGGGACTAGTAAACTAACCTCTCTACAACGTTCTCCTCTGTAGTAGGGACCAGTAAACTAACCTCTCTACAACGTTCTCCTCTGTAGTAGGGACCAGTAAACTAACCTCTCTACAACGTTCTCCTCTGTAGTAGGGACTAGTAAACTAACCTCTCTACAACGTTCTCCTCTGTAGTAGGGACCAGTAAACTAACCTCTCTACAACGTTCTCCTCTGTAGTAGGGACTAGTAAACTAACCTCTCTACAACGTTCTCCTCTGTAGTAGGGACCAGTAAACTAACCTCTCTACAACGTTCTCCTCTGTAGTAGGGACTAGTAAACTAACCTCTCTACAACGTTCTCCTCTGTAGTAGGGACTAGTAAACTAACCTCTCTACAACGTTCTCCTCTGTAGTAGGGACTAGTAAACTAACCTCTCTACAACGTTCTCCTCTGTAGTAGGGACCAGTAAACTAACCTCTCTACAACGTTCTCCTCTGTAGTAGGGACCAGTAAACTAACCTCTCTACAACGTTCTCCTCTGTAGTAGGGACTAGTAAACTAACCTCTCTACAACGTTCTCCTCTGTAGTAGGGACCAGTAAACTAACCTCTCTACAACGTTCTCCTCTGTAGTAGGGACCAGTAAACTAACCTCTCTACAACGTTCTCCTCTGTAGTAGGGACTAGTAAACTAACCTCTCTACAACGTTCTCCTCTGTAGTAGGGACTAGTAAACTAACCTCTCTACAACGTTCTCCTCTGTAGTAGGGACCAGTAAACTAACCTCTCTACAACGTTCTCCTCTGTAGTAGGGACTAGTAAACTAACCTCTCTACAACGTTCTCCTCTGTAGTAGGGACCAGTAAACTAACCTCTCTACAGACGTTCTCCTCTGTAGTAGGGACTAGTAAACTAACCTCTCTACAACGTTCTCCTCTGTAGTAGGGACCAGTAAACTAACCTCTCTACAACGTTCTCCTCTGTAGTAGGGACCAGTAAACTAACCTCTCTACAACGTTCTCCTCTGTAGTAGGGACTAGTAAACTAACCTCTCTACAACGTTCTCCTCTGTAGTAGGGACTAGTAAACTAACCTCTCTACAACGTTCTCCTCTGTAGTAGGGACCAGTAAACTAACCTCTCTACAACGTTCTCCTCTGTAGTAGGGACCAGTAAACTAACCTCTCTACAACGTTCTCCTCTGTAGTAGGGACTAGTAAACTAACCTCTCTACAACGTTCTCCTCTGTAGTAGGGACCAGTAAACTAACCTCTCTACAACGTTCTCCTCTGTAGTAGGGACCAGTAAACTAACCTCTCTACAACGTTCTCCTCTGTAGTAGGGACTAGTAAACTAACCTCTCTACAACGTTCTCCTCTGTAGTAGGGACTAGTAAACTAACCTCTCTACAACGTTCTCCTCTGTAGTAGGGACTAGTAAACTAACCTCTCTACAACGTTCTCCTCTGTAGTAGGGACCAGTAAACTAACCTCTCTACAACGTTCTCCTCTGTAGTAGGGACTAGTAAACTAACCTCTCTACAACGTTCTCCTCTGTAGTAGGGACCAGTGAACTAACCTCTCTACAACGTTCTCCTCTGTAGTAGGGACCAGTAAACTAACCTCTCTAAGACGTTCTCCTGTGTAGTAGGGACTAGTAAACTGACCTCTCTACAACGTTCTCCTCTGTAGTAGGGACCAGTAAACTAACCTCTCTAAGACGTTCTCCTCTGTAGTAGGGACTAGTAAACTAACCTCTCTACAACGTTCTCCTCTGTAGTAGGGACCAGTAAACTAACCTCTCTACAACGTTCTCCTCTGTTTTAGGGACCAGTAAACTAACCTCTCTACAACGTTCTCCTCTGTAGTAGGGACTAGTAAACTAACCTCTCTAAGACGTTCTCCTCTGTAGTAGGGACCAGTAAACTAACCTCTCTAAGACGTTCTCCTCTGTAGTAGGGACTAGTAAACTAACCTCTCTACAACGTTCTCCTCTGTAGTAGGGACCAGTAAACTAACCTCTCTACAACGTTCTCCTCTGTAGTAGGGACTAGTAAACTAACCTCTCTACAACGTTCTCCTCTGTAGTAGGGACCAGTAAACTAACCTCTCTACAACGTTCTCCTCTGTAGTAGGGACCAGTAAACTAACCTCTCTACAACGTTCTCCTCTGTAGTAGGGACTAGTAAACTAACCTCTCTACAACGTTCTCCTCTGTAGTAGGGACTAGTAAACTAACCTCTCTACAACGTTCTCCTCTGTAGTAGGGACCAGTAAACTAACCTCTCTAAGACGTTCTCCTCTGTAGTAGGGACTAGTAAACTAACCTCTCTACAACGTTCTCCTCTGTAGTAGGGACCAGTAAACTAACCTCTCTAAGACGTTCTCCTCTGTAGTAGGGACTAGTAAACTAACCTCTCTACAACGTTCTCCTCTGTAGTAGGGACCAGTAAACTAACCTCTCTACAACGTTCTCCTCTGTTTTAGGGACCAGTAAACTAACCTCTCTACAACGTTCTCCTCTGTAGTAGGGACTAGTAAACTAACCTCTCTACAACGTTCTCCTCTGTAGTAGGGACTAGTAAACTAACCTCTCTACAACGTTCTCCTCTGTAGTAGGGACCAGTAAACTAACCTCTCTACAACGTTCTCCTCTGTAGTAGGGACCAGTAAACTAACCTCTCTACAACGTTCTCCTCTGTAGTAGGGACTAGTAAACTAACCTCTCTACAACGTTCTCCTCTGTAGTAGGGACCAGTAAACTAACCTCTCTACAACGTTCTCCTCTGTAGTAGGGACCAGTAAACTAACCTCTCTACAACGTTCTCCTCTGTAGTAGGGACTAGTAAACTAACCTCTCTACAACGTTCTCCTCTGCAGTAGGGACTAGTAAACTAACCTCTCTACAACGTTCTCCTCTGCAGTAGGGACTAGTAAACTAACCTCTCTACAACGTTCTCCTCTGTAGTAGGGACCAGTAAACTAACCTCTCTACAACGTTCTCCTCTGTAGTAGGGACTAGTAAACTAACCTCTCTACAACGTTCTCCTCTGTAGTAGGGACCAGTGAACTAACCTCTCTACAACGTTCTCCTCTGTAGTAGGGACCAGTAAACTAACCTCTCTAAGACGTTCTCCTGTGTAGTAGGGACTAGTAAACTAACCTCTCTACAACGTTCTCCTCTGTAGTAGGGACCAGTAAACTAACCTCTCTAAGACGTTCTCCTCTGTAGTAGGGACTAGTAAACTAACCTCTCTACAACGTTCTCCTCTGTAGTAGGGACCAGTAAACTAACCTCTCTACAACGTTCTCCTCTGTTTTAGGGACCAGTAAACTAACCTCTCTACAACGTTCTCCTCTGTAGTAGGGACTAGTAAACTAACCTCTCTAAGACGTTCTCCTCTGTAGTAGGGACCAGTAAACTAACCTCTCTAAGACGTTCTCCTCTGTAGTAGGGACTAGTAAACTAACCTCTCTACAACGTTCTCCTCTGTAGTAGGGACCAGTAAACTAACCTCTCTACAACGTTCTCCTCTGTAGTAGGGACTAGTAAACTAACCTCTCTACAACGTTCTCCTCTGTACTAGGGACTAGTAAACTAACCTCTCTACAACGTTCTCCTCTGTAGTAGGGACTAGTAAACTAACCTCTCTACAACGTTCTCCTCTGTAGTAGGGACTAGTAAACTAACCTCTCTACAACGTTTTCCTCTGTAGTAGGGACCAGTAAACTAACCTCTCTAAGACGTTCTCCTCTGTAGTAGGGACTAGTAAACTAACCTCTCTACAACGTTCTCCTCTGTAGTAGGGACCAGTAAACTAACCTCTCTAAGACGTTCTCCTCTGTAGTAGGGACTAGTAAACTAACCTCTCTACAACGTTCTCCTCTGTAGTAGGGACCAGTAAACTAACCTCTCTACAACGTTCTCCTCTGTTTTAGGGACCAGTAAACTAACCTCTCTACAACGTTCTCCTCTGTAGTAGGGACTAGTAAACTAACCTCTCTACAACGTTCTCCTCTGTAGTAGGGACTAGTAAACTAACCTCTCTACAACGTTCTCCTCTGTAGTAGGGACCAGTAAACTAACCTCTCTACAACGTTCTCCTCTGTAGTAGGGACCAGTAAACTAACCTCTCTACAACGTTCTCCTCTGTAGTAGGGACTAGTAAACTAACATCTCTACAACGTTCTCCTCTGTAGTAGGGACTAGTAAACTAACCTCTCTACAACGTTCTCCTCTGTAGTAGGGACCAGTAAACTAACCTCTCTACAACGTTCTCCTCTGTAGTAGGGACTAGTAAACTAACCTCTCTACAACGTTCTCCTCTGTAGTAGGGACCAGTAAACTGCCGCTCTTAAAACATTCCCTGAATCCCCCGTTCCTCATATCCATAAAGTTAAACATGCAGCAAACCTGAAAGTATAGTGTCCGTGAGTGTGACAGAAAGAAAACGTCTTCAAGTAATATGTTAACACGTGATGCCCAAATAAGGTAATGTTAACAACGTGTTACCCCACGTGATGCCCAAATAAGGTAATGTTAACAATGTGTTACCCCACGTGATGCCCAAATAAGGTAATGTTAACAATGTGTTACCCCATGTGATGCCCAAATAAGGTAATGTTAACAACGTGTTACCCCACGTGAAATTTTATAAGGTAATGTTAACAACGTGTTACCCCACGTGATGCCCAAATAAGGTAATGTTAACAATGTGTTACCCCATGTGATGCCCAAATAAGGTAATGTTAACAATGTGTTACCCCACGTGATGCCCAAATAAGGTAATGTTAACAATGTGTTACCCCACGTGATGCCCAAATAAGGTAATGTTAACAACGTGTTACCCCACGTGAAATTGTATAAGGTAATGTTAACAACGTGTTACCCCACGTGATGCCCAAATAAGGTAATGTTAACAATGTGTTACCCCACGTGATGCCCAAATAAGGTAATGTTAACAATGTGTTACCCCACGTGATGCCCAAATAAGGTAATGTTAACAACGTGTTACCCCACGTGATGCCCAAATAAGGTAATGTTAACAATGTGTTACCCCACGTGATGCCCAAATAAGGTTATGTTAACAACGTGTTACCCCACGTGAAATTTTATAAGGTAATGTTAACAACGTGTTACCCCACGTGATGCCCAAATAAGGTAATGTTAACAATGTGTTACCCACGTGATGCCCAAATAAGGTACTGTTAACAATGTGTTACCCCACGTGATGCCCAAATAAGGTAATGTTAACAATGTGTTACCCCACGTGATGCCCAAATAAGGTAATGTTAACAACGTGTTACCCCACGTGATGCCCAAATAAGGTAATGTTAACAATGTGTTACCCCATGTGATGCCCAAATAAGGTAATGTTAACAACGTGTTACCCTACGTGATGCCCAAATAAGGTAATGTTAACAACGTGTTACCCCACGTGAAATTTTATAAGGTAATGTTAACAACGTGTTACCCCACGTGATGCCCAAATAAGGTAATGTTAACAATGTGTTACCCCACGTGATGCCCAAATAAGGTAATGTTAATAATGTGTTACCCCACGTGATGCCCAAATAAGGTAATGTTAACAACGTGTTACCCCACGTGATGCCCAAATAAGGTAATGTTAACAATGTGTTACCCTACGTGATGCCCAAATAAGGTAATGTTAACAACGTGTTACCCCACGTGAAATTTTATAAGGTAATGTTAACAACGTGTTACCCCACGTGATGCCCAAATAAGGTAATGTTAACAATGTGTTACCCCACGTGATGCCCAAATAAGGTAATGTTAACAATGTGTTACCCCACGTGATGCCCAAATAAGGTAATGTTAACAACGTGTTACCCCACGTGATGCCCAAATAAGGTAATGTTAACAACGTGTTACCCCACGTGATGCCCAAATAAGGTAATGTTAACAACGTGTTACCCCACGTGATGCCCAAATAAGGTAATGTTAACAATGTGTTACCCTACGTGATGCCCAAATAAGGTAATGTTAACAACGTGTTACCCCACGTGAAATTTTATAAGGTAATGTTAACAACGTGTTACCCCACGTGATGCCCAAATAAGGTAATGTTAACAATGTGTTACCCCACGTGATGCCCAAATAAGGAACTAACGTCAGGGTCTGGCCCGCAGGAGTGTTGTTGTCCGTACGACACGAAAGGGCCCAGGTGAGTCAGCATATCTGTCACTCCCTCAGAATCTGAAGTATTGTGTGTCTTACTGAGTGATATTCTAGTATATTATATTCTAGTATATTATATATGATATTTAAATGGTGGTTAAGGGGTTTTCCAAAACTCCAGGGGCTCGTGAAGTGTCTTACACAACCTCTCCGAGCCCAAGATCCGTAGTGCGTGGTGAAGAGCCACACCCTTCTCGAGGTGCCACTGTTAAGCTTAGTAGCCTGTTCTGGGTGATTCCAGTTAAAACAGGTGAACGGTAACAGAACACTGCGGCTCTAGACCAGTACAGGTCGAAAAATATAACCGGGACATCTGTCTCGTTAGGACTGCATGCGGTTCATCGGGTGCGAAGGGCCAGCATCCCTTCCACCTCAAATAACAACGCTACAGAAACAACAAGGAAAAACCGTGATAGGAGTGATTCTCGGAATGCAAGGAACGGTGATTCCAGTATGAAGCGGTCTGGGCAAAGCCGCAAGGACCCCAGGACGCAGATGAGAACGAAGAGGTCACCTTATTGCCACAGTGTTATTAGTTCACACATCACCAACGTGAACGCCGAAAAAGGGAGATCATCCCCTTCAAATTTTATAAAAAACAGACTTAACTTGGGGACGTGGAATGTTCTGTCTCTGGAAAGCAGCACATCGAAGCTTTATGAATTGTCACAGAATGTTTCTAAGTACAAGTTGGATGTTCTGGGTCTTACGGAAACACATAGACCAGGTACTGGTGAGGAAATGCTGGATAATGGGTCATTGTTCATTTATTCAGGGAGATCGGATGGGCATAGGAGGCAGGGTGTTGGGTTGGTTCTGTCAAAAACCGTCAAGAATTCGCTTATCTCTTACACCCCTATGTCGGAGCGTATCCTAGCAGCTAGACTACATAGTCGGCACATCAATATTTCTGTTGTGGTGGCCTATGCTCCTACGGAGGATGCGCAGGATAGCGTTAAGGACGATTTTTATCAGCAGTTGGGTGGATCATTCGACAGCCTACCCAGTCACGACGTGAAGATTCTTCTTGGTGACTTCAACGCCAAGATTGGTCGCGACAACTCATCTTGGTCTGGGGTAATTGGAGGAGAGTCCTTACATGAGACGTCAAGTAATAACGGACTTCGGCTGTTGGATTTCTGTGCCATGTATCAGTTGACAGTTGGGGGAACATTGTTTCAACACAAGGACATCCATAAAGGCACCTGGAGGTCCCCCAATGGCCGTACTGTCAATCAGATAGATCATGTTTGTATCTCTACCAAGTGGAGTCACTCTCTTCTTGATGTTCGAACTTATAGAGGTGCAGGCATAGGCTCTGATCACTACTTGGTCAAGAGTCCTATGAGGATCAAACTGATGGTAATCAAAAAGATACAAGGGTCACATAGAAAAGCACCAGCTATCGAGCTTCTGCGTGACCAATCTAAGGTGCAGGAGTATTGCATCGCACTGCATAACCGATTCAGTGGTCTGCCGGCGGAAGAGAGTCTGGATGGAGAGTGGGAGTTGGTCAAGGAGGGCATCAAGGAGGTTTCTTTGGAGGTTTTGGGTCAACGCCCGCGCCGGAGGAAGAAGCAGCACTTGTCACAAGAGACAAAGGATCTCATCACGGAGCGGAGTAAGGTCAAGCAGAAATGCCCAAGTGATGGATTCACTAGATCTGAGTATTCTCTTGCTAATAAGCGTGTTAAGGGGGCAGGGGGGGGGTCTTTATGAAATTTCTCTCAAAATTGATTTTATAGTTGTTTCTAATAGAGGGGAGTGATATCTATCTGCTACTTTCGGTCCCATGGAAAAATTTTGTTCCTAGCCGAAATTATTGCCGGTCAAAGGTCAGCGCTCATGTGTAATTGTATTGCGCGAGCGATTTTCAATCGCGCGCCCTGAAAATCGAGTCTAAAAATCTATCTCCTCCTACATTTTTTGAGCAATCACCTTGAAACTTTCAGGATATGTTCTAAGGACCATTTAGAAACTTTTGCTCTTTTTAAAATTTCGAGATAGGCCTTTAAAAATTTTTTATTCGATTTTGAAAATCTTGGACCTGAAAAAATCGTCAAAAAACGGGGTCCAAGATTTTCAAAATCGAATAAAAAATTTTTAAAGGCCTATCTCGAAATTTTAAAAAGAGCAAAAGTTTCTAAATGGTCCTTAGAACATATCCTGAAAGTTTCAAGGTGATTGCTCAAAAAATGTAGGAGGAGATAGATTTTTAGACTCGATTTTCAGGGCGCGCGATTGAAAATCGCTCGCGCAATACACTTACACATGAGCGCTGACCTTTGACCAGCAATAATTTCGGCTAGGAACAAAATTTTTCCATGGGACCAAAAATATCTGGTAGATATCACTCGCCTCTATTAGAAACAACTATAAAATCAATTTCGAGAGAAATTTCATAAAGACCCCCCCCTGCCCCCTTAAGAAGAGCTGCAAGAAGGACGATGAGAACTGGGCTTTACGGGTTGCAGCCGATCTGGAAACAGCTTCTTCACACGGTCAGCAGAGGGAGGTCTGGCAGATGATCAAGTCCTTGTCAGGCAAGAAAAGTCGGAAGTCAACTGCTGTCAGAGATAAAACCGAGAAGTTGATTTCTGACCCCGCTGCTCAACGAAAACGATGGGGTGAGCACTTCGCTGAACTACTAAACCCGCAGATAGGAGACGTGGACCTTTCAGACCTAGACAGTCTAGAGGTCGCACCATGTTTTCCATATCTGAGTGATAGTGATATACCCCCTAGCAGAACAGAGATCTCTGAAGCTTTAAAGAGTCTGAAGAATCACAAGAGCCCTGGAATTGATGAAATTTCCAACGAACAGCTGAAGTATGGGGCTCCTGGTCTTTTAGACAGGCTTGAGAAACTGTTTGCACGTGTATGGGAGACAGAGAATGTGCCAGAGGATTGGGTTAAGGGTATCATTGTTATTGTCCCGAAAAAGGGTGATACATCATACTGCTCGAACAACAGGGGCATTACCCTACGCTCCACGGCATCAAAACTCTATCAGATAATAGTGTTGCGACGGATGAATGCGGGGCTTGAAGAACTGCTCCGAGAGAATCAGTGCGGGTTCAGGAAAAACAGGTCTTGCATAGATCAGATTTATTCGCTCCGTACTATTATTCACAACAGCATTGAGTTTAATCTCCCCCTTTACATAAATTTTGTTGACTTTAAAGCGGCATTCGATTCACTTAATCGGGACTTTATCTGGAAAGCTTTCAGTCATTATGGCTTGCCTTGTAAATACATTCGCATAATGCAAGCATTCTTTTGCGGCACCGTCAGCGCTGTCAGACATAATGGCGAGCTCTCTGAGTGGTTTGACGTTACATCTGGTTCTGGGCAGGGGGATATTCAGGGTCCACCTATCTTTAATGTTTGCATCAACCTGCCTGCGCAGCGGGTTGAGGATAACAAAGTGTTGTCACTCGGGGCAGTGCTGCAGAGAGCTACCACCAGCTCTGGTCAGGATACAGTCGTCCTGGATACTGACTATGCAGATGATTTGGCTATCATGGACAACACCAAGGACGGTCTCCAGGAGACGACTGATCTTTTATGCAAGTATGCGGCTCAGGCTGGCCTCAGAATCAATGCAAAGAAAACAGAGGTTATGGCCATCGGCAAGAATACATCACAGAGGCCATATACTGAAGCATCAACAGTGGACATTACAGTAGGAGACACGGCTATCCAGCAAGTCAGCAACTTCACTTACCTTGGGTCGATTATATCAAGTGATGGGACTATTGACCGGGACTTGTCTGCACGGATCCAGAAAGCCTCAGGAGCATTCAATCAGCTCGGTAATATTTGGAAGAATCGCAATATCCAAACTAACACCAAAATACGGATATATGTTGCAGCGGTTCTAACAATATTACTTTATGGAAGCGAAGTCTGGAACACTACTTCAAAGCAACTACATCGCTTCGAAGTTTTTCATCAAAACTGTTTGAGGAGAATCCTTCGAATTAAGTGGTTCCACCGGACGAGCAATGTTCAAGTGTTGGAGCGGGCAAGAATAAACCCGGTTATAACCTACATCAGTGCCAACCGTCTTCGCTGGTTTGGACATGTTTCTAGAATGCCGGACACCAGGCTACCAAAGTATCTATTTGATTGGACACCTGCTCACGGCCGAAGATCACGTGGGCGGCCAAGAAAGAACTGGCGAACCTGTGTCCTAGAAGACGCAGTAACATTCACAGGAGATCCAGACATTGTATTTGATAAGGTCCGAGAGTTGGCAGGAAACCGAAAGCACTGGAGAGAGATGATACGACATAAGCGGCAATTCCTTGGTGCAGGCCACTCGAATGATTGAGGAGACCTTATCAAGTATCAAGTAAGTATTTAAATGCTATTTTAATTTATATAAACAGGTATATATTATTATTATATATTATATATATATAAGTGTGACAAAGTAAACGATGTTTTCGTCATGAACTAAAAGTTTCTTGGATGTGTGAACAACAATCTTCTGAAGATTGTTGTTCACACACCCATGAAACTTTCGCCCGCGAGGCGAGTATGATATGTATTATATCCACAAGCGGGCGTTTATCACGAAGCTTTAGTTTCGAACAATCACAAACAAACAAAATGAGGGTGTGACTACAGACTTCAAAGACACATTTATGCAGGCAATTTTCACCCACATCTTTTTCATCTATAGACCCCAATAGATCTAAATAGTGTTACTAATTACTAACTCACCCCAGGATTGCCTCCATCTGAAATCTAAATTCTTAGTTTGTGCCAGATGGTTCTTAACAGCATAGTGCACCCTCTGAAATACTCGTGTTACCACAGCAACACAGCAACACTGTGTCACATGTTACCACAGCAACACGTGACACAGTCCGTGTAGAGTTTTGTAGAAATTGTCAAACACCTGTCGAATGTCGATGTATAATTGAGTTAAAATAGAAAATGTTGAACAATTGTTCACGCGAACATTTGATTAACACATTTCAAGATATGAGTAGATGAACTGTGGGGACTACAACCTGGGGACCCCAGTCTTACTTTTTAGTGTTTATAAACATGCAGATATGGCGAACTAAATATTCTAAACCTGGATGTGCATTCCAGTAAGTCCGAACAGTTTGTTAACATAGCCCATTGTAGGAGACAAACCAAACGGATCAATGGCCCAACCCGACTTTGGCATCGCCTCTGAAATAAGAGTTTAGATTCGGTCTTACCATTAAATAATTAATGCAAAAAAGTATTACTTTCATTTATTAATTCGTAAAATCCCGTAATGAAGGATTACTATTTTAATGTGATCAGTTGCGTGAGAGAAACCTGGTATGTTCTTCTTTAACCAGTCGTGACCGTCCAACATTTGATTGAAAATAGCAAAGTAATGCGTATTAGCTTCGTCATTCTGCACCCATCCTCCTTGTACAAACTCAAACCTACCCTCCTGTGCTAACCTGAGAGGGTGCAGCATAGTTAGTAGTTACCCTCCTGTGCCAACCTGAGAGGGTGCACCATAGTTACCCTACTATACAGGGTGCAGCATAGTTACCCTCCTGTGCCAACCTGAGAGGGTGCACCATAGTTACCCTACTTTACAGGGTGCAGCATAGTTACCCAACTATACAGGGTGCAGCATAGTTACCCAACTAAACCCGAAGTACCAGCCAAAGTTTACTCAAAAAATAGATATATAATAAGTGTTATAAATTCAAAGTCAAAACTCACACAAGATTAGATCTTATTAAAATGATTAAAATGGAGCTTGTCGAACAAAACATAGCTGAGCACATATAATAAAGTTGCCTTAGTTGAAATTATCATATTAATGCGCTTTTAGAGTTGTTAGAGTGGAAACAGGCGCATAGCTACGGCTATTCCAAAATTTTAAATTTAACGACCTTCTCATGTACTAAGAAGCTTAAGTTGATGTCTCTTCAGAGGTGGAGAGAGCGTTATTCTATTATTCATGTATGGAAAATTCTTAATGAACATGCTCCGAACGATACGGGTTTCGAGTTCAAGTCTCATCAAAGGCATGGAATTAAGGCAGAGATCCCAGCCATGAACAAAAGCGCACAGTTGTCGGTAAGAACAGATTACGACAACAGCTTTAGAGTTAGAGCAGCTCAGCTCTTCAACGTGCTCCCATCGGAGCTCCGGAGTACCACATTGCTAGACAATTTCAAAGTTTGTCTAAGCAGATTCATGGAACAGTACCCAGACACGCCACCAGTTCCGAGCTACACTCCGACAAACGATAATTCAATGCTGAGCTGGAGGAGGACGCACTCGATGCAGTTGTCCTGAGCACGCCCTGCCAAACTCACCAAAACGTACCAAAACGTACGTACGTACTATTATACAGGGTGCAGCATAGTTACTGTACTATACAGGGTGCAGCATAGTTACTGTACTGTACAGGGTGCAGCATAGTTACTGTACTATACAGGGTGCAGCATAGTTACTGTACTATACAGGGTGCAGCATAGTTACTGTACTATACAGGGTGCAGCATAGTTACTGTACTATACAGGGTGCAGCATAGTTACTGTACTATACAGGCTGCAGCATAGTTACTGTACTATACAGGGTGCAGCATAGTTACTGTACTATACAGGGTGCAGCATAGTTACTGTACTATACAGGGTGCAGCATAGTTACTGTACTATACAGGCTGCAGCATAGTTACTGTACTATACAGGGTGCAGCATAGTTACTGTACTATACAGGGTGCAGCATAGTTACTGTACTGTACAGGGTGCAGCATAGTTACTGTACTATACAGGGTGCAGCATAGTTACTGTACTATACAGGGTGCAGCATAGTTACTGTACTATACAGGCTGCAGCATAGTTACTGTACTATACAGGGTGCAGCATAGTTACTGTACTGTACAGGGTGCAGCATAGTTACTGTACTATACAGGGTGCAGCATAGTTACTGTACTGTACAGGGTGCAGCATAGTTACTGTACTATACAGGGTGCAGCATAGTTACTGTACTATACAGGCTGCAGCATAGTTACTGTACTATACAGGGTGCAGCATAGTTACTGTACTATACAGGGTGCAGCATAGTTACTGTACTGTACAGGGTGCAGCATAGTTACTGTACTATACAGGGTGCAGCATAGTTACTGTACTGTACAGGGTGCAGCATAGTTACTGTACTATACAGGCTGCAGCATAGTTACTGTACTATACAGGGTGCAGCATAGTTACTGTACTGTACAGGGTGCAGCATAGTTACTGTACTATACAGGGTGCAGCATAGTTACTGTACTGTACAGGGTGCAGCATAGTTACTGTACTATACAGGGTGCAGCATAGTTACTGTACTATACAGGCTGCAGCATAGTTACTGTACTATACAGGGTGCAGCATAGTTACTGTACTGTACAGGGTGCAGCATAGTTACTGTACTATACAGGGTGCAGCATAGTTACTGTACTATACAGGCTGCAGCATAGTTACTGTACTATACAGGGTGCAGCATAGTTACTGTACTATACAGGGTGCAGCATAGTTACTGTACTGTACAGGGTGCAGCATAGTTACTGTACTATACAGGGTGCAGCATAGTTACTGTACTATACAGGGTGCAGCATAGTTACTGTACTATACAGGGTGCAGCATAGTTACTGTACTGTACAGGGTGCAGCATAGTTACTGTACTATACAGGGTGCAGCATAGTTACTGTACTATACAGGGTGCAGCATAGTTACTGTACTATACAGGGTGCAGCATAGTTACTGTACTATACAGGGTGCAGCATAGTTACTGTACTATACAGGGTGCAGCATAGTTACTGTACTGTACAGGGTGCAGCATAGTTACTGTACTGTACAGGGTGCAGCATAGTTACTGTACTATACAGGGTGCAGCATAGTTACTGTACTATACAGGGTGCAGCATAGTTACTGTACTATACAGGGTGCAGCATAGTTACTGTACTATACAGGGTGCAGCATAGTTACTGTACTATACAGGGTGCAGCATAGTTACTGTACTGTACAGGGTGCAGCATAGTTACTGTACTGTACAGGGTGCAGCATAGTTACTGTACTATACAGGGTGCAGCATAGTTACTGTACTGTACAGGGTGCAGCATAGTTACTGTACTATACAGGGTGCAGCATAGTTACTGTACTATACAGGGTGCAGCATAGTTACTGTACTATACAGGGTGCAGCATAGTTACTGTACTATACAGGGTGCAGCATAGTTACTGTACTGTACAGGGTGCAGCATAGTTACTGTACTGTACAGGGTGCAGCATAGTTACTGTACTATACAGGGTGCAGCATAGTTACTGTACTATACAGGGTGCAGCATAGTTACTGTACTATACAGGCTGCAGCATAGTTACTATACTATACAGGGTGCAGCATAGTTACTGTACTATACAGGGTGCAGCATAGTTACTGTACTGTACAGGGTGCAGCATAGTTACTGTACTATACAGGGTGCAGCATAGTTACTGTACTATACAGGGTGCAGCATAGTTACTATACTATACAGGGTGCAGCATAGTTACCCTACTATACAGGGTGCAGCATAGTTACTGTACTATACAGGGTGCAGCATAGTTACTGTACTATACAGGGTGCAGCATAGTTACTGTACTATACAGGGTGCAGCATAGTTACCCTACTATACAGGGTGCAGCATAGTTACTATACCTTCTCATGTCCAGTTTAACGTCCACATCCTGCTCCTCCCACCACAACTTGAAGAACGACACCTGAAACAGTATTTAGATAGACGAAATATCTATATTCTTTGAAATTTATGTGCAATAATTACGTAAGTTATTTAAGGTTTGCCAGTGGTTACTTTTGGGCCATACGTTCTGTCGGAATTCAACTTATAGGAATAGTCCATTTAATGGTAAAATGGGCAAAGCTTTTACAGAATGCATAATCTGGCTGCTTGGGATGAATCTTATCTTGGTAATAATAGTAATTCCTGGTATTGTTAACCCTGGACCGCTTCCTCTAAGTGCAAATGTGGGGAATGCGGGTAAACTCAGTATTTACTTTCATCCGTCTACCCGTCTACCCGTCTACCCGTCTACCCGTCTACCCGTCTACCCGTCTACCCGTCTACCCGTCTACCCGTCTACCCGTCTACCCGTCTACCCGTCTACCCGTCTATCCGTCTATCCGTCTATCCGTCTACCCGTCTACCCGTCTATCCTTCTATCCGTCTATCCGTCTACCCGTCTATCCGTCTACCCGTCTACCCGTCTATCCGTCTATCCGTCTATCCGTCTATCCGTCTATCCGTCTATCCGTCTATCCGTCTATCCGTCTATACGTCTATCCGTCTACCCGTCTATCCGTCTATCCGTCTATCCGTCTATCCGTCTATCCATCTACCCGTCTATCCGTCTACCTGTCTATCCGTCTACCTGTCTATCTGTCTATCCGACTATCCGTCTACCCGTCTATCCGTCTATCCGTCTATCCGTCTATCCGTCTACGCAGAGTTTATAAAGTTTTTGCAAAATTAAAACATTATAATCGAGTGCGCTACACTTTCCACTTGATATATTTATTGGTGCAACTACATTGTAGGGAAAATTGATCGTGGGTGGTGTAACTGCGAACATGCTAGAAACTCAATTTGAATTTTTATTACAGTAGGTCATGAAATTTGCAGTAAGATCTGAAAAGACGCATAGTATATGTATGCTATATATAGCAAACGAATTTGAAATAACAAAGTTATCAAGGGCCAGCGTTAATCAAGCAATTCGTTTATTTCTTTAGCAAAATTGATTGGGTTATTTATATATGGGGGGGGGGGGGGGGGGGGGGGGGTATTTCACTAAAGGACTAATCATGTGAAAGCGTGATTCCCATAATGTGGATCTAGTTTAAACCCAATGAACGAACATTCAGTAAAAATGAGCATAGTTAAAATTCGATTTGTATATAGGGGGGGGGTGACACCTATATATACAATATTATATCATGGTATATAGGGGGGGTGACACCTATATATACAATATTATATCACATACCATGGTATTAATGTCCTTTAATTTACCTCTGCATAAATGAACTTGAAGTCAGAATGCTCCATAGCAAATATGTACAGCCAAGACAATATATATCGCACTTTATTCTCGTAGTATTTAGTATAAGTTTCCAGCCAGCCTGGAGGAGAACACAGTGAGATACTAATCTTACTATATATAAAGCGAGACGATATATGTTTATCCGTACCATTTTACTGACACCACGGCATCAACTTTAACGTGACTTTCCACAAAAACCGTAAAAGATATACAACTGAAACTTTTTTGACCGGGTCAAATGTTTTAATGGCCTCCAAATCAGCATGAAAAAATAAAAAATTGGCCAAGAAATAGAAGTTTTAGAGCCCCAAATTTGGACCCCCAAGTGGTGTCAAAAACGCGAATTAAATAGATAATAATTATTTTAGTCTCTTGAGTCTTGACACCATTTTAAGGTTATACGGGTTCCTGCTAGTAATAGTAACTGTTAAATACTATACTAATAATAATAGTAACTGTTAAATACTATATTAATAATAGTAACTGTTAAATACTATATTTTGTTAATTTTTAATGAGATTAATAAACATCAATTTGACGTAAGAAGTAAGACTGGATCTGAGATCTAGGTGTTACCTGGGTCGCAGTGCGAATGCGGAATAAGAAATACTCTCAAATTTTGTGAGTTTGGTAAAGGCTGCAAGTCTGGAAATGAGGTCTGGTTGTGCCCTGAAATCATATCAGCAGGTTAACTATACCAGATACTATACCAGATACTATACCAGATACTATACCAGGTACTATACCAGATACTATACCAGGTACTATACCAGATACTATACCAGATACTATACCAGGTACTATACCAGGTACTATACCAGATACTATACCAGGTAATATACCAGATACTATACCAGATAATATACCAGGTACTATACCAGGTACTATACCAGATACTATACCAGGTAATATACCAGATACTATACCAGATAATATACCAGGTACTATACCAGGTACTATACCAGATACTATACCAGGTACTATACCAGGTACTATACCAGATACTATACCAGGTACTATACCAGGTACTATACCAGGTACTATACCAGGTACTATACCAGGTACTATACCAGGTACTATACCAGGTACTATACCAGGTACTATACCAGGTACTATACCAGGTACTATACCAGGTACTATACCAGGTACTATACCAGGTACTATACCAGGTACTATACCAGGTACTATACCAGGTACTATACCAGGTACTATACCAGGTACTATACCAGATACTATACCAGGTACTATACCAGGTACTATACCAGATACTATACCAGATACTATACCAGGTACTATACCAGATACTATACCAGATACTATACCAGGTACTATACCAGGTACCATACCAGGTACTATACCAGATACTATACCAGATACTATACCAGATACTATACCAGGTACTATACCAGGTACTATACCAGATACTATACCAGATACTATACCAGGTACTATACCAGGTACTATACCAGATACTATACCAGGTACTATACCAGGTACTATACCAGGTACTATACCAGGTACTATACTATAGATTAAACAGGATTTAAAAGAAGAAAGAAAGATTACAGTGAAAGGTCTGGTGAATAATCCATACCAATACTACATAGGGGGGGGGGGGCTGGGGTGTGACACCTCCCCACTTACTACTACTTTACCTCCGTGGTCAAGGTGAAAATCTAACTCTTCTACCAAGGAGGAAATCTGAGGATTTAAATTTTAAATTTATGTAGAAAGATAATACACAATTGAAAACGGGTAGATCCGATTATTCAAACTATCAAATAAATGAAAATATTACTGGTTTTAAACAATCTTTGTAGCCATTGTTTTTATTTAAGTTCATTGTTGTTTTATTCCCTACCCACTCCCCCCCCCCCCCCCCCCCCCCCCCCCTTATAATATACGTTACCACAAGTTGGGGACTCAAATTTTAATACATTAATGATTAATTATTAATTTCTTATTATTGATACAACAATATATACAATAAAAACCTGACCTGAATGTCTGCTTTATTATTATTATCAAGTTTTATCTCCATACACGAGTCCATAACACTGACTTGTGAAGCTTCTGTTTTCTAAATAATGAAAACGAATTAGTGAACTTTCGGTGGTTGATAACTGGAAAAATGTACATTTCAATGTTCACAGTATGGCCTGGTTCACAGTATGGCCTGGTTCACAGTATGGCCTGGTTCACAGTATGGCCTGGTTCACAGTATGGCCTGGTTCACAGTATGGCCTGGTTCACAGTATGGCCTGGTTCACAGTATGGCCTGGTTCACAGTATGGCCTGGTTCACAGTATGGCCTGGTTCACAGTATGGCCTGGTTCACAGTATGGCCTGGTTCACAGTATGGCCTGGTTCACAGTATGGCCTGGTTCACAGTATGGCCTGGTTCACAGTATGGCCTGGTTCACAGTATGGCCTGGTTCACAGTATGGCCTGGTTCACAGTATGGCCTGGTTCACAGTATGGCCTGGTTCACAGTATGGCCTGGTTCACAGTATGGCCTGGTTCACAGTATGGCCTGGTTCACAGTATGGCCTGGTTCACAGTATGGCCTGGTTCACAGTATGGCCTGGTTCACAGTATGGCCTGGTTCACAGTATGGCCTGGTTCACAGTATGGCCTGGTTCACAGTATGGCCTGGTTCACAGTATGGCCTGGTAGCGGTATGGCCTGGTTCACAGTATGGCCTGGTTCACAGTATGGCCTGGTTCACAGTATGGCCTGGTTCACAGTATGGCCTGGTTCACAGTATGGCCTGGTTCACAGTATGGCCTGGTTCACAGTATGGCCTGGTTCACAGTATGGCCTGGTTCACAGTATGGCCTGGTTCACAGTATGGCCTGGTTCACAGTATGGCCTGGTTCACAGTATGGCCTGGTTCACAGTATGGCCTGGTTCACAGTATGGCCTGGTTCACAGTATGGCCTGGTTCACAGTATGGCCTGGTTCACAGTATGGCCTGGTTCACAGTATGGCCTGGTTCACAGTATGGCCTGGTTCACAGTATGGCCTGGTTCACAGTATGGCCTGGTTCACAGTATGGCCTGGTTCACAGTATGGCCTGGTTCACAGTATGGCCTGGTTCACAGTATGGCCTGGTTCACAGTATGGCCTGGTTCACAGTATGGCCTGGTTCACAGTATGGCCTGGTTCACAGTATGGCCTGGTTCACAGTATGGCCTGGTTCACAGTATGGCCTGGTTCACAGTATGGCCTGGTTCACAGTATGGCCTGGTTCACAGTATGGCCTGGTTCACAGTATGGCCTGGTAGCGGTAAGATTTAGGATCTTGAATTTATAAACTGAAAAGTTATTTCTTAGCTGTTTAAGAGGGCAAGGCCAGGGTCTTCATGGAAATTCTCTCGAAATCGACCTTTTAGTTTTTCTAATAGAAGAGAGTAATATCTATCAGCTGCTTTTGATCCCATCGGTCAAAGGTCAGTAATTGTATCGTGCAAGCGATTTTCAATAGATTGCTCACTGAATAAAACAAAATTTAAATAAAACAAAACTTTATTTTATACCCACATTCAATTCATATTTAGTTCAATACAAATATTTAAAGTCAAAATAACCATTTCACAGAAGTGGTTTTATTATAATAAAGCCATTTGTAATAAGTGTACAACTACAAGTGATAAATTAATAAATTAATTTACACTAAACAAGAATTCTTGATGAGCGCTGTAGTTCGGAAATATAAACCAGTGCGCAGAACTAGTGTTGCAAAGTAAAAATTGTGTCAAGTCATTTGTAAATTTTTTCCATTCACACGCTTTTGTAAAAAAGCAATAGTGAAAGGTTACAAATGGTATTTTTTGCAGAAAAACATGGATTTTGGAGAACGAGGTAGGTGGGTCTGAATATGTTGTCATTCCTTTCGTTAGTTACCATGTCTGGCTCGTGATATGTAGATAAATACACTTAAAAGCCGCGCCTGCTCGAGACCTAATTCCTGTGTGAGACCTAATTTTTCCGTTCGACCTAGTTTCATCTTGGTGACAGTAAATAAAACTTCTTTTTTTTCAAAACTTTTTTGATTTTCCTGATAGTTTCAGGGTGATTGCTCAAAAACTGTAAAGGAAGATTTTTTAGACTCGATTTTCAGAGGGTGCGATTGTTTTTGTTTCTTCGAAACAACACTGGGGGCGACATGACATGACACCTCCACCCACTTTGACCTTTGACCGGCGATGAATTCAGCTAGGAAGATTTATAATAACTCTATTTAAAAAACTAAAAATTCGATTTCGGGAAAATTTGCACGAAGACCCCCCTGCCCCCTAATAGGCTCAAAGAACTTATTTATTATTATTAACTTGAAATTTTAATTAAACATACAAATGGTTGTAATCTGGGTAATGTGTTATCTGTCTGTAGCGTGTCTAGGTGCTCAATATCCTGAAATTGAATAAGATAGGTTTATCACATTAAACAGATTAAACGATTCAAAAGTCAAATTACATGGGAATGTCTGACCCCACATGAATAAATCTCTCAGGTTTGGAGATGCATCATCCCAGGGCCTTCCGAGTGATAGGGTTACAGTGACTGCTAGTAGAGAAAATATGAGTATCGGGCATTGGCTCGACCTCCGAGGCGGGGTATCCGTGAGGCGTGAGGACCCTGGTCGTAATCAGCTCTGCACTGTTTCAGTGTATCATGATGCCTGAAATCTCGGACACTGCCTGCGTACGGGGTAGACAGCCACGGATGATTTTGTCTGTGATTTTTTTCATCACTTCCTGACATGAGCCAGACCTCAGCTGGATCCTTCCTATCCCTTTTTTTTTACTTCCCGTTCAATCTACCTCTTCATTATCAGTTAGAGCTGCCTTGCATTCGAACTTCGCCCCCACAGTTCACCACGACACCTCTTTTGGAGGCCTTCTGCCGGGCAACACTAGCTCTCAGACACTGGCTAACTTACCGCACACGGCTTAGTTTCTGTGTCTTTTCCGTGGCCGTGTGTGCCGTTTTGTGCCGCCCTCTCTGCTGTTCTCACGTTTGCGCTCACCCACTTTTCAGTGGGCTGTTCATTTGACAGAGATACTGGCTGGCACTCTCATCATTTTCTCACTCACCATCACTGCCCAATCAAAATTATGCAATCAAAATCACTATACACCCACGATCATATGAACAAAACACAAAGCTTTGAAATATATATTTTTCTGTTTGAGATAACGTTACTAACACGTCAAAATGACGACATTTTTCGCTTTTAATTTTATTTGTGTTTATCTTCTGGAACTGCAGATGATACATAAAATATACAAGTATCATTTTCGATTTTTTTAAACTTTGTCTACTAGTGAAAGAAGTAAGAATTATAAATAATTTTGATCTCTGAGTTTGAGTAAACTTTAGCCTTTAGACGAAACTTTTTTAATTCAAACCAAAAAAATTTAAATATTTTATGTTGAAAGAAAACATTAGAATACTAAATATGTATTTGAAATGTTCAATAAAGAAATAACAATTTATTCACAAACCTGTGAGGTGTATTGAAACATGAGGAAAACAGTGAAGCAGACTACCATCAAAAAAAGCCATTTTCCGTATGTTCGTCGTATCATCACAGCTAGAGCGAATGAAAAGTTACTTTGAAAGTTATTTTAATACCCATTACCATAACTTACCTACATTAAAGATGAATATGCATAATGCATATCGATGTACCTTTGGGTCAATTTACTGGTACAAGGACGGTACTTCACCAGCAAGTAAAATACGGTCATTCACAGTAAAACCCTGATCTTCCATAGCAGTGGCCAGGGATAGAGCCGTTAAACTGGAAATTACATGGGTGCTCTCAAGACTTGAGGTAAATCGTTGTTTTGATTGTTTACATTATGTATGTTAAACCCTATTTGGGGGAAAGGAAACATCCGTGGTAAATCAGGGTTCAGGGTAAATTTGTGTTTTTTTTTAACATTATACATGTTAAGCTCTATTTTGGGGAAAGGAGATGGCTGCAGTGAATCGGGGTTTGCGGTAAATTCCTAATTTGTTTTTTAGTATATAAATGAAGTGTTTTGCCGTGAATATTAATTTCCAATAAACTTGTTAATTTTCCAATAAACTTATTAATTTTCCAATAAACAATGTTTTCAGTGTTGAAAGTTTAGTTTCTTAAATCCTGGAGTAGTCATTCGTGTCCCTGATATTTGGGTTAATTCTAACTCTCCCTTCCAATAAACTTAAAATTTTAACTTGATGAATGAAATGAAATTGTGCCAATAAAAGATATCCACTTCTTTGATCTTTCAGATTTGCAAATTAGGAGAGAATGTGCCAATCCAACAGCACGACCTCGCAGCAACTCTTCGGATCACACTTTTTCGAGAATGAAGATGAGAAGGCAGACACAATAAGGAAAGCAAATTATATCGCTATGTTGCGTGGGAATGGCCGATAAATCTTCAAAATAAACGTGCAAATTTTCTAGTTCAAACCTCTCTATACCAAGCTTCCCCGAGGAAACAAAAAGTGCCCGGTAGAGAAAAAGCCATAGAGAGGTTCACATGATACGAATTCCTAGTATCTAAGGCCTCTCAAATAACCTGTCAAATGTCTCATATACTCCATTAGTACGCGAAACAGATAATTTCAGCAATGGTAATTGTCTAGCTATTATAAGGATAGACACCCTCGAAAAATGAATAAACAAATAAAATAGATTAAATGTTATTTATTTTATTTGTATACAAATGATACAAGTTTTAAAAACCAGGGTAAAAAATAAAACCATTGGCCTTTGTAAAGTTGTAATATATGACTTACTGTAATATATTAATGGTTTTTAGCAAGGGGCCATCTACTTAGGACGTCCGGCACTACTATATAACAAATAAGTTTTAATACTTCCAACACTACTATATAACAAATAATTTGAGGATGTACCATGGAAGTCTAGAGTACCCGCAACAAGAAATGCAGCTGTAAACGACTTGGTAACGGGGTGCATGTGAGCTCTGGGGGCCAGTGGCATCAGAAGACTGGCTATCAGCCTTGGAAATAAGATGAGTTCTTTAGATTCATGTCACATCTGCACTGCATCTCCATCACAATGACACAAACTCTTTCTCCTTCACTACCCTACCCTACCCTAGCCTAGCCCTACCCCTCCCTCCTTTTACCTGTTGCGGGTACTCTGGACTGCATGGACATCCTTGAATAGAGGTATTTTATATAGTAGTGTTGTGGTATTATACTGTGTACATGTATATATATTCTATCCTATATTATATATCAATATATTCTATATCTATATTATATACTGTATATTTTATATACAAACTTTTCCTTACCCCCACCTCCCCTTCCTCTATAAATTGTACTCAAATCCCACACCCAACCTGCTATTGACTTACTAAATAACCTCTATATCTCTACATTGGGCCATAGCAGTCCACCCCGCTCCCTTCCCCTCCCTCCCCTATTCCACCAAGCACCAACATCTCTCCAAATCACATCATAAACTTTCATGTAATTAGACCTTGTGTTCCTTTTTTATTTTATTTTGAAAATGATTTTGTTTAACTTTACCTCTTTACCTGATATCACTCACCCCTGTCAAAACTGTGTTACTCTCATTATCTTATTTTCAGGCTGTTGGTTGGTTTGATGGTGCCCTGGCCCCCATCTCATTATGTGCTCCCTACCATCTATTCTTCATGCAAGACAGAACTCTTACTGAAGATAATTCTCGATCAACGAGATCGAGAAACAACTCCTCTCCCCTGGATGGAAATGTTATTGACTTTACGAAACCTATCACCATCACAACGCCCGGATGCTATGTGCTTAGCAATCCTGACTCTGGTTGTAGAATCAGTCTCTTTCAGGATGTGTTTGCAAGCCAACTGTGTGACCAATTTTCCTCTGAAATCGAAAATACTGGCACCCTTAAACAGTACAACTCAATCCATAGGCAGTCTCAGGCGCCACTTCCAAGACTCTCGTCATGGTTTGGACCCGTAGACTATGCGTTCTCAGGAATCGTAATGAAAGCTAATTCTGTCTCCCAATGTCCTCGCCTTATTGCAGCATATCAGAACATGGCCGAAAACCTCTTCACACCCAACAACATTGATTGCTCCTCTGACTGCTTTTTGATCAACCAGTATAGGACTGGACGTGATTCCTGTGGTGAGCACAGTGACAATGAGCCAGAGGTCGACCTCTCAAAACCTGTCGTTACTCTGTCACTTGGCCAACAGCGCTGCATGCTCATCAGAGAGGCTAAGAACCCTGGAAATGCCATCACAGTCAAACTCGACCAGGGTTCAGTTCTTGTAATGCATGGTACTGATTTCCAAAAGAAGTATACGCACCAAATACCCAAAGATAATGCGATCACTAATTCACGTACCTCTGTGACCTACAGGACCTGCAGCTCCACTTTCCTAAGAAACCGAAGTGCCCTATCTACACCCCTGAAAGAGATATCTATCACTCCTATACTTGCCCCCAAGACCCCTGGAGTCTCAGGCTCACCATCGCTACCTCTGCACAACAGACGTAGATCCTCCTTGTCTCTGTCTAGCTTCTCACAAGTTGACACCAGCTCAGTTGGGTCTCCAGTGGCCAGTAGTTCTCCTTCCATAACCAGCAGCAAAACATCAGTCTCTGATAGTGATACATTGCCTCTCAGCATAGAAGCCATGCTTGAAGCCATTGATCTAATGAAAGACAAAACCGTGAAAAGCGAACTTTCTCGCCATGGCAGCACAAACTCTGGAACACCTCTGGATTGTAAGAAAAGACTGAAGAAAGTTGCGAAAGCATGTCACAAACGCCTGAGCACGCTTCTTGTTGAGCCTCCAGTAGTCTCAGCTGAGCCCGAATGCGTTACCCATTCCCTCCAAACTTTGGAAAACTCTGTTATTGATCTACAATCCAAAATAAGTCTACAACATAGCACCCTCCAAACACTTGTCTTATGTTCTGACAGTAATTCCAATCAAAAAGGTAGTGTCAGCCCCCCTAACCTGTCTAATGAACTCAACACTATGGACAAGAGACTTGAAAAGTTAGAGGATATAATGAGCAGCATAAACGAAAAACAACATGAAACTGCTACCTCCCTTAAAGCCTTCGAAGCAGATGTCACTGCAATTAAGAACAAAGTAGATGACTCTAAGGCCTGCCTACAGTCTCTCCAGCTTAATGACCGCACCACCCCATCCAGAAAAAAGCCATCGCCTCATCCTCAAAACCAGAACCACCCAACCAGCCAACCCACAGCCCTAGTAGACAAACACGAAAACCAAAAAAGGTTCTACTCCTACATGACTCCCAGATGAACAACTTTCTACCTGAGTCATTTTCCTCTGGGTTCAAGGTGGAAAAAATGAAAGTAGGCTCTTATACTGACATGATAAAAGACCACTGTATGAGAGATGTCATTAAACAGCCAGAGGTCGACTGTTACATTCTCCAGCTTGGAGTCAATGCTCTGTTAATAAAGCGATTGAGGATGCAAAATCAGTCATCGATAAACTCCTCTCGAGCTCCAGTGCAAAGGTTGTCATCTCCCTACCCACCCCAACCCCTGGATTAATCAGTGAACTTACCAACCAATTTGTCTCAGAAATAACCCAATTTGTCTCAGCTAAAAGAGGGTTAAGTGACTTTTACCGCCGCCTATATACTGTAAACAATACTGGAAACTTTTCCCGTGCCATCTCTGTTGCTGAGTCATCCCAAGACTCTCCTAACCCATTGAAGGAGGACCAACTTCATGTCTCAGAGTATGGTTTGAAAAAACTTTGTTTGAATATTAAACTTGGCCTATACCGTGCCTTTGGTATGAGATCCCATAGAAAGCAGCCCCCTACAGAGCATTAGATTAACCCTAAAATTCAAGAAAAAACAAGTATCACGAGATCAAGTCGCTGTGATGTCCTGGAACATCCAGGACAGCACAGGAGACGGGTCTAACAAATTTGAAAATAGCGAATTTTTGTCAATCCTAAAACAAGCTAACATTCTTTGTCTTCAAGAAACAAAGAAGCAAGTTAAGATTGAAGGATACCTCTCTTTTAATAGCAACCGCAAAAATTCACGCTCAGGAGGGGTCTGCATTCTTGCGGAAAATGACCTAAGAAAAGGTGTCTCTAGTGTGCTTTGTAATGAATCTGATGACATTATTGTTGTTAAACTGGACAAGAACTTTTTTAAACTTGATTTTGACCTATTTTTGGTATGTTATTATATTAGCCCTGCATACTCGTCCTATGTCAAGAAGAATCCAGATTATACTGCTAATACCTTCTCTGCTCTTGACTCTATCTGTATCAGACTACGTCAAAAGGGAGAAGTTATTATGTGTGGCGATGCAAATGCAAGAACTGGAAAACTCCCAGACTATATCCTTTCCTGTAATGCACCTGCCATCCATGACATCTATAACGACATTGGACTCGAGCACGACATAGAAGAACCAAGAAACAATTCTGACCTTACAATATCTGAACCCCACTGCCAACACTTCCTTGACATGGTTATCAATAACCAACTCAAAATTCTTAATGGTCGTACCCTTGGGGACACCACTGGAAAAATGACCTGTCACAAATACAATGGAAGCAGTGTGGTTGACTATTTTGTAATCACCTCATGGGCAAGAGATCATGTAAACTCTCTCCAAGTAAAAGAGTTCACATCATACTCTGATCATTGTCCATTAGTCTTGAAACTCACTACATTTGAACCATTTGTCGCAAACTTCCAGCTCCCAGACTTTTCTAACTTTCCTTGTGGCTATAAGTGGGACAACAACACCTCCCATTCACTATTTAAAAAAGCCCTTACCTCGCCCGAAATTATCAACAATCTGGAAAGCATTGTGACAAATGAATTTAGCAGTACTCTGGAGGGCAATCACGAACTGAACGATGCAGTCATAAAATGTCTCCACAGTGCTGCTGATATAGCCTTAAAAGTGAAAAAGCCTCCCAAAAATTCTGCCCGTAAAAAATGGTTCGACCCACAAGTCAACTCCTCGCGGCGGAACCTTAATAGGCTAGCAAATCGGCTTGGTAGTAAGCACTGTAACAGTATCCTCAGACTAGAATATTTTAAGCAACGCAACAAGCATAGCAATTTTGTAAACAGTAAGAAAGTAGCTTTCCTTAAGAAGTTAAATGAAGCTATAGAAGAAGGTCACATACTCGACTGGAAAAAATTTAAACGGCTTAAACAAGAACATGACACTAGCCCCTTACTTGACAAATTTGATTTAGCTTCCATGACTTCTTTGCATCCCTTTATAAAAAACCAGACCAGGAGCCAGATCTCACTCACCACAATCTTAAACATTACCCTGAACCACCAGATCTGGATATCCTAAATAAGCTCATGTCAGAATCTGAAGTGACTTCTGCCATCAAAAATCTCAAAAAAGGTAAAAGTTGCTCAAACGACTTGATATCCAACGAGATGCTTCAGAGCGTAACTCCGCTTTGTCTCAAAGCCATCCTCAAAAACTTCAACCACTCACTGGTCTCCGGTTACTATCCATGGCACACCAGCATCATTACTCCTATTTACAAGTCTGGCAACCCTTTCAGCCCGGACAACTACAGAGCAATAGCTGTTGGTAGCTGTATGGGTAAACTGTTTTCTAGCATCTTACTTGAGCGTCTCCTGCACTTCAAAAAGCTCTACTGCCCTGACCCAAAAGAACAACTAGGGTTCTCGAAGGGTGCTCAAACAAATGACCACGTTTTTACCCTTAAGACAGTCATTGACAAATATACCAAGGTTAAGAAAGCTCGCCTCTATGCATGCTTTGTTGATCTAAGAAAGGCCTTTGACACTGTATGTAGGGACCTCCTTCTGCACAAAATCACATGCCTTGGAATAACTGGAAACTTCTTCAATTGCCTAAGTGATATGTATAGAAACTCAATAGCTCATATAAAAATCTCCAAACTCTTGTCCCCTAATATTGACATTGGAAAAGGAACAGAGCAGGGACACCCTCTATCACCGGACCTTTTTAAAATCTATATCAACGACTTGTCATCTCTCCTGAAATCTGTTGGTGATTATCCTATTCTAGCTGACGTCTTAATATCACATCTGCTCTGGGCTGACGATCTTGTCCTACTTGCCCTAAGTCCCAAGGCCTTGCAAGACAATATAAACATCCTATTCGACTTCTGTAACTCTATGGGCCTTGAAGTAAACATTTAAAAAACCAAGATTCTCATATTCTGCCCTCCTAAAAGAAAACAATCCTATAAAACATTCATTTTGGGAGGCCAGCCCATCCAACACACCGAAAAATACTGCTATCTTGGCATTATATTCCACAGAAATGGATCTTTTACAGCAGCAAATACTGAACTGAGGGCCAAGGCTCTCCGTGCTCTCTATGGCCTCAAAGGCAATATCGTCAAAGATGCCCTCTCTCACCGTTCTCTAAACATTCTATTTGACTCTCTAATAAAACCGATACTGCTCTATGGCTGCCAAATCTTATGTCCCCACTCAAAAACCATGAGATACCTCTCCAAAACAGATAGCAATACTCTCAGGTACATCTCACAAGACCACTATGAAAGATTCCACCTTAAGTTTATCAAGTGGTCCTTGTCTGTCCATTCAAAAGCATCAAATATAGGCTGCTGGGGAGAAAGTGGGCGCCACCCCCTCTTCTTTGAAGCCTGCAAACTTGCAATAGATTTCTATACTCGCCTTGAAAGCACTGAAAATGAACTTCTCTCCGCTGCATCTCACGAGCAGATTATGCTGGGCCTTCCTTGGTACACCAACATCTCTAATCTTCTCACCAAATATAACTTCCCCCACTCATCCTCTTCAAAATCCAAGCTCTCTACCCAAATCAGTCACAACATGAGGGAAGAATTTGTGGATACCTGGAAATCTGCCAAGGCATCCTCACCTAAATTAGAATTCTACAATCAAATTAAACATGATTTTGAACCAGAAACATACTTAGGAGTGGTTAAGATCCCCGATGCTCGGAAAAGCTTAACAAGGTTTCGTATTAGCTGCCACAATCTTTACATTGAAAGGGGCCGTTACGAAACCCCCCTAGTACCAAGAGAACATCGATGGTGCACTTTTTGCTTTTTCAGCAAGGGCCTTAAGCCTATTGAGGACGAAATTCATGTTCTAACTGACTGTTTACTCTACTCCTCAGTTAGAGAAAAATTTAACTTCCATCCCAAAAATATTACTGACCTAGCCGGTTTGCTATCCGATAAAACTCTAGACCCTACAAAATTTACTGCCACAGCAAGAGCAATCCATTCAATTCTCTCTGTGAACGAAAATTTTACAGCCTACTATAAGAGCCCAGATTTCCACTCAAAGACTGGCCAATGCATAATGCTATAGGACCTCAAAAATAGTATTATAAAACATTTCTATTTTATCCCTACACATCTGTAAGTAACTAGAATTGTGTAACCTTAAATTATTTCAGAATTATAACTATTGTGAATTCAATAAAATAATTATCATTTTTGTATCCTTGTATCCTTGTATCCTTGTATCCTAGGGAGGGGGTGGTTTTGGAATTTCGGACAAACTCGGACAGGGGGAGGGGGGTGGTTTCTGAAAATCCGGACGTCCCGAAAGTTTGGCAGAATTAACGAAAAAGTCCCATTTATTTCAACTCTGAATTTTATTTCAACTCTTTGAATTTTATTTGACCAACAAACTAGGACTTTTGAGGTATGAGCCAGTTTCTCCCCAGGTTGTAGCATTAACTACCCTTCTGTTTAAATACCAAGAAGGTATTTCAGGTGTCGCAGATGCACTTGCTCAAGTTGTTGTTTAGTGATGTGAGATACCGCATGATCAAGGTTATGAAACTTGCTGAAGCTAGAAAGGACCTTATTGACGGTGGGTAGAACCGGGGCCTTCTCAATCTGGAGTAAGCTCCAAGACCTTTACGGTAGAGAGAGTCAGTTGCTTACCGAAATTTCCCTGTGCTGCTTATAATAATCCCAAAATAGCAGTAGCAGGAGACCATCTTGATATCTCTGTCATGAATGGAAGGACGCCAGTTTGGAATGTCTGGTCCTTTGCCATTGAAGACCGTGAATTTGGTTTTGGAGAAATTGATTTCCAGACCCCATTCCTTACTCAGTAGTCCTCAATAATCGTAAGCAACTTTTGGAGAGACTCAGGATCTAGGGCAAGGATTACTAGATCATTAGCCCACGCTAAGTGAGTCACTCGAGTGTCGGGCAGCTAGCAGTAGCTTCGCACTAAGGAGGTCAGAGAGCTTTGAAAAAGTAAACTTTGAAAAACTCTGGGCTAAGTAGGTGGGTGTCCTTGTTCAGTCCCTTTAAAATTAAGGATCTTGATTGATTCACGATGTCAATCCTTCGCATCTCGCCGATCTGTGGTTGCGAGAAGCATTATTTGATGCGCGCGCGACCCAGTAGTGCATCGCGCTACAAGGATCTTGAATGCTTCACTGATTTTACTGTGTAGCACTCCATGCTTCTGTATCATGTGTAGTATATTTAGTAGTAGTTTTAGGAATGTACAGTATTTACTATAAAAGTTTGTCGTCGTATAAACTAATCTTGTTATGAATTTTGTTATGAATTTTTTGTATCGAATTTTTGGATAAAGTTGATTGATTAAAAATAAAGTAATGTACACAAATTTTGCCTCAGATATATGTTTTTTACGTTTTGAATTTTTTACACTTGTTTTTAGATCATGAATACGATGTAGTTACATTGAAACGTCGAGTAATCTCCCTTCCCTAATAAGAGCATTTTTACTTGTCGCAACAACCGGGATAAAGTTGTATCACGTGGTGACCCCCACTGTCGCTTCTTCCACGATACAGGGGGAGCCGCGCACTTCGTGCGCGGCGGGTCATACAACGTATGACAAGGATAAAAATAATTTTACACAGAATACACTGATTTTACCATTCATCTTGATATGACCCTTTGGTTTGCTGTACATGACTTTGATGATGTCGTAGTAGCCACCATTGACGCCATAGCAGGCTAGTTTAAACACGAGGGCTTGTCTGCAGACTAAATAGAAAGCTTTGTGGAGATCAATGAAGACTGCATAGATTTTACTTTTGACCTTTTTGTACTTTTCGATGGTAGACATCAGCGTAAATATATGATCATTGTATTGACTTCCTTTGGTAAAACCTGCTTGGTTAGGTGGATCATTGTTCTAACCAGAGCCCTCTCGCTTGCGCGACCGCAGTACGCGTATATGGTATACACATGGCTATGTGAAGGTGGATCAGGATGTGAAATTTAGCGGTGAGTAACAAGCCGAGATAACAGCATCGTAGAGAACAGTTTTCCGATACAGCAACAGACTGCTATTGCTCTATTATTGTCAGGATTCCTGATACACCATTTTTTATCACACTTTTGCTCCAAAGGTAGACTCCTGTCTCCAGGCACATATTGAAAAGTTTGAGGAGGAGTGACCTCATATTCACGCTCAGACGCTCAGACCCCGGAGCTGGGAACATTTGGTTGTTGATGGGGTCAAAATAAGATGCTTTGGAGGACTTTTCCGCTTCGACGCGCAGCGCGATCAACAAGCATTCTTGCTTCGCATCGTCGATCTCGATGGGTTGACATCGTCAATCAATGAAATGCTTTGTCACGCGATTTTTTGACACTTCATCTAGGTGGCTTTGAATGACTATACGAAACCCTAACCCTTTGTCATACCGCCGCACGAGTGCGCGGCTTCCTGTATAGTGCATGAAACGTTACTGGGCCGCGCTCAGTCTGTCATTTCGCCGAATCTCTATTATGCTTATGAATATAATAGCATGAGTCCCCCAGGTAATCCTACTTCTACTGTTATTTTAATTTAGCAAATATTCACAAAATGTTATACTCTCGTATAAATAAAACATTATTTATCAGATTGGGCTTTACAAATTGAATATCACAGTTACCTGTTAAGTGTTACCAAGGTTTATCTGGGGACCTCAGGCTATTATGTTCATAAAGATAATATGAGATTCGGCGGAATGACAGTCCGGGCGCGGCTGAGTAAACCAAAGTAAAATATTTTATGTTGAACTCAAAAGTTTTATGGAGAAATATTTGATTTTGCGCGTAGTTTTTTGTAGAATTATAACCTACCAGGTCGAGCACCGAATTGGACTTGTCGACGGTCCTATATATATATAATAAAATAAATGGAACAGATATTTTACGAGTATCACCCGTTAAAGTATCACCCGTAAAGTAGTACAGTTTTTGTCACATCTATGGCAAATTTTAACCAATTTTGTTTTGCTCTAACCAACGCCCTTTCGCTTGCAGTAGCGCGCGACCGCCAAAGGCGGCACACTATGATTCTTTTTTACTGGGCGAGCCTGTCATTCCGCCAAATCTTTATGTTTATAAACATAATAGCCTGGGGTAACAGTGGTACTATATACTATATAATATATATTTATATAATAGTTATATTCCATAGCTATTCGACAAAATTCGTGAATTCAAGGTCCATAATTTTATTTCAAAATTCAAATAAAATTTACATCAATATATTACAGTTACATTTACAAAAGACCAAAATATATTATTTTATATATACTATGAGGCAAAGAACATGGAATATGAAAGCTAGAAATTTGTTTGTGATACTTAGCACTACCAGACTGCAGCTGGAGTGAGAAACATTATGGGAAACATCACTGGAAAATCCATTTTGGTGAACCATAATTACATTGGTGCCGACCCTACATAAAATACAGAATTTAAATCATTTACAAATTTGTCGGTTTACAACCTACCAGGACCCGCGCCGAGTTGGACTCGTCGACGGTCCTAATATATGGAACAGATATTTTACGAGTATCGCCCGTTAATTACAAATAAGAGAACAAATTAAAATATATACAATACCTTCTCGCTACTACTCCACAGACTTACACAATATAACAACAAAGCAATTGCATAATAAATCAATTCACCTAACAGATGTAAGGGTACTTCACCCTCAAGCCCAGTCCAACAGTGACAAGAGCATCTCGCAGATTTACAATGACAGAGTCCTCAATGTAGAAAAGGCTTTCTTCACGCCACTGATGTTCAGTACTACAGGAGGAATGGCGTTTGAGGCTTCACAGTTTCTAAAACATCTCGCTGAAAAAATAAGCCTTAAAAAAGGCCAATGGTGCTGTCAGACGCAGACTGCGTTTTGATTTAATCTCTATCAGGGTTTACAGAGGTACCAGAACTCTTTCACCCACGGCGATAAGTGATTTGGACCTTAACCTGATCAACACTCCTAGATCCTAAAAAGTCATGGAGTGCTTGTTAGGTGAGGGTCTAAATGCTTTTTGTTGTGATGTGAATTTGTGGATTTTATTTTTAGTTGACCATTTATGTATTACGAAGGGTTTTATTTTTTACCCCGGTTTTTAAAATTTGTACCATTGTTATAAATTTTAATCTATTGTATTGGTGTATACGTAATCAGGAACTTTAGAGTCGTTAGCTTGGAGAAGGAGCCTTGAGAGTTTTATATTTACTATAAATACAATATTATATGTTTTGATTCATTGATTAAATAGTTTTTTGCAAGGGGCCAATGCTATCGCGGGTGCGGTATTCAATACTGCACAATTCCGTGTTTTGGTGACCCGTCTTTCAATACATAATTTGGGTTTCGATATACTGGGCTACTGGATATTTGGGCTTTCTTCTTGTATATCTGGGTTTTTTTAGAGGGTGTCTAATGTATATCCTTATAGCTAGACAATTACCAGTGTTGAAATTATCTGTATACAATTCACCTAACAATGGGTTTCGCGTACTAATGGAGTATATGAGACATTGACAGGTTATTTGAGAGGCCTTAGATACTAGGAATTCGTATCATGTGAACCTCTCTATGGCTTTTTCTCTACTGGGCACTTTTTGTTTCCTCGGGGAAGCTTGGTATAGAGAGGTTTGAACTAGAAAATTTGCACGTTTATTTTGAAGATTTATCGGCCATTCCCACGCAACATAGCGATATAATTTTCTTTCCTTATCGTGTCTGCCTTCTCATCTTCATTCTCGAAAAAGTGTGATCCGAAGACACCATGGTTACTCTGGCCCATCCAAACAGTCTCCTTTTCCCTGGTCTTGGGACCTTCCACAGTCTCAAATTTCGTCACCTGTCGTTGAATAGTCTTGGGATGAATTGTCCTGCCTGATTTTCCGTATTTCCTCGAAAGTGCACTCCTAGCAGCCGTCCAACTGCTTCCGTTGACACAGAGAACCTTGACAATGTCTAGCTTTTCACAAAATTGTGAAAAAACGGGTTTTGATACGATTTTGCAAGAAATAACTAAAATGTAAGACCTAACAAGCATTCCTAAACCGATTTCAGTTAATTTACTCCTTCAATAGAAAAATTATAATTTAAAATTTGGACACAAGTCTTGTAACACCCTGTACACAACATTGTGTGTCTCCCAAGTAGTCATTATCCCCCCTCCCAGGTTAGAATGTCAACTTCAAAACGACCTTTCTCATCCAATTTTTCTATAACATTTTCTGAACCTTCATTAAAACCGTTTTAAACCAACCATTTACAGTGCCCCAAATTTGTCTTGAAACTTCCCCCGATTATTACATTATAATAATATCAAATATAATCTTAACACAATTCATTTTGAAATATCATTCTACCCATCATATTTTACAGCTCATGATTTCAACATTATGGATTCTATGTGCTTTGCTTTTCATCACAAAAGCGGAGCATTTGGTTTGGCCTACTTCGGAAAACAACCCAGGTGAGATACTATAGTAGTACCCAGGTACCCAGGTAGTACTATACACTAACCACGTGTTATGTACACCTCACCTTATCTCAAAATAAACAGTAATTGAAATACCTAAGTAACTACCTGAGTAACTGCTTATTGTATGTTTTCCTGACTGACCCTCTAATAGAACATAAAGCAACAAGTGAGAAATCACTTTCTAATTAGGGCCTCTGCTGATCATCAGGTCCCATAATTAGCTTACACATATTTTCTAACACACAATAGCACAGAACAATTTTATCTTAACCTTATGAAGGTTCTGGTATTTCAAACCTTGCTTGAAATAGGGGGGGGGGGGGGGGGGGGGGGGCGGGGGGGGGGGGGGGGGGGGGGGGGGGGGGGGGGGGGGGGGGGGGGGGGGGGGGGGGGGGGGGGGTAGTTTGAACATTCATGTTTTGGCAGATAGTTGATTAATAAGAGCGAAATTTTGTTAGATTTTAAAATCCTAACCATTTGAACTTTATTATCGTTTTATAACTGATGAAAGATCACTTAATTGAATGGTATCTAATATTCAGTATTCACTCATAAAATGTATAGCTGTTAACTGTCAGACAGACAGACGACTAGGAAACACCTGACTCCTCAGTCCTCTGCCTGGTTAATGTTGCAAGTCAAAAAGCTGTAGTGAGTGTTAAGAAAAATTGTATAAACTAGTAGTAGTAGTAGAACAGGTGCTCTTGAAATTTCTTGATGTTGAGAATTTATGAAGACCCCACTGTCAAATGTGCTGTAAGCATTATGGTAATATACTATCGGGGTATACTATTTAACTTTATAGTATTGCCTTTAGGGCATTTTGTTGCAGCAAATGTGTCCTCCTCACTGAAACTCTGAAAGAAATCTATATAATATTGAGAGGCAGTAAAATTTATAATACTCTTATTTTGTTCTGCTCTCTATACTGTATTAGTTGGTCGTTTCAAGGAAGCATATTGTTACTGAGAACAGGGTGAAGTGAGGTAGGAAATGTATTTATAAAGGAGTATTGTGTGGTAGAAGAGAGCTGAATTGTATTTGTGAGAGGGAGGGAGGGAGGGAGGGAGGGAGGGAGGGAGGGAGGGAGGGAGGGAGGGAGGGAGGGAGGGAGGGAGGGAGGGAGGGAGGGAGGAGGGAGGGAGGGAGGGAGGGAGGGAGGGAGGGAGGGAGGGAGGGAGGGAGGGAGGGAGGGAGGGAGGGAGGGAGGGAGGGAGGAGGAGGAGGAGGAGGAGGGAGGGAGGGAGGGAGGGAGGGAGGGAGGGAGGGAGGGAAGGGAGGGAGGGAGGGAGGGAGGGAGGGAGGGAGGGAGGGAGGGAGGGAGGGAGGGAGGGAGGGAGGGAGGGAGGAGGGAGGGAGGGAGGGAGGGAGGGAGGGAGGGAGGGAGGGAGGGAGGGAGGGAGGGAGGGAGGGAGGGAGGGAGGGAGGAGGGAGGGAGGGAGGAGGGAGGGAGGGAGGGAGGGAGGGAGGGAGGGAGGGAGGGAGGGAGGGAGGGAGGGAGGGAGGGAGGGAGGGAGGGAGGGAGGGAGGGAGGGAGGGAGGGAGGGAGGGAGGGAGGAGGAGGAGGGAGGAGGAGGAGGGAGGGAGGGAGGGAGGGAGGGAGGGAGGGAGGAGGGAGGGAGGGAGGGAGGAGGGAGGGAGGGAGGGAGGGAGGGAGGGAGGGAGGGAGGGAGGGAGGGAGGGAGGGAGGGAGGGAGGGAGGGAGGGAGGGAGGGAGGGAGGGAGGGAGGGAGGGAGGGAGGGAGGGAGGGAGGGAGGGAGGGAGGGAGGGAGGGAGGGAGGGAGGAGGGAGGGAGGGAGGGAGGGAGGGAGGGAGGGAGGGAGGGAGGGAGGGAGGGAGGGAGGGAGGGAGGGAGGGAGGGAGGGAGGGAGGGAGGGAGGGAGGTATCAGGGTAAGATGGGACTAGAGAGTAGGTACCTCACTACACTCCCCCCTTAACGTCCCGCTCTTACTGTACACACAGCTCTACTAGCCCCAGTGTATATTAATCAAAATTCATTACCATTAACATGTATAATATTGAGAGAGGATATACTATATTATACAGTGCTCAGTACCTAGCTACTGATAGGATTGCTTTTACACAGTCACAGTTGGGGGTTTTACTACTGCAATTAGGGCACACCAGATTAAAATAATCAGCCCTCAAGGCTAGTGATGTCGCCCCATTAATGGGGGGGGGGGGGGGGGGTTAGTGGTGTTTCAAGTAAGAGAACTAGCTGAGTGGGCCGCTAATTGACTCCTAATTAGTGGCCCACACCTTGTATCAAGCTGTGAAACCTTTAATCTCTATTCTGGAGTAAATAGCGTTACCAGTGGGACGGAGATAAAAGCCCCCTCTCCCCCTTATGGTCGACATGGTTCATGCATCTACTGCACCCTCATAGTTATAGCAGTAGTGTTAGTAGCAGTAGTGTTATAGTAGTGTTATAGCAGTAGTGTTAATATAGCAGTAGTGTTATAAACAGAGTGTATATACTCAGTGTTAGGTATTTGAAATAAGTGAAGTAGGCACACACTAGTTTGTAATAATCACGTCTCAATTAATTTAATTTAATCCCTCACTCGAACCTAGACATTCACAATATTTGCAAAATAGTTAGTACTTATAGTTAATAGTCTGGTCAGCTGAGGAAAATCACTTGCATGAACGTCGTAATGCGATAGTTATATTTATATACAACTTTTGAAGCAACATTATATGACCCAAAATGCTTACCTTTCGAGTTTTTGCAGCTCTTATTGTCCACATATAAGCGTTAAAATAGTGTTAGCAGTAGTGTTAGAAGTAGTGTTAGCAGTAGTGTTACTATAAGCGTTAAACTACTGATCTCTTGAAGAAGGGTGTGTAATATTTATCTAATCTTAATAATGTAATAATTAATGTTTTGTACATTAAGCGGCGCGACGAGGCGAATGCCATGACTATGGTAACCATAGTTACAAGATCGTTATTAGAGATAGGTATAGTGTGGTGTCTAGTGACGAGAAAATGTGATTAATTCACCTGTAACAATGTTCGGAAGGAGGGAGGGAGGGAGGGAGGGAGGGAGGGAGGGAGGGAGGGAGGGAGGGAGGGAGGGAGGGAGGGAGGGAGGGAGGGAGGGAGGGGGGAGGGAGGGAGGGAGGGAGGGAGGGAGGGAGGAGGGAGGGAGGGAGGGAGGGAGGGAGGGAGGGAGGGAGGGAGGGAGGGAGGGAGGGAGGGAGGAGGGAGGGGGGAGGGAAGCCCCATTATTTAAGATATTTATTATAATAAAGCTCCTATTTCTAACACCAATCACCTCAGATTGTCCTCTGTGTAAGTTCTTCAGCCAGCCTGGAGCTAACCTTCAGTTCTGTAATCACTGGTGGACAGGATAGCTGGTTGTAGGAGCTAAGTAAGTACTCTATATATATATAGATATTTGATAATCTTGCTACCTCACTAGCGCTATCTCGTACCAGTTCATTTTGTATTTGCTAACAGTAAACGAGTAACCACTTTAGTTTCATCGCGTCTTCTCGCGCAACAACGAGCTCAAAGTTGCCTGGCCCAAGCTTCAACAAGTGGACTGTAAACAAAATAATTTATTTTCAAAATCTCTTTCTTTTTCTCTTTTAGTTAAATCTATATTAATCTTATGATATGTTACTTATTTTACAGTTACTGTTGTATCTTAAGATTTTAGATTTGTAGCCTACCCCATTATTAACTACTCTGTGATGTGTGGCATGGTACCTCACTATTATTAGCTACTGTTATTTGGTAACACCAGACCTGCAGAAGGTGCCAATGTGACATCCTGTTTGCAGGACTGATAATGATATACTGTTTGGTTTAATAAATATATATTTAGTGAGTAGTGGTACACTGTACACTGTGAGTAGTGGTACACTGTACACTGTGAGTAGTGGTACACTATACAGTGTACCACTAACATTGTCACTCTAAGAATTGTATAAACCCTTGATGGTTAGGATAATCATATTATCATCCTCTAGGCTAACTTAGTCACGTCATAATGGAAATGTTTACATCGTGACACTGTGAATATTGAATATGTGACACTATGTGACACTATGTGACACTACGTGACACTGTGAATATGGATCCCTTGCTGCCGGCTGATGGAATGGATACCATTACTTACATTATAATATATAACTGGTGCCCCCTGGTTAATTCTGTCACATATTTAAGAAAAATATATGAGGAATGTTTAGGGCACCCTGACAAGGAATGTTTAGGGCACCCTGACAAGGAATGCTGAGTAGTGTAGCATCAGTTGATGACTTGAATGTGTTGAGAATTGTAAACAGATCATATAGTTATAAGCAAATAAAACACAGAAGGCGCAAACAAGTTTACTTTGTCAATATCTGATGATATCTAAATGTGTGACATTAAACAAATAATACCAAGCATGTTACCCCAAACCCACCAGTAATATTTAACAGTGGTACAATTGAAACCGCATGGTAAAATTTTTAGGTTATTTGTAACAACAAAAATATTTTTTTCCCTTTTTTTTTGGGGCTTTTCCTTTTAATTTTTTTTTATTTTTTTTTTTAAATTTTGTTTTAATAGAGGTTATTTATAAATGGGGGAAGGGGAATGAAAGATAATTTTATATATTACACTTAAATCATATTGCTATAGGAAGAAGGAATTTAATAAAATTTTTACATATAATATTATTACAAAAAAAATTTAATAAAATACTAATTTTAAAATAATTTTATAAATATAACTACTAAAATAGGCCCCCCCCTTTTTCATTTATAAAACCTTATAAATCTGGTACTATTTATTTCATAAAACGTAAATAAAATTTAACACAGTATTATAACTTTAAAAGTATAATAAAAATTATAAAAGTTTTATAACAATTATAACACGTATTTAAACATTTAACATTTTTATAAAAATTTTAAAACAAGTTATTTAAAAATTATAAACGTATATATAAAATTTTAAACGATTATAAAACATTTAAAAAGTTAATAAAATTTATAACACAGTATATATAAAATTATAAAAGTTTAAAAAAAATACATTATAACACAGTATATATACAATTAAACACAGTATTTTAAAATACTTATAAAGTTATTAACACATTTAACCCAGTATATATAAACATTAAAAACCAGTTTATAACACATTATAAACAGTATATATAAAATTATAACATTAAAAAAAAAATTTTTAAAACGTATTATAAACATTAAAAAGTTTTTTATAACCAGTTTTAAAATTTAAAGTATTATAAAATTTTTAAACTTATATAAAATTTTTAAACAGTATATTTAAAACTTAAAAAAGTATATATAAACTTAAAAAAGTATATATAACATTTAAACGGGTTAAATACATTAAAAAAGTATAAAAAATTATAAAAGTTATATAACTTTTAAAAAGGGTTTATAACAATTTTTCCTTTATTAAAATTATAAATTTTAAAAAAAACCATTATACATTAATAAAATTATAAAAGTTTTTTAAAATTTAAAAAATAAAAAAACTTTAAAAAAATATAAAACATTTAACCCTTTTAATAAAATTTAAAAGTTATAACCTTTTAAAAAACCAGTAATATAAAAAAAAAAAAAAATCTTTATAAACGATATATAACAATTTATAACACAGTAATTTAAATTTAAAACAAGTATATATAAAATTTAAACGATATATAAACAATAACACAGAAATTTAACACATTAAACCGTATAATTTTTAATTTTAAAAAATAAAATTATAAAAGTATATATAATACATTTTAACAAGTAAATTATACATTATAAAAACGTTATAAACAATTATATCACGATATATAAAAACATTATATAATTTTTTTTTTAAACAATTAATACATTTTTTTAACATTAATAATTTATAAAACCCCAAATAACAAGTTTAAACATTATAAAAAGTATATATAAAAAATTATAAACAGTAATATAATACATTTTTTAAACGTATTTAACCTTTATAAACAGTATATATTACATATAACACTATATTAACACATTTAAACAGTATATATAACATTTAACCAGTTTAACACTTTAACACTTTTATATAACACATTATAACCAAAATATATAAATACTTTATAACCAGTAAAATATAAACTTTTACCATTTTTATTAACACATTATAACACAGTAATTTTAACATTTTAAACAGTATTTTTTAAAATTTATAAAAGGGAATATAAAATTTTAAAAACACGTATATTTATCATTTAACACGTAAATAAAATTATAAAATTTAAAATAAAAACATTAAACACAGTATTATTAATTATAACACAGAATATAAACATTTTAAAAAGATTTTTAAACACAAAATTTTAAATTATATATAAACATTATATACATTATTATAAACAATAAAAAAGTTTTAACCTTTTAAAAGTTAAAAAACCATTTAAAAACAGTTTAAAATACATTTAACCGTTATATAAACATTTTATACATTATTATAACACTTTATTCAATTTTTTATAAACATTATTACATTTTTTTAAACATTATAAACGTTAAAAAATTATAAAAAGTTATAAATACATTAAAACAAGTATATATAATCATTTAACACAGTTATTTTTAAACTTAATCAATTATATATAAACATTATTCCATTATATTTTAACACATTTAAACAGTATATAACATTATAAACTTTATAAACATTAAAACCCCGTATTATAATTATTTATATACATTTATATAAAATTATTCACATTATTTAACCATTTTAACACAGTTTTAAAAACACTTAAAACAAGTTTTATAAACTTAAACAATATATAATACTTTAAACAGAAATAAACCTTTATATAAAGTATTTTAAACCCAATTTTAAAAGTTTAAAATAATTAAACACTTTAAATACTTTATAACCAGTATATTAAAAAATTTAACAAGTATATATAACACATTATAACACAGTATATATAATACATTTTTTGTTAAAATAAAACATTTATACAGTTATATAAACATTAAAACAGTATATATAAAAATATAAACGAAATTTTAAAACATTATAAAAAGTATTATAAAATTTATAAATTATTACCATTATTCCCATTATTATAAAAAATTTTAACACGGATATAACACTTATAAAAAGATATATAAACACATTATACAAGTTATATAATAATTATAACACAGTTATTAAACACATTTTTAAAAAATTTTTAATAAACATTATAAAAGTATATATATCATTATAACAAATTTTAAAATTTTTAAACGTTATATAAACTTTATAAATTTATTTTAAAAAACTTTAAAACCATTATATTAAAATTTTTAAAACAGTAATAAACATTTATAAACAGTAATATAAACATTTAACACGTTATATAATACATTAAAAACACATATATAAAACAATTAAACACAGTATAATAATACTTATACACAGTTTATAACCATTTATCACAGTTATATAACACATTAAACACAGTATATATAAACTTTATAACACGTATATATAAAAATTTATAACAAGTTTAAATACATTATAACACGTATATATAAACATTATATCACATTTATATAAACATTATATACAATATAAAAAATTAAAACACAGTTATATAAACTTTAAAAAAACACGTATAATAATCATTTAAACAGTATATAAAAAATTATAAACAGTTATATAAAAATTATATCCATTATATATAAACCTTTTATAATTTATATAAACTTTTAAAAACCCAGTATTAAACTTTAAACAGTATAATAAAAAATTAACACAGTATATATAATAATTAAAAAAAAGTATTAAAAAAATTAATACATTTTATAAAAATTATATACGTATATATAATATTATAACACGTAATTAACACATTATAACACGTATATATAAACCCTTTTAAAAAACAGTTTTTAAAACATTAAAACAGTTATTAAAAATTTAAAAAATTTTATAAACAACATTATAAAAGTATTATAACACTTTAAACAAATAAAACTTTAAAACAATAAAATAAATAAATAAAAACCAAAACACAAAAAAAAACCCCATTTAAAATAAAATTTTATACAAAACCAATTTAAAACCCCCACATTAAAACAAAAAATTAATCCTTTTAAAAAAATTAAAAAACACAAAAACACATTTATTAAACCCCAAAATTTTCCCTCAAAATCCCCTATTTCTTTTAAAAAGGGTTTTGTGGGGGGAAATTTTTCCAAATACTTGTTTAATTAGAGGAACGCACTTTAAACTGGACTTGCAGGAAACAGTGGGTTTTCCAGCGGGGGTTTTTGCTCCATTGGCATTTTGTAACCACTATTTTTCTTATTAAACCTTTTTCCCCGGGGTGTTAGGGAAAAAATTAACTAAGTTTGGGGATGTGTAATCCCGCAGGGGAGTTAAAGGCCCCCCCCCCCCCCCCTTTAAAACAACAATTGTAGGATTTTGTTTAACAATTTAAAGCCCTCCAAAAAGAGTGTCGGGTTTGGGAAATTTTTATAAATTTTTTAAACATTGCCAAGTTTTTAATTAATACAAAATTGTAGGATCACTGACTGAGTGAAATTTTAACCCACTCAGAAAGCTCGTGATGATCACGCAGGGGGCTCGGGTTTTTTTCCACGGGGTGTGGATACTGTGTTCTGTTGGGTGGTTTTTTCACTGTGTGATACTGTGCTTTTTATTGGTTGGTTTGTTTTTCACGGGTGCAAAAAATGTGTTCGGGTTTGGGTTGGTTTTTGTCACTTGGGGGAAAACTTTGTTTAAAGGGGTTGGTTTAGTCACGTTTTTTGAATACTGTGCTTTTTTTGGTTGGTTTATGCCGGGGTTTTTAAATACTGTGCTCGATTGGGTTTGGGTTTTTGTGCACGGGGTTTGAAAATTTTTTGTGTTTGTTTGGTTTTGGGGTTTATGTCACTGGTAAAAATTTCCTGGCTCAGTTTGGGGGTTTATATACATTGTATTTTGTTTAAACGCACTGACTTTTGAAAACCGGTTTTAAGGGGTAAAAAAACATTTTCGCCCATACAGGGGGCTCGCCGCTATTAGGATTTTAGACCCATTTGGTGGCTACTACCGGTTAGTAGGGCTAGTGCCCATTTTTTAAGTCCCGGGTTTAGTAGCCTTTTGGTAATTTTAAAGGGTTGGGGACCCTGTTATTAAAAAAAAGGGCCCTTGCTGCCCGGGGACAAAAACGACCAACTTCCCTTTTTTAAACCACTAGAAGCTCCCTCTTAGAAACCCTCTTTAACCGGGCTAGCACTCCCCTCTAGTACCCTCTTGTAACCAGCTAGCACTCCCTTTTTAGTCCCCTCTTGAAACCCAATTAGCAGCTCCCCCCCTCTGTACCCTTTTTGTAACCACTACACTCCCTCCCTAGTCCCCTTTTTTAAACCCAAGCAAGCGGCCCCCTCTCTAGTCCCCTTTGTAAACAGCTAGCAGCTCCCTTTTAAAAAGTCCCCCTTTTCTGTAACCAGCAGCAGCTCCCTTTTCTAACCCCCTTTTTTTAACCCACCCCCAGCCCCTTTTCTAGTCCCCCTCTTGTAACCAGCTAGCAGCTCCCCTTATTTTACCCCTTTTAACCAGCTAGAAAGCCCCCTCTCTAGTCCCCCTTCTTTTTAACCAGAAAAGCAGCTCCCCTCTTTTTTGTCCCCTTTTTCTGTAACCCACTACCCACCCCCTCTCTATCCCCTCTTGAAACCCAGCAACCCCCCCCTTCTCTAGTACCCTTTTTTAACCACCCAAGCAGCTCCCCTCCCCTATTTACCCTCTTGTAACCAGCTAGCAGTTTCCCTCTCTATACCCCTTGAAACCCACTAGCAGCTCCCCTCTTTTTACCCTCTTGTAACCAGCTGACTCCCCTCTAGTACCCTTTTTTAAAACCACTAGCAGCTCCCTCTCTATACCCTCTTGTAACCATCTAGCACTCCCTTTTCTATTTCCCCTCTTGTAACCGGGCTAGCAGCCCCCTTTTTGGTACCCTTGAAACCAGCTAGCACCCCCTTCTAGTCCCCTTTTAAACCAGCTAGCAGCCCCCTTTAAATTTACCCTCTTGTAACCAGCTAGCGGGTTTCCCCCCTTTAGTACCCTTTTTGAAACCAAAGCTAGCGGGCTCCCTCTCAACCCCCTTTTTTTAACCACCTAGCGGGCCCCCTCTCCATACCCTCTTGTAACCATTAGCAGCTCCCTTCTATACCCTTTTTTAAACCCACTGGGCAGCCCCCTCATTAGAAACCTTTTTAAACCCAGAAGCAGCCCCCTCTCTAGTACCCCTTGTAACCGGGCTAGCAGCTCCTCTCTAGAAACCCTCTTGAAACCAGCTAGCGCTCCCCTCTAGTACCCTCTTGAAACCCAAGAACCCAGCTCCCTCCAAGTACCCTTTTTTTAACCAGCTAGCAGCTCCCTCTGGGTACCCTTTTTTTAACCAGTAGCACTCCCTCTCTATTTCCCTCTTGTAACAGCTAGCAGCTCCCTCTCTGGACCCTTTTGAAACCCACAAAGCGGGCCCCCTCTGTACCTCTTGAAAACCAGCTAGCAGCCCCCCTTCTAATCCCCTTTTGAAACCAGTTAGCAGTCCCTTAGTATCCTCTTGTAACCAGCTAGCACTCCCTCCTATTCCCCTTTTGTAACCAGCTACCCCAGCTCCCCCTAGTACCCTTTTTAACCCCGCTGCAGCCCCTTTTCCCAATCCCCCTTTTGAAACCAGCTGAAACTCCCCTTCTAGAAACCCCTTTTAACCAGTAGCAGTCCCCCCTCTAGAACCCTCTTGAAAACCACTAGCAGCCCCCTCTCTATTCCCCTCTTGAAACCAGCTAGCACTCCCTCTCTAAAACCCTCTTGAAAACCCAGAAGGGAACCCCCTCCCTCTTAGTACCCCCCTTTAAACCAGCTAGCAGCTCCCTCCTAATCCCTCTTTAACCGCAAACACCCCCCCTTTTAAGAACCCCCCCACTCTTAATTAAGCTGCGAAAATTCTTCGTCCTCACATTTCCCAGGCTCAAGTTAAAAACAAAATTATTTTTTTTGGAATTTTTTGGGGGGAATTGGGGAGGTTTATCCTTTTTTTTTTAAAGGGGTTGGAAAATTTTTTAAATTCTTACAAAAAACTATAACAGCTACTTTTTAAAAACACTACAAGGAAGTAGCCCACGTGATCCCCATATAAGGTAAAACTGTAGTGGGTCACGTAAAAGGGGGCCCCCCATAAAGGTAAAAAACTGTAGTATTACGTGATCCCGCCATAAAAGGGGGTTTAAAAAGGTATTATTTTCAGTGAATCCCCCATATAAGGGAACTTAGTGCCACGTAAAGCTCAAAAAAGGGTTTGAACTGTAGTAGTCACGTTTCCCCAAAATAAGGGGGAACTTTGTAGTCACTTTAAAACCCATATAATTAACTTAGAAGTCCGGATCCCCATATAAGGTGAACTGTAGAAAGCCCACGTGATCCCCCAAAAAAGGTTTAAACTGTTATTCCCCGTGATCCCCATTAAGGTGAACTGTAGTTCACGTAAAGCTCTAAAAACGTGACTACTACATTAACTTGAGGATGAGAAAATAAAGATAACCATTGGGGTTTCCCTTTTTTTTTTAATTATTTAATAGAGCTAAAAAAAAATTTTATGAAACTTTTTCCCCCCCTTTTTTTTCTATTCAACCACAAATGATAAAAAATCCATTTTTCGACAATTTTTGGGTTTCCAAATTAGTCCCCCCAACTGGTTTTAAAAAAATTAGCACGGGGAAGGCCCAAAAGGGGGTTAGTAGTAGTCATTAAACAACGGTTTTGGGTAGTTTTGGTTTATTTTAAAAAACTGCTGCTACATGGGTTTTAACCCTTTTTTTGAAATTTTTCCCAAAGGCCCAAACCGTAAAACCCTGTATTTACTGAAAGTAAAAATTTAACCCCCCCTTCCCCCCGTCCCTGTGGGCCCGCCCCACGTTTAAAAAACCACCCTGTAGACCGCACCACTGTAGCCTACCCCCACTGTAGACCTGAAAACCACTGTAGACCTCCCCCCTTTGTGGGCCCTACCCCAAATTGGGACCAAAACCATTTTAAAGCCCTGCACCCCCTGTCCTTCCGTCCCTGCACCACGAAGCCCGGGCACCCATTAACCTGCCCCAAATGAAAGACCCCCCCATGTAGCCCTGCACACTTTTAGACCTGCCCACGTAGCCCTTTAAACCCATGTCCCTCACACTGTAAAACCTCCCCCACTGAAACCGCACCACTGTAAAATAACCCCACTGAAAGACCTGCACCATTTGTAACCTGCACCATTTGTAGCCCTGCACCACGTAGCCCAACACCACAGTAGACCAACACCACGTAACCTGCCCCCAAATTTAAAGACCTAAACTGTACCGCACCCATGAATTTCCACCACTTTGGGGCCCTTTGCACATGTAGACCTGCACCACTGTAGCCCAACCCCCCCACTGTAGCCCTTTCACCAAGAAACCTGCCCCACAAAAACCCTTCACCATGTGCCCTGCGCCACTGTAAAACCCGCACCACGTGACCTGCACCACTGTGCCCTGCCCCCACTGTAGACCCCCACCACTGTAGCCCTTCACCCCCTGTGCCCTTTCACCATGTAGACCTGCACCATTTGTAGACCGCCCCATGAAGACCTGCACCACTGTTAACCCTTTGCCCCTTTTAAGCCGGGCCCCCGTAGACTGCCCCAGAAACCCTGAAACCACGTAGACCTGCCCCACTGAAACCCTCCCCCACTGTGGGCCCTGCCCTTAACCGCCCCTCGTGACCTGCCCCACGTGAACCTGAAACCATGTAGACCTCACCACTGTAGCCCTGCACCACTGTTAATGAAACCACGTAGCCGCCCCTTTTTAGATTGCACCTCTGTAGCCCCTGAAACCACTGTAGCCCTCACCACTGTAAAAACCTGCACCACTGTAACCTCACCACTTTTAAGACCCACCACTTTTGACCGCCCCCTGAAGACCTGCCCCATTTTAAAACCTTTCCCCACTGAGCCCTTGCCCCCAATGTAGACCTGAACCACTGTAAAACCTGTACCACGTAGCCCTTTCCCACTTTTGGGACCTGCACCACGTAGACCTGCCCCACTGTAGCCTATACTGAAACCTGCACCATGTAGCCTGCACCACTTTAAAACCTGCCCCAAATGAAGACCTGCCCCCACTGTAACCTGCACCACGGTAGCCCTGCCCCACTGTAAAACCGCACCACTGAAAGGCCCGGAACCATTAGACCTGACACCCTGTGGGAACCTGCACCATGTGACCTCACCACTTTTAAACCTGCACCACTGTAGACCTGCACCACTTTAAAACCTCCCCCACTGTGCCCTTCCCACTGTAACCGCCCCACTGTAGCCCTTGCACCACTGTAGACCTGCACCACTGTAAAACCTGCCCCCCACTTTGCCCTTACCCCCATTTGTAGACCGCACCACTGTAGCCCTGCCCCAAACTGTAGCCCTTCCCACCATTAGACCTAAACGATAAAACCTCAAACACGAAACCCTCCCCACTGTAGACCGCACCACTGTAAAACCTGCCCACTGTAGACCTCCCAACCACTTTCCCTTCACCACTGTAGCCCTGCCCCCACTGTAAAACCTGCACCACTGTAGCCCCTGCCCCACTGTAGCCCTGCCCCACTTTTGCCCGCCCATTTGTAGCCCTTTCACCACTGAAAGAGATCCCACCACTGTAGACCTGCACCACTGAGACTCCCCCACTGTGCCCTTGCACCACTGTAGCCTGCACCACTGTAGCCCTTTCCAACCACGTAAAACCTGCCCCTGCACACTGTAGACATTCACCACTGTGGGACCTGCCCCAAACTGTAGCCCGCACCACTGTAGACCTCCCACCACTGAAACCCTGCACCACGAAAGACCTGTCCCATTTTAAACCCACACCATGTAACCAACCACGGCCCCGCCCCCACTGTAGACCTGCACCACGTCCCCTCCCCACTGTACCCCTGCCCCACTGTAGACCTGCACCCGTAGCCCTCCCCCAAACTGTAGCCCTGAAACCACTGAAAGACCTGCCCCCACTTTTAAGCCCTGCCCCAAACTGTGGCCCTGCCCCAAAGTAGACCTGCACCACTGTAAAACCTTTCCCCACGAAACCCTCCCACGAAAACCCTGCACCACTGTAGACCTTCCCCCACTGTAAGCCCGAAACCACTGAAACCCTTTCACCCTGTAGACCTGCCCCACGTAGCCCTGCACCCATGTAGCCCTGCACCACGGGTAAAACCTGCACCACTGTAGCCCTTTGCCCCCACTGTAAAGAGGGCACCACTGAAACCCTTCACCACTGTAGACCTGCACCACTGTAAAACCTGCACCACTGTAGCCCTGCACCACTTTAGACCTGCACATGTAGAGACCCCCACTTTGACCTGCACCACTGTAGACCTGCACCAAGTAACCCCCACCACTTTTAGACCGCACCACCTGTAGACCGCAAATGTAGACCTCCCACCATGTAGCCCTGCCCCACTGTAAGTTTCACCACTGTAGACCTGCCCACTTGTAGCCCCGCCCCAACTGTAGCCCCCCCCACCACTGTAAGATGCACCACTGTAGCCCTGCCCCACTGTAGCCCTTTCCACCACTGAGCCCTGCCCCTTTTTAAAGCCCTTCCCCCACTGAAAACCCGCCCCACGAGACCGCCCCACTGTAGCCCCTGCACCACTGTAGACCTGCACCACGGTAGACCCCCATGTAACTGCACCACTGAAAGACCTGCCCCCACTGTAAAATTTTTCACCACGGGTAGCCCTTTCCACCACTGTAGACCTGAACCATGTAGACCGAAACCATTTTAAAGCCCTTGCACCACTGTAGCCCTTGCACCACTGTAGAGAGCACCACTAAAGCCCTGCACACTTTTAAAACCTTTGAAACCACGTAGACCTGCACCACTGAAACCTGCACCACTGTTAGACCGCACCATTTGTAGACCTGCCCACTTTTAGCCTGCACCACTGTAGCCCTGCACCACGGTAGACCGGCACACTTTAGACCTCACCAGGGAGACCGCACCACTGAAAACCCTTTCCCCATGAGACCTGCACCACTGTAGACCTGCACCACTGTAGACCTGCCCCAAATTTTGCCGAACCACTGAAACCCTGCACCACTGAAACCCCCGGGCACCACTGTAGCCCTGAAACCACGGGTAACCTGCCATTAGACCTCCCACCACTGTAAAACCCCCCCACGTGGGCCCCTTCCCACTGTAAACCTTTCCCCAAATGTAAACCCGCCCCACTGAGACCTGCCCCCAATGTAGCCCTTTGCCCCACTGAAAGCCCTCACCACTTTTAAACCTTTGGCCACGTAACCGCACCCACTGTGACCTGCACCCCCTGTAGACCTGAAACCCCCGGGTAACCTCCCCCATTTGTAACCTCACCACTGAAGCCCCTGCACCACTGTAGAGATGCCCCAAACTGTAGCCCGGGCACCACGGTAAAACCTGCACCCTTTAACCTGCAAACTGTAGCCCCCGCACCATGTAAAACCTGCCCCACTGTGGGCCCTGCCCACTGTAGACCTCCCCACTGTAGCCCTGACCACGTAGCCTGAAACCACTTTTGCCCCTGAAACCACTTAACCGCCAAGAAAGACCGGGCCACCACTGTAGCCTGCACCCCGTAGACCGCCCCACTGTAGACCTGCACCCCCTGTAGCCCCGCACCACTGTAGACCTGCCCACTGGCCTTTCCCCCAAACCTTTTTAAAGCCCCCTTGACCCCCCTTTTTTTAAGCCCCCGGGAAAACCCACTGTAGCCCTGCCCCACTGAAAAAAACCCTTTCAAAAAGGGGGTTAAAAGATTTTTCCCCCCCCAACCCCCGGGGAAAAAGCCCCCGGCCCCCAAATTGAAAAAAAAAAAAACCCCACCCCTGTGGGACCTGCACCACTGTAAAACCTTTCCCCAATTTGTAGCCCTTCCCCATTTTTTGGTTTAAAAAAAAAAAACCCCCCTTTTTTTAACAAAAACCCTTCACCACTGAAAGGCCCCTCAACTTTTAACCTGCCCCCCAACTTTTTAAAGCCCCTGCCCCCACTGTGGGCCCTTTCACCATTTGTAGCCCCTGCGCCACTGTTAGCCCCTTCCCACTGTAAACCGCCCCATTTGTAAAATTTGCACCACTGTAGACCTAAAACCACTGAAAGACCTCCCCCACTTAGACCTGCCCCACTGTAGACCTGCCCCAATGTAGACCTGCCCCACGAAAGCCCTGCCCCAACAAAAACCCTGCACCAGTAGCCTGCACCACTGTAGCCGCACCATGAAACCCTGCACCACTGTAAAACCCGAAACCACGTAACCTGCCCCCTTGAAGCCCTGCACCCCCTGTAGAGATGCACCACGTAGACCTGCACCACTGTGGGCCCCGCACCACTGAAAAACCTGCAACTGAAAGCCCTGCACCACTGTAGACCTGCCCCCTGTTGGGGCCCTTCACCACTTTTAAAACCCTCCCCAAATGAAAGGACCTACCCACTGGGGACCGCACCACTGTAAAAACCCAAAATTGTAGACCTGCACCACAAAAACCCCTGCCCATGTAGCCCTGACCACGAAAACCCTTTCCCCATTTTGCCCTGCCCCACGGGAAAACCTGCCCCATTTTAAAGCCCCGAACCACTTTAGCCCTGCACCCCCGGTAAAAACCTGCCCACTGTAGACCTGCCCACTTTTGCCCTTTCCCCTGTCCCCTGCCCCACTGTAGACCCACCACTGTGGGACCTGACCATGTAACCTACACCACTGTGGGCCCCTGCCCACTGTAGCCCTGCACCCTGTAAAACCTGCCCCACTGTAGACCTGAAACCACTGTGAGATCACCACTGTAGACCTGCACCACTTAGACCTCACCACTGAAGCCCTTTGGCACCATGTAGCCCCTGACCATTGAAACCCGCCCCATGAAGCCCTGCACCACGAAAACCCTGCACCACTAAATGCCCACTTTTGACCGCACCCGTAGACCTAAATTTTTCCTTTCCCACTGAAGCCCTTTCCCCACGTAGACCTGCACCACTGTAGACCCCCCCCACCATTTTCCCCTGCCCCCATGTAAAAACCCCATTTGAAACCTGCCCAAGTAGCCCCCAAAACCATTTGTAAAACCGCACCCTGTAGCCCCTGCCCACGTAACCTGCACCACTGTAGCCCTTAAACCATGTAGACCTGCCCCCATAAGACCTTTCCCCTTGTAAACCTGCACCCCCTGTAGCCCTATCTGTCCCTACCCACTGTAAATTGCACCACTTTTAGCCCGCACCACTGTAGCCCTGCCCCACTGTAACCTGCCCCAAACTTTTGACCTGCACCACGAAACCCGCAAAACCCCTGTAGACCTGCCCCTGAAACCCGGGCCCACAGTAATCACCACTTTAGACCGCACCACGTAGACCTGCCCCACTGAAAGAAAAGACCACTGTAGACCGCACCACTGTGACCTGCCCCATTTGGACCTTCACCATTTTAACCTGCAATGAAACCCGGCACCATGTAACCTGCACCATGTAACCTCACCACTGTGGGGCCCTGCCCAACGGTAAAACCTGCACCACTGAGCCCTGACCCTGTAGCCCGCCCCCACTGTAAAACCTTCCCCACGTAGACCTGCACCACTGTAGACCTGAAACCACTGAGCCCTGCACCACTGAAACCCTTATATTTAAACCTGCCCCCAAAAGGGACCTGCACCATGTAAAACCTGCCCCCATTTGAAGACCCCCCACCCATGTGGACCCACCACTGTAGAATGCCCCCCTTTTAACCTGAAACCATTTGTAGCCCTCCCCCAAAGTAGAGATGCACCCTTTTAGACCTGCACCACGGGAAAGCCCTTTGCACCACTGAAAGATGCCCCACTGTAGCCCTGCACCACGGAAAGACCTCACCACTTTTAAAACCTGCCCCCACTGGGGAACCTTTCACCACGTAGACCGCCCCATGAAGCCCTCCCAACCATGTGCCTGCCCCAAAGTAAAAACCTGTACCTTTTTTAACCTGCACCACTGAAAACCCTATCCCGAAACCCTGCCCCACTGTAGCCCTGCACCACTGTAGCCTCACCATTTTGCCCCTGCACCACTTTTAAAATGCACCACTGAAAATTTTCACCCCTTAGACCTCCCCACGTAGCCCTCCACCACTTTTCCCCTTTGCACCACGTAGACCGAAACCACTGAAAGCCCCTTCACCACTGGGGCCCTGTCCACGAAAGACCGGGGCACCAATGTGGGCCTATCCCTGAAACCTGCCCCATTTTAGCCCTTCACCCCCTGTAGCCCGACCACGGGTTAGCCCTCCCACCACTGAAACCAAACGTACCTGCCCCAAACTTAGCCCTCCCAACCATGTAGACCTGCCCCACTGTAGCCTGCCCAAAGTAGACCTGCCCCACTAAAGCCCTGCACATTTGTAGCCCTGCACCGGGGGAAACCTGAAACCACTTAGACCCCCCACTGAAGCCCTTACCACTTTAGACCTGCCCACTGTAGACCAAATACTGTACCTGCCCCACGGGAGCCCTGCACCACTGTAGCCCTTCCCCAACTGTGAATGCCCCAAATGTAGCCCTTTCCCCCTTGTAGCCCTGCAACGAAAGACCTGCCCCCTTGTAACCTCACCACGGAAAAACCTGCCCCCACGTAAAACCTGCCCCACTGTAGACCTGCACCACGAAGCCCTGCACCACTGTAGACCTGCACCACTGTAGCCTGCACCACTGAGACCTCACCATGTAGCCCCTGAAACCACTTAGACCTGCACCACTGTAACCTGCCCCACTGTAGCCCTTTCCCCACTTAAACCCTGCACCACGAGACCTGCCCCCACTGTAACCTGCACCACTGTCCCCCTGCACCATGTAGACCTCCCCCCAAATGTAGACCTGCCCCACTGTAAAACCGGGCCCCAAACGGTAGACCTGCACCACTTAGCCCCTGCACCATTTAGACCTGCACCACTGTAACCGCCCCACTGTAGCCTGCACCATGAAACCCTTTGCACCACGGACCTGCCCCCACGTAGACCTACCACTGTAGACCTGCCCCAACTGTAAAAACCTCCACCACGGACCTCACCATTGTAGCCTTTCACCACTGTAGACCGCACCAGGAAAACCCCTGCACCACTGTAGCCTGCCCCACTGAAAAACCTGACCACGAAAAACCGCACCCTGTGGGACCTGCACCACTGTAGCCTGCACCACTGTAAACCTGCACCACGTAGCCCTTTCACACTTTTTAGCCCTGCACCACTGAACCTGCACCACTTTTAGCCCTGCACCAGGGTGGGCCTGCACCACTGTAGCCTGCACCATTTGAAAACCTTCACCACTGTGGGACCTGCCCACGGGTAACCTGCCCCCAAATTTTAGCCCCGCACCAGGGTTTTAGCCCTGCCCAAATTTGTGGGGACCTGCACCACTTAAACCCTTGCCCACTGTAACCTGCACCACTGAACCTGCCCCCACTGTAGACCTGACCACTGTAGCCCGACCACTGTCCCCCTGCACCACTGTAGACCTGCCCCTGTAGCCCTGCCCCACTGTAGACCTAAACCACTGTGGGACCTGCACCACTGTAGACCTGCACCACTGTAACCGCACCACTGTAGACCTGCAAAACTGTAGCCCTGCACCACGTTGATTTGCACCACGTAACCCCCACCACTGTGGGCCCTTTCACCACTGTAACCTGAAACCCCCCCACTTAGCCCTGCACCATTGTAGACCTGCACCACTGAAAGCCCCTTCACCATTTGTAAAACCTGCACCACTGTAGCCTGCACCACTGTGGGACCTTACTGTACCTGCACCACTGTAACCTGAACCATTAAGACCTCACCACTGTAGCCCTGCCCCACTGTAGACCTCACCACTGAAGCCCTGCCCCACTGTAGACCTGCACCCGTGGGCCCTGCACCACGTAGACCTGCCCCAAATTAGCCCGCCCATTTTAGCCCTTCACCACTTTTAAGACCTGCACCACTTAGATGCCCCTGTAGCCCTTTGAAACCATTTGTAAAACCTCCACTTTTTAGCCCTTAACCCTGTGCCCTGAAAACCACTGTAAAACCTAAAAAAAAAAAACCACTGTAGCCCGCACCACGGGAAACCCTGCCCCACTGTCCCTGCACCACTGTAGCCCTGCACCCTTTTAGACCTGACCACTGAGCCCGGGCACCACTGTAGACCTGAAACCACTGAGACCTGCACCATTTGTAGACCTGCACCACGGTCCCCTTCCCCCCACTGAAGCCCTTCACCTCTGTAGCCCGCACCACTGTAGACCGGGCACCACGAGACCTGCCCCCTGTAGCCCTGCCCACTTTTCCCCTCCCACCACTGAAACCCTTTGACCATTTTGGGACCTGCCCCACGAGCCTTTGCACCACTTTTAGCCCCTGCCCCAAAGTAAAACCTCACCACGTAGACCGCCCACGTGCCCTGCACCACTGTAGACCGCCCCACTGTGCCCTGCAAATGAAACCCTCCCCATTTCCCCTTTCACCCTGTAGACCAAAAAAACCCAAGAGAAATGGGGCCCCAAAAAAAAACCAAAACCCCACATTCCCAAAACCCCAAAAATCTAAACCCTCTTTATAAAGGGAAAGTTTAATATTTAAATTTTTTAAATTTGATATAATTTTTAAATTGCGTTTAAAGGGGGAAAGAAAAAAAAAGGAAATTTTAAAACGATTTTTTTAATAATTTAATTTTTATAGAGTTATACTTTATAGAGTTTAAAAATTTAAAAACCTTTTTCCAAGTTTCCGTGAAAACCAAATCACTTAGATTCCCTTTGTCCGGGGACTTGAAAAACCAAATAAAATTTGCCCCCCACTGAAAACTGCACCTTTCTAAAAGCTTAAAGTTAATTTTTTTTGAGGGTTTTTTTCCCGTATAAGGGAATAATATGGCTTGTTTAATGTGAGTACTAACCGTTTATATGCCCTTATATGGGCATCACGTGAGCACTATGACAGCACCAGAGTGTACCACTACATTTCTAACATCACTCCACAGTAAAAACATTTCTAACATCACCTTATCCAAATTTACAATTTAAAAATTACTAACCTCATAATTTGAGAACTGAGACGAATAAAAAATCACTGTACCAGATATCTATATAATTGTCTGAGGAACCACTTAAAAATCAGGGAGTTATAAAGTAGGGAGTTGTAGTGTAGGGAGTTTTATAAACTAATCAAAGTTCCAGTTTTACTAGAACCATTATTTTAGTGGTAGCACACAACCGGGGACAGTCTGCTTATTAGTGATGACGTCATTTAGCTGGTGATGACGTTATTTGTGGCAAGCCTTACTTCGCAAGTGGAATATGGTTACTGTGAAATTATTACTAGTTAGTTACTAGTTAGTTACTAGTTAGTTACTAGTTAGTTACTAGTTCGTTACTAGTTAGTTACTAGTTCGTTACTAGTTAGTTACTAGTTAGTTACTAGTTAGTTACTAGTTAGTTACTAGTTAGTTACTAGTTAGTTACTGTTGTGTTTTGGTAAAGCAAGCGTGCAAACTGGATAAGGTCCAGATGACACAGACCAATCAGAAGATATTATTGATATTATCGTGATTACAATGAAGCGTGGTAATTACAAAGCCGGTAACCATAGTAACCTGATACTGGGTAATATTCGCCCTACTGATGTGATTAACTCAATAACCCATTATTATATATTCACAAATCCGTTTAAATCCGTTTAGGGGGCACTAATCCTTAGCGTTTTAAATTTAGAAACAACAGGTTTTTCGCCATTCCGACTTGTAATTGTTACACATAGCAAATTACACATATTTATACACAATTATACACTAGTAATATTACTAGTAGTCAATATCACGTGACACATTGATACCCGGTTTTAAGTGTAATTATGTGGTTTTGAGTGATTACCAGTAAAGGTTCCATCCAATTACCTAATTATCTAATTTGTTATTATTTTCAGACCGTTCCACCCGCTAATTTCGATGTGTGTACCAACTCGTACGGACAGAATCAGTAAAACCTTATACACTATAGGGGGGGGGGGGGGGGGGGGTGTCACGTCCGTCTATGTCCGCTTGTCTCATAGAATCCAAAAAGGACAGGACATAGCGGACATAGGCGGACATATACGACATAGGCGGACATAGGCGGACATAGACGGACATAGGCGGACATAGGCGGACATAGGCGGACATTAATGGACACCTAAATTGCTAAATAAAATGTTCAATTTTTGCTGTTATAGGGGGGGATCATGTTTTTTGTCCGTTCGGTACCCTAATATTTTCAAAACGGACAAAAATAGAGCGGCCAAAACGGACAAAAATGGACAAAAACGGACAAAAATGGAAATAACATTTAGATGCTTCCTCCTCCTACTCTTCCTCCTCCTCCCCCTGGGTCTTCCTGACTTCCTCAGTCCTCTTCCTCCTCCCCTCCTCAGTCCTCCTCCTACTCCTCCTCCTCGTCCTCAGTCCTCCTCATCAGTCCTCAACAGTCCTCCTCCTCCCCAGTCCTCCTCCTCCTGAGTCCTCCTCCCCCATCCTCCTCCTCCTCTTCATCCTCCTCCTCTTCCTCCTCAGTCCTCAGTCCTCCTCAGTCCTCCTCCTCATCCTTCTCCTCAGTCCTCCATCCTCCTCCTCAGTCCTCCCCCAGTCCCCCTCCCTCCTCCTCCTATTCAGTCCTCATCCTCCTCCTCCTCCTTCTCAGTCCTCCTCCTCCTCCTCATCCTCTTCCCTCTCAGTTCATCCTCCTCAGCATCCTCCTCAGTCCTCCTCAGTCCTCCTCAGTCCTCCTCCTCAGTCCTCCTCCTCAGTCCTCCTCCTCCTGGGTCCTCCTCCTCCTCTTCATCCTCCTCCTCTTCCTCCTGGGTCCTCAGTCCTCCTCCTCCTGGGTCCTCCTCCTCATCCTTCTCATTAGTCCTCCTCCTCCCCAGTCCTCTCCCAGTCCCCCCTCCTCTCCTCCTCCTATTCAGTCCTCCTCCTCCTCCTCCTCCTCAGTTCTCCTCAGTCCTCCTTCTCATTTCTCCTAAGTCCTCCTCCTGAGTCCTCCTCCTGAGTCCTCCTCCTCTTCCTTCTGAGTCCTCCTCCTGAGTCCTCCTCCTCCTCCCTCTCAATCATCCTCCTCAGTCATCCTCCTCAGCCATCCTCCCCAGCCATCCTCCTCAGCCATCCTCCTCAGTACTCCTCAGTCCTCCTCCTTCTCAGTCATCGTCAGTCCTCCTCCTCAGTCCTCCTCAGTCCTCCTCAGTCCTCCTCCTCCTCCTGGGTCCTCTTCCTTCTCCTGAGTCCTCCTGGGTCTTCCTGATCCTCCCCAGTCCTCTTCCTCCTCCCCTCCTCAGTCCTCCTCCTACTCTTCCTCCTCGTCCTCAGTCCTCCTCATCAGTCTTCAACAGTTCTCCTCCTCCCGCAGTCCTCCTCCTCCTCCTGGGGCCTTTTCCGTGGGTCCTCCTCCTGGGTCCTCCTCCTCCTGGGTCCTCCTTCTCCTCCTCAATCCTTCTCCTCATCCTCCTCAGTCCTCCTGCTCCTCTTCCTCCTCCTCCTCCCTCTCAGTCATCCTCCTCAGCCATCCTCCTCAGCCATCCTCCTCAGTCCTCCCCTTCTCAGTCCTCCTCAGTCTCAGTCCTCCTCAGTCCTCCTCCTGAGTCTTCCTCCTCCTCAGTCATCCTCCTCAGTTCTCCTCCTCCTCCTCCTCCTAGGTCCTCCTTCTGGTCCTCCTCCTCCTCCTCCTCTGGGTCTTCCTGATCCTTCTCCTCCCTCTCAGTCATCCTCCTCAGTCATCCTCCTCAGTCATCCTCCTCAGCCATCCCTCCTCAGCCATCCTTCTCAGCCATCCTCCTCAGTACTCCTTCAGTACTCTTTAGTACTCTTCAGTCCTCAAAATGTTTGTCCGCTAATGTCCACCATGTCCGCTAATGTCCCACCAATGTCCATCCAAGTCCGCCAATGTCCGTCCGGGTCCGCCAATGTCCGTCCGAGTCCCGCCAATGTCTGTCCGAGTCCGCCAATGTCCGTCCGAGTCCGCCAATGTCCGTCCGTGTCCGCCAATGTCCCAAAAAACACGTCGTTGTCTCATAGAATCCAAAAGGACAGGACATAGGCGGACATAGACGGACATGACACCCCCCCCCCCCCCCCCCACTATAATACTATAATTTTACACTACTTACATTAGGATATGAACCATTCTGCGATTAAATTAGCAAGGATTAAATTAGCAATATATTAAATATATAATATTATATTGAATATATAGTTTAATATATAGTCAGTATGGACCTGAGGAGGCTAATGCTCCCCCAACCAAATTACAGACCATCTCTAATTTATATTAGATATACTACAGCTAGCTACGTAGTGAGGTACTCTATTTCTCTAATTTATATTGCCATGTCCTCCTTTATATACTTCTGAATTATTCCCACTGAATAATTAGCAGGGCAGGTAATCCGTTCTGTAAATTTATAAAACTCAAAAACACAACCTGTGTAATTCCTGCCCTGCTAATCGTAGTGCCAGGAACAAGACAGCTAGCAAGGTAGTGAGTAACTGTGAGGGTACTGTAACATTAATAACAGTACTGTCACATTAATAACAGTACTGTCACATTAATAACAGTACTGTCACATTAATAACAGTACTGTCACATTAATAACAGTACTGTAACACTAAAATGAACTAACTTAGTTATTTTCAGGACGACTGCCAGAACTATTTTAAGGTTATTTTAAAACTGAGAAACCAGGATCTCTTTATCTCGGTACTGAGCTTTCAAACCTAGCTGCTCCGTCCGATCGGTTAGTTTTACTTTCACTTTCCGTTTTACGTTATCCTCTTGGTTTCACTTTCATCTTCTGTTCACTTTGGTATACTTCCACAATTCAGTTTCATTATGGCAAAACATACGCACATACATCAAATCACCTAAAACACTAATTCCCATACTATAAAGTTGTAAAAAATTGCAACACTGCAAATCTATTACATTTATTGAGGATTTACAAAGGAATTTTATTAAAATGCCCACTCAAAAAATTTTTTGGACGTGTTTTCGTGCACTCCCGCTTTCATCACCGTTAAAATTTTTTTTTAATATTAAAAACCCTTTTGTTTTAAAACCCCAAAATTTGTTTCCCAAATTGCACCGTGGGGGCGTAAAATACATCCCCGAAATAATTTTTCGAATTATATAGTAAAATTTTAGAAAACCCAAAAAAAAACAAAAAAAGTAGTATAGTATTAGTGTAAGACCAAACATTTGTTAAAGACCTTCCTCCCTTTAAACCAAATAACTGTCCTTTTCTAAAATAGCCCAAAATACACCGCACAAAGGGCCCCCCAAAAACCGCATTTTAAATAATCTTTAAACACAAACTAAATAATACACAATATTACCCAAAAAATTATCTTAAATTTAAATCATGCTTACAGTAAAAGTGTAGTAGTAAAAGTAGTAGAAATTAAAAGTAGTGTAGTAATAGTATACTAAAAAGGACTAGAAAAACCAACTAGTCATTTGTATTTTCTCTATAAAATTTTTCCCCAAAAAAAGTAGTATTTGCAACCCTACTAGTTGTTAGAAGCAAATAAAAGGGTTTTCCCCGCAGCCCCAGAGCTGGGGTTTTAACTACTGGTTACAGTAAAAAAAATTTTACCTACCCTAATCTACTATTAACATTTCCCCCTAATACAACTTATTACTATTTACTACTGCTTGTATCGGGTGTAACGGAGTGTCCCCAATTTTTTGTAAAACATTATAAACATGGGTAAAACTTGGGTACACTCCCTACACTAGCCCCCCTTTTTTCCCGGCTTACCTATCGGCTTATCGTGGGGAGATTTTAACAATGTGCTAGGAATACAACTACCCGGGGGGGGGGGGGGGGTAGTATACAATACCCCGGGGGGGGGGCAAGGTATTACTCCCTCCCCCCCGGGGGGTCTAGGTAACTACTCCCCCGGGGGGGGGGTGCGGAAATACTACCCCCGGGGGGGTCCCTGGAAATACTACCCCCGGGGGGGGGGGGGGTGCAGGTTTTCCCAAAAAACTCCCGGGGGGGGGGGGGTTTGCTAGTATATTTCAACCGGGGGGGGGTGCAAGGTTACTAAACCCCCGGGGGGGGGCCCTGGGAATACTACAAACCGGGGGGGTGCTAGGTTACTCCTCCCCTGGGGGGGGGGGGGGTGTGGGTTAACTACGGGGGGGGGGGTCTGGGTATACTACCCCCCCGGGGGGGGGTGCAGGTTACTATCCCCGGGGGGGTTTTAAAAAAAACTCCAAACCCGGGGGGGGGGGGCGTTATTATCCCGGGGGGGCAAAAGGGGGTATACCTCCCCGGGGGGTCTATTTTAAATACCCCGGGGGCTAGGTTACCCCAAGGGGGGGGGTGCAAGGATACTACACCCGGGGGGGGTGCTAGGTTTATCCCGGGGGGGGGGTGTAGGAAATATATTTCCCCGGGGGGGGGGTTTGGGAATACTACCCGGGGGGGGGGAATCTAGGTACCCCCCCCCCGGGGGGGGGGGGGGGGCCTAGGTATATATACCCCCCGGGGGGGGGGTCGGGTTAAAACTACTCCCGGGGGGGTGCTGGGTTTATAAAACCCCGGGGGGGGGGGGTGTTTAGGTATACTACTACCCCGGGGGGGGGGGGGGGTGCGGGTTATTTACTAGGGGGGGGTGCTGGGTATACTATCCCCGGGGGGGTGCTAGGTATCTACCCCCGGGGGGTGCGGGAAAATCCTCAAACCCCGGGGGGGGGGGTTAAAATATTTCCTCCCCGGGGGGTGGGGGGGTGCTAGTATACTACTCCCCCCGGGGGGGGGGGCTAGGTAATACTCCCCGGGGGGGGGTAGGTATCCCCTACCCCCGGGGGTGTGGGTTCCTACAAACCCGGGGGGGGGGTGCTATTTATATACTCCCCCGGGGGGGGGGGGGGCTAGGTATAAACTCCCCCGGGGGGTGCAGGTATATTTACCCCGGGGGGGGGCCCCGGGAATACCTAGGGGGGGGGTGCGGGGTTAAAATACCCCCGGGGGGGGTTTGCAAGGTATACTACAAACCGGGGGGGGGGGGGGGAGAAGGGTATACTAAAACCCGGGGGGGGGGGGGGGGGTGCTAGGTATACTACTACCCGGGGGGGTGGGGGCTAGAAAAAAATTTCAACCCCCGGGGGTTTTGGGTTACTCTCCCCGGGGGGGGTTGGTTAAAAAATACAACAAACCCGGGGGGGGGCAAATAATATCCCCGGGGGGTCTGGGTATAAAACCCGGGGGGGCTGGGTTTAAACCTACCCCGGGGGGGGTTAGGTATACTACCCCCCCCGGGGGGGGTGCTAGGTATAAACTCCCCGGGGGGGGGGGGTGTGGGAAATAAAACCCCCCTTTTGGGGCGTAGGTTTTCTCTACCCGGGGGGGGGGGTAGGGTATACAAAACCCGGGGGGGGGTTAGGTAAAATACTCCCCGGGGGGGGGTTAAAGGTAAACTACTACCGGGGGGGCTAGTATACTATCCCGGGGGGGGGGTGCAATATACAACTCCCCGGGGGGGGGGTGCTGGGTATACAAAACTCCCGGGGGGGGGGGTGCAAAAAATCCTACAACCCGGGGGTTAGGGTACTTTTCCTTAAAACAAGTCCTCCCCCCATTTACACGTTTAGCCTGTTCTGAAACAGAAAAAAGGCGAAAAATTTTGTCTAATTACACTGTCAAACTTGGCGGTTTTAATCAAATATTTTGCGGTTTAAAATATAATCGACGAAGGAAATTTTTGGTTGGCCCCCCATTTTTTTAAATATTATTTAATAGGTGTAGCGGGGGGGGGGGAAACCAGTGGGGGGGAGGGGGTTAACAATGAAAGGGGGTAAAATTTTGGGGGGAAAAAAAAATTAGGGGGGTAAAATTTGTGCGGGGAAACCAATGTCCAAAAGGGAAACCCAAAGTAGGGGGGGGGCCCAAAGTACGGGGAGGGGTTTAACCCCAGAACCCGTAAACATTTCGGGGGATTTAACCCCCCTTTTAACGGGGGGTTTAAAACCAAATGTTTGGGGGGGAAACCCCTTTTAAGGGGGTTTAACAATTAGGGGGAGGGAAAACCTTTTTTCCCCAAAAGTTTTTTGGGGGTTTAAACCAAAAACTTTCCCAAAAGCTTTTTAAAACCCCATAACGGGAAACCCCAATTTTGGGGGTAAAAATTCTTTTTCCCCAATGTACGGGGAAAATTACGGGTTTAAACCAAATTGGGGTTTCCCCAATAACCATTTTAACCATTAGCAGGGTTAACAAAAAACGGGGAAACCCCTTTGGCGGAGGGGCCCCCCAAATTCGGTTTTTAACCCCTTTAAGGGGAAACCCCAAAATTTGGGGAAAATTACCGGGGAGGCCCCTTGGGGTTTTTTAAACCCATTCGGGGGTTTTAACCAAAAAACCTTTTAAACCCCCAATTAGAAAAAAATTTACCAGGGGTTTTAACTATCCCGAAAAGGGTAAAAAATTATTAAAAACCCAAATTTTAAAAAAATTCCATTTTAAAAATTTTTCCAAAGAAAAAAATGTTAAAATAAAACCGAAAAAAAGGACCTTAAAACCCAAAACCCTTTTCCCTTAAAAAAAAAACCAAAGCCTAAAAAAACCCCAAAAAACCCCCCAAACCAACAGATTTTTCCCCAAACCCCCCCAAATAACAAAGATGGGTAAAAACCCCCCCCCCCAAAAATTTGGCAAACCCCAACCCCCTTTTTTTGGAAAAAACCCGGTTGAAAAGGTGAAAAATTTTTTAAACCCTACAGTAAAATCTTTACAAAAAACTAAAAAGAATTTGAAAAACCCCCGGGTTTGTAAACACTTCCCCTAAAAAATACCCACATCCCTTACTTAACCACCTTTCCACAACACTTCCCCAACTTTTTAAAACCCAAACATTTTCAAAACCCCGGACTTCCCCACGTGACTACTTAATAAAGACCATTAAAGCACCCCTTTCCCCGGATCCCAATTCCCCTACAACCCTTTCCCCAAAAATAAAATTTCCTAAAAATTGTCATCTTTTAAAAAACGCAATCCTTTTACCCTTTTTAAAAGGGAGCATCCCGGGGGAACTAAAAAGAAATTTTTTAATTTCTTTTTTAAAATTTTTTTCTGCCCCCCCCCCCCCCCAAAAATTCCTTCTTTCTAACCCCCCCCCCCCCCCCCCCCCCCCCCCCCCCCCCCCTATTTTGGTCCCCCCCCCAACCCCCCCCCCCCCCCCCTTTTGGGTCTTTTGGGACCCCCCCCCCCCCAAATTTAAAATTTTTTTGATTTTCCATTGTTTTATTAAAAAACACACTGGGACAAAAACTTTAGGGCGCGGCACAAAACAATATGAAATACAGGCAGAATGAAAACACTATTTAAAAATAAAATATTAAAAAGGGGAAAAGGGGTTTTAAAATTAAAATTAACCAAAAAACTTTTGTTTACAGTCCTGTTTCCCCGAACATTTAAAAACCCCCCCCTAAAAACCCCCAACCCCAACTGGGCCCCAGAGATAAAAAAAGCTTGAGGATACCAATCATTGCTTTCTTATAGCCCGGGCCCAAAACCTGCTTTCAAAACACTTCCCAAAACCGCTTTTTTCCCTTCTCGCACGCCCCCAAAAAACTGCTTTCTTTTTGCCCTTTGACCACCCCGCTTTTCCCAAAAGTCTTTTTGCCCAAATCAGCGTTTTAAATTTATTACTTTGGCCCCAACACCTCCCAAAAACCCAGACACTGCCCAAAACACTGCTTTTTTTAATATCACGTGCCCCAATCAGCTGCTTTAAAACTAGTCCCCCCCCCCATCTTCATTCAAGCCCCCGGCCCAAACCACTCCTTTCATTTAGACAGGGTCCCCAATCATTTTCTTTCACTTACGTAAACCAACCCACTGTTTTAAATTTGGTAGTGCCCAAAACAGCCTTTCATTCAAACACGGACCAATAAAAGGCTTTCTTTCCCAAACACGGCCCAATCGGGCCAAAATTTCAAATACGTGCCCAAACAGCTGCTTAATTTAGTCACGTGACCAATAAACTGTTTTAAATTTCAACCCCGGGGACCATCCGCTTTCCCTTTTATAAGAACTCCCAAACCAGCTGCTTTCAATTAGACACGGGGCCCCAATCATGTTTTTCTTTCTATTCACGTGCCAATCACTGCTTAAATTTCTAGTCACGTGACCACCCCAGTTTTCATTCATCACTTTACAAACACTCTTTAAAACTAAACGTGCCCAATCCCTGCTTTAAATTCAGTAAAGGGGGCCCATCAGTTTTTTTTAAATTCTAGTCACTGCCCCAACCACTGCTTTCTTTCTAACACTTAAACCAATCACGCTTTCATTCTAGCCCACGTGCCCAAACACCCTTTTTCTTTTATTCACGTGCCCCAAATCACGCTTTAATTTGGGCCCTGCCAAAAAGTGCTTTCATTTATCTAATAAACCCAAAGGAAAATTTTTGTTTTTGTAGCAAGAAAGGGCTGGGGTGGGGGTTAATGTGCGAACCCCCCCCCTAGGGGGTTAATTTCAAAAAAAATTTATTGTTTTTAAATGGGGGGGAAAATTTTGGTTTTTTGGGACTTTTGGGTTTTTTGTTTAAAGGACCCCCCCAAATTTAGCGGGTTTTGCCTGGGTCCAGTCGGACCCCTTCAAATCCCTCCCCTTTAAAACCTCCCTTAAAAAATACCCAAATTAAAGGTTTTTCCGGGGGAAGTTAAAACTAAAAAAATATGGTCTATTTTTAATATATAAATTATATAAATATATATATACTTACAATCTACAAAAATTTTTAACATAAAACAAAAATTATTTTCTTAAAAAATAAAAAGGGTCTCTCTCCTTTAAAATCCCTTTTTGTTTATCCCGCTTAATAAATTTAAATTTGGGGGGTTAAATTTTTGGGGGGGAGTTTCTCCCCCCCTCTCTCTCCTCTCTTCCCCTTCCCCCCTTCTCCCCTTCCCCTCTCCCCTTCTCCTCTCTCTTCTCTTTTCTCTCTCTTCTTCCTCTTTCCTCCCGCCAATGCTAGGATGTTGTTTGGGACAGATTTACACTTACGTAATACTATTTCTCAAAATTTAAAGGGTGTAAAAACCCCGCACTACAATACAGCCAATAATCACATATACCTAACCAATCAATCACTATTCACAACCAAATCAGATCCAGTTACTACTATAAACGGGGGGCGACTTACCCCCCGACTTTTCCCCCCCGAAATTAACCCCCCGAAAATGACCCCCACTTTTCCCCCCCACAATTGCCCCTCCGGCTACCTTGACCCGGGACCCAACCCGGGCCCCAGACCGGGGAACCCAAACCCGGGACCCAGGACCCAGACCCAGCCCCAGGCCCCAACCCAGCCCCTGACCCGCCCTGACCCACCCAACCCACCCCTACCCTGACCCGGCCCTTCCCTAACCCAACCCCTAACCCTGCCCCGGGACCCGCCCAACCCCCAACCCCCAAACCCAAACCCTGCCCTGACCCAGGATCGAGCCAGACCCTACCCACCCAATGCCCCAGGTAATTACAGGGGGGTCATGTCGGGGGTCAATTGTCGACTAAACCATAGTTCGCGAAAATTTGACCCCAGTAATTTACTTGGGGGTCATTGTCGGGGTAATTGGGGGGTCAATTTCGGACCCCAAAGTAAACCTACAATTAAGAAAAAAGCCAATTGGGGATTGTAAGGGATTTTAACTTTTGGGCAGGAAAACCTAAAGATAGTTAAAAACTCCACTAATTTACAACTGTTTGCGGGCTTAACTTATTTGACGAACTTAGGGGTTTTTAAAAAAGGGTAAATTTAAATGGGCAATTGGGCCCATTAGGGGGAAGGTGGGGTATACTACAAACTGAACTAAGGGGGGGGGGGGTACTCAAGTACTAACATTTGGGGGGGGGGTTTACAAAAAGCTGAACTAGATTGGGGGGGGGGGGGTACTAACAAGCCCTCTTCGGGGGGTCCCTTGCAGGGGGGGCCGTCTTGCGGGCCCCTGTCTTGGGGGGGGTCCTGCTTGAAAGGGGGCCCCTTTTGCAGATGGGCCCTTTTTGCGAGGGGGCCCTTTCTTGCGGGGGGCCCTTCTTGCGGGGGGTTTCTTGCAGAGGGGTTTTTTAAAAGGGGTTTTGTTGCAAGGGGTCCTGTTTTGCGGGCGTTTAAAGGGGGGGCCTTTTTCAGAGGGGGTCATGTTGCGGGGGGGGGCCCCTGCTCTCAGGGGGGGGTCCTGTCTTGAAAGGGGGGGTCCGTTTTGCAGGGGGCCTTTCTTGGGGGGGATACGCTGAAAGGGGGGGCCCTTCTCAGGGCCCGTCTTGCAGGGGGGTCCTTCGCGGGGGGGTCCTGCGCAGGGGGGTTCCTTTCGAGGGGGCCGTCTTGCAGGGGGGGGTCCTTTTTGCAGAGGGGGGTCCGTCTTGCAAAAGGGGGGGTTTTTCTTGCGAGGGGTCCTTCTGCAGGGGGGGCCGTTTTTCAGTGGGTCCCTGCAGAGGGTCCTGTCTGCGGGGGGCCGTCGCAGGGGGGGTCCGCTTCAAAAGGGTCCTGCTTCGGGGGGGCCTTTCTTGAAAGGGGTCCTTAAC
>NC_087073.1:22865448-23028209 GCF_026151205.1 Bolinopsis microptera
GTTTAAAAGGACTGCAGGGTTAACTGTTTACTTAGTTTAGAGAGAGGAGCTGCAGGGTTAACTGTTTACTTAGTTTAGAGAGAGGAGCTGCAGGGTTAACTGTTTACTTAGTTTAGAGAGAGGAGCTGCAGGGTTAACTGTTTACTTAGTTTAGAGAGAGGAGCTGCAGGGTTAACTGTTTACTTAGTTTAGAGAGAGGAGCTGCAGGGTTAACTGTTTACTTAGTTTAGAGAGAGGAGCTGCAGGGTTAACTGTTTACTTTTATGTCCAATTTATCCCTAAAAACAAGAAAACAGTTTCCTGGTGCAGACAGTGTATTTGTACAAGTAACACGACCTGGTTACCATGGTTACTGACCTGGTTCCTCACTTTCTACGGTAGATCCTTATTTCTAAAAATAAATGCTGTGAAAAGTCAGACCTAAGGATGTTATGAAAAATGACAAATGGTATTGTCCAACCCCCCCCCCCTCCAATGTTTGTGGAATTGTCCAGCCTCCCCCTGGTGACCATGTTAGGGTGGTGAAATTGTCCAGCCCCCCCCCCCTGGTGATCATGTTAGGGTGGTGGAATTGTCCAGCCCCCCCCCCCCCCCCCCACACCTGTTGACCATGTTTAGATTGTGGAATTGTCCAGCTCACCCCCCCCCCCCCCTGGTGACCATGTTAGGGTGGTGGAATTGTCCAGCCCCTCCCCCCTTGGTGACCATGTTAGGGTGGTGGAATTGTCCAGCCCCCCCCCCCTTGGTGACCATGTAAGGGTGGTGGAATTGTCCAGCCCCCCCCCCTGGTGACCATGTTAGGGTGGTGGAAATGTCCAGCCCCCCCCCCCTGGTGACCATGTTAGGGTGGTGGAATTGTCCAGCCCCCCCCCCTGGTGACCATGTTTAGATTGTGGAATTGTCCAGCCCCCCCCCCCTCCCCCCCACTCGACCCCAAATGACCATGTTAGATGACCGTTTGTAGCCGGTACAGTGTCCCCCCCCCCCCTCCACCCCAAATGACCATGTTAGATGAACGTTTGTAGCCGGTACAGTGTCCCCCCCCCTCCACCCCAAATGACCATGTTAGATGACCGTTTGTAGCCGGTACAGTGTCCCCCCCCCCTCCACCCCAAATGACCATGTTAGATGAACGTTTGTAGCCAGTACAGTGTCCCCCCCCCCCTCCACCCCAAATGACCATGTTAGATGAACGTTTGTACAGTGCCCCCCCCCCCCTCCACCTCAAATGACCATGTTAGATGAACGTTTGTACAGTGCCCCCCCCCCCTCCACCCCAAATGACCATGTTAGATGAACGTTTGTAGCCAGTACAGTGTCCCCCCCCTCCACCCCAAATGACCATGTTAGATGAACGTTTGTACAGTGCCCCCCCCCCTCCACCCCAAATGACCATGTTAGATGAACGTTTGTAGCCAGTACAGTGTCCCCCCCCCCCCTCCACCCCAAATGACCATGTTAGATGAACGTTTGTACAGTGCCCCCCCCCCTCCACCCCAAATGACCATGTTAGATGAACGTTTGTAGCCGGTACAGTGTCCCCCCCCCCCCCTCCACCCCAAATGACCATGTTAGATGAACGTTTGTGGCCAGTACAGTGTCCCCCCCCCTCCACCCCAAATGACCATGTTAGATGAACGTTTGTAACCGGTACAGTGTCCCCCCCCCCTCCACCCCAAATGTTAGATGAACGTTTGTAGCCGGTACAGTGTCCCCCCCCCTCCACCCCTAATGTTAGATGAACGTTTGTAGCCGGTACAGTGTCCCCCCTCCACCCCAAATGACCATGTTAGATGAACGTATGTAGCCGGTACAGTGCCCCCCCCCCCCCTCCACCCCAAATGACCATGTTAGATGAACGTTTGTAGCCAGTACAGTGTCCCCCCCCCCCTCCACCCCAAATGACCATGTTAGATGAACGTTTGTACAGTGCCCCCCCCCCCCTCCACCCCAAATGACCATGTTAGATGAACGTTTGTAGCCAGTACAGTGTCCCCCCCCCCCTCCACCCCAAATGACCATGTTAGATGAACGTTTGTACAGTGCCCCCCCCCCCCCCCTCCACCCCAAATGACCATGTTAGATGAACGTTTGTAGCCGGTACAGTGTCCCCCCCCCTCCACCCCAAATGACCATGTTAGATGAACGTTTGTAGCCAGTACAGTGTCCCCCCCCCCTCCACCCCAAATGACCATGTTAGATGAACGTTTGTACAGAGCCCCCCCCCCCCTCCACCCCAAATGACCATGTTAGATGAACGTTTGTAGCCAGTACAGTGCCCCCCCCCCCCCCCTCCACCCCAAATGACCATGTTAGATGAACGTTTGTACAGTGCCCCCCCCCCCTCCACCCCAAATGACCATGTTAGATGAACGTTTGTAGCCGGTACAGTGTCCCCCCCCCCCTCCACCCCAAATGACCATGTTAGATGAACGTTTGTACAGTGCCCCCCCCCCCCCTCCACCCCAAATGACCATGTTAGATGAACGTTTGTAGCCGGTACAGTGTCCCCCCCCCCCCCTCCACCCCAAATGACCATGTTAGATGAACGTTTGTAGCCGGTACAGTGTCCCCCCCCCCCCTCCACCCCAAATGACCATGTTAGATGAACGTTTGTAGCCGGTACAGTGTCCCCCCCCCCCTCCACCCCAAATGACCATGTTAGATGAACGTTTGTAGCCGGTACAGTGTCCCCCCCCCCCCTCCACCCCTAATGTTAGATGAACGTTTGTAGCCGGTACAGTGTCCCCCCTCCACCCCAAATGACCATGTTAGATGAACGTATGTAGCCGGTACAGTGCCCCCCCCCCCCCCTCCACCCCAAATGAACATGTTAGATGAACGTTTGTAGCCGGTACAGTGTCCGGTACAGGCTCCAGCATGTCTCAATTTAATGAGATTTGTTACAATGTTTTAAATTTGAGTTACACTGACCTGTTGAACAGGGGGTCCTGGTCATTAAACCCCAGTATAACACAACATTACTGGTGGTGTTCCAATCTACTTCACTTTTAGTTCACCTTCTCTTTGATAAAAACTAACGCCGCCGGCCGCACTCACTTTTCACCGCACAATTACAACAGTTCCAATTGCGTTTCATCACTCCGTTTTTAAAGTACTGTGGTTTCCGGGCTCGGATTCGTATAAAAAGATCACAGATTCCCATGCAGAGTCACAACTCACTCGCTACAATGTTGCAAGTTTATATGTTATGATGTAGCTAGAATATTATTCACGTTGATTCTCGCTTAACTTCACACACAACTAAACTTAATAAGGATATCGCTTACAAAGGAGCGAGTAGCAAAAAGTTGGATGAGCTAATCGGCTTTGTCTGCTCTTTTCTCAACCAATCAGGAGCTTGTATTGGCGGATCCCACCGATAAGATGCGGTCATTACAGCCTCGTGATAACAATGTAATTACCGGCTTCTTCTCGACATATTGGCTTAGGAATTTAGAGCTCTTAAACAAACAGAACATATTGGATACACTGTAGCAGAGTAACAGGGGTGTTGGAGATTAGGCAATGGATGCTTTTAACTCCGAGTTAGACATGATTATAATGAAATGTGTAGAAAGTGCGGCCAGTATTATTAACTCACAGTCTCCTGGCTAATATTCAGTAAAACCCCGATATTCTAATTTACCGTCTAGTAGTATAGTGACTTTAATATACCGCGCCTCCATTTACTGCACCTCATAACTATTCCAGGGGTGTAGGAAAGGGGGGAGGGGCGGGGCGGGGGGGGGGGGGGGGAGGGGGCCAGGGAGGGGGGGGGGGGGGAAGGGGCGGGGGGCGGGCGACTGTATTCACATTATCCATGATTTGTTTCCTGAACAATTATCCTTTATTATAAGTTTGACAGTGATTAGAGAGTGATATTTATTTCGGTGCTTTACTTTACTCTACTTTATTTCAGTGCAAAACGTTGGATTCGCAGCCACCTCAACTGGAGTAGGAGGGATGGATCATGCTATTCAGAGAATTGACTTGAAGTATGGCTCTTTTGGAACAAAAAGTCGAACAAAAAGTGATGATTTTTGGATGAAAGGTAAGTTGACTATTATGTACTATACAGTGTACAGCCTAGCAGATAGGGCCCTGTGCGTGTAAATGATTTGCCATGATACGGTCTGTTTAGTTTATTCGATATCTCAGACCATGTAATAGATTGTCAATTAGTATACTTGCGAACTCACCCATCAGTTTCAAAATGAGAGATTTCGCTTGAAAAACCACCGATAAGCATTTCAAGCGCGCGCGATGGCCAAACGGTATTTTTGTGACTGACAAATCAATTCCAACACAAATTTGCGCGCGCGTTGAGGGCGCGCAGCGTTGTTACACGCTGTTTGCTGAAGTGTTACCCGCGCTTCCTGGTTCGGACAGCTCACACTCTTAAATAAGGTATTTCTGGAGTCATTCCAACTGAGTGTAACTTGTATAAATGTGTTCGAATCCAAATGTATACTAATCCAAAATCAAACCTAGACTCTTCATTATTTACATACCTTGAATATTTCAGCTCCAGAATTCATCTATTCATTCGAAGATGACGAATACGTATACTTCCTCTTTAAAGAAATCGCCGCGGAAGAATTCCCCGAGCAAATTTATTCCAGAGTAGCTAGGATCTGTAAATCCGACGAGGGATCACAAAATCATTTCTTCAAAGATAACTTCCTGACTTTCGTTAAAGCGAGGATATATTGTCAGTACAGTAGGGACGGCTCTTCCCCCTACACCTTCGAATCAATATGTGAGTAATATTTGGAGAGGGTCAACCCTAGTATTATAGTGATAAATACCCTTATATATAGTGATACTAACATTAGTCACTAATACTAACATTAGTCACTAATACTAACATTAGTCACTAATACTAACACTAGTCACTAATACTAACATTAGTCACTAATACTAACATTAGTCACTAATACTAACATTAGTCACTAATACTAACATTAGTCACTAATACTAACACTAGTCACTAATACTAACATTAGTCACTAATACTAACATTAGTCACTAATACTAACACTAGTCACTAATTTTTTTTATTAAATACTTTTCAAATTTTACAGAGTACAGCAATAGATGAATATAAAATAGAATCGTTCAAAATATCGCCCCCATCTGTAAAATATGATGGGCACCCAAACACGGTAAACACATAGTGAACTATGTCCGCAGTAACTTGGACCCATTACATCGAATTAATCTAAATCCAAAAATTTATGAAAAACTATTTAATAACAAACAAATCCATGGTGAATAACTGTGGATATAGAGTCAAAATTTGTATTTCAATACGTCAAATTCCAGATACATTAGATACAGGTCTGAAATGGTCATTAATGTGTGAGAAGGTGTGCGGGTGAAGTGTGATATGATGTTGAAAGTATAGGAAGGTAGATACAAAAATTAATAAAACAAAAATAATAATAATATGGGGAGCAAAGAGACTAGGCTAGACTGTTGTTTCACTATCCAATAAACATTTCCATAGATGCTTAGTGACCTCAGCTTTGAAAAGACTAGTAGACACAATCTGTCTTACCTGTAAAGGAAGTCCATTCCACAGTATATGGGTTCTGTAGAAAAATGATTTTGCCAGTGGGCTATTTGAGGTACATGTGGTGTGTGAATTCTGACTTAACTTAGGTAAAATTGATGACACAATAGACAGACTGTCGAGGTGGGAACGTCTTAGTCGAGAAGTGCCCTGATATAAAGAGAGATAGTGAGGCAGCGATACAGGAATTAAATTGTTAAGAACTTTGTGGAAAAAAATAAGATCATTCAAGTCAAACTTTTGAGACAAAGGGAGAATGTCGACAAGCTTGCACTTTTTGACATATTGCTCAGGTGGATAACTGCGGCCCTCTTCAGACAGAATCCATTTAATAGCTCTCTTTTGGAGACTTTCTAATTTATCACTAAGTGATTTATTACAAGGGCGCCAGATTATGGAACAATTTTCGAATTGGCTACGAACCAGGGAGAGGTAAAGCGCCCGGCGACGTTTCTGATCAATGACAATATGGCCATCTCTTCTGACCATACCAAGTTGTTGGCAGGCCTTAGTATAAATTCTGTCGCACTGACTATTCCAACTGAGCTTAGGAGTAACATCGACTCCAAGATCTTTTTCTAACTCTACATACACAAGAGGAGAGCCATCAAGATTATATGCGAATGGAGGAGATAAAGATGGTTTTCCTGAAACAATAAGCACTTTACATTTTGCTGGATGGAATCGCATTTTGTTTCTAAGTGCCCAGTCAGAGAGATAGTCTATATCCATTTGTAAATTGATATTATCAGAAGATGAATGTATTTTACGCCAGATTTTTGTATCATCGGCATATAAAACAATATCAGTATTATCCGAAAGGCCAAGAGGAATATCATTGATAAACAATACAAAAAGTAAGGGACCAAGGATAGAGCCCTGGGGGACACCAGAATTAACTGAGAGGGTAGATGACATCTCATTACCAATAACCACTCTTTGGTAACGGCCTTGAAGGTAATTGGTAAGAAATTTGAGAAGTGTACCATCAATGTTATATAAGGTCTTTAGCTTATGAAGAAGGATATCATGATTTACAGAATCAAATGCCTTAGCAAAATCAAAATACACAACATGATTGATAATGTTTTCGTTAAGAGACAATGCCAGGCTATCACAAAAATCAACCATATTGGTTGTGCATGACTTGTGCTCTAGAAAACCATGCTGCCTGGGATCAAGAAGGGTACTTGTCAAAGAAAGCAGTTTACGTTTAACAATGCGCTCAAAAACTTTCATGACTAAACAAGTAAGGGATATTGGTCTATAGTTTTCAACCTCACTTTTCTTACCTTTCTTAAATATTGGGACAACATTTGCAAGTTTCCATTCTTGTGGAATGTAGCCGCTGTTGTAGGATCCACGAAAAATGCATGTTAGAGGGTAAGCTAAACCTACGGAACAATTTTTTAGAATTTTACCGTGTATGCCATCTGGTCCCTGGGCTTTATTTGAATTAATATTTGAAAGAAGCTTACGAACATCCCGATGATCGAAGTCAATATCAAAATCAACATCATTGACATAGGAGATGTCAGTGTCATAAAGTGAAGGATCCGAAAACTGGTTATAAAAGAAAGAATTGAAAAGTTCAGCTTGATCTTTGGGATTGAACCGAAGCTGTCCAGAATAACTAACACAATTAGGAATACGGCAAGAGTTAGATTTATACTTAACATGTGACCAAAACTTCTTAGTTATAAGCGCTGGATCATCACTATTAAAAAGATTATCTCTTATTTTGGCTGATGAGAGCCTCTTAAAATCTTTACGGCTAGTAACAAACTTTAACTCATCAGAAATAGAACCAGAAATTTTAAATTTAGCTCTGAGTCTATCTTTTTTACGGCATGAAGAAAAAAGTTCACTATCGAACCACGGGGGTTGGAACTCTGATTTAATAATTACTTTAGGAATATGTATATCAACTAAATTCATAATGCAGTCTTTAACTAACTTCCAAGACGAATCAGGATCTAGGCATTCTAGGACTTGCCAATTAATCGAGCATAATTCACGATTAATCATGTCCCAGTTTGCTTTCTTAAAATTATAGATTTTACGTTTAGGAGTTTTCTTACGGGAAAAGGAGCTTTTAATTGAAAAAGTGACAGGAAAATGATCAGATTTGCACACGGAATGAGGATCACAGACATTCAAGTTATCGATTGTGTTATCATAATTACTGAGAAGAATGTCTAATGTATTACCACTTTTATGGGTGGGTGATGTGATCAACTGGGAGAGAGAAAGATCACTGAAAGAATCTATGAAGGATTGCTCAATAGGTACGGTACTGGATGAAGATAGCCAGTCTGTATGGGGGAGATTAAAATCACCAATAACATAGATTTTAGGGGGATTCTTTTTGGAAACTAGCTTGCGAATATAACTAACTATGACATCATGATTAGGTAACCCAAGAGTTCCTACTCTATAACAAGTACAGATTACAATACTCTCTTTGTTAGGAAAAGAAATTTTAACGGCAAGCATTTCTGCACCTAGGCTAACTGGTAGTCGGGTTGTAGTGGCGTCGAGATCAGACCGAACAGCCAAAAGAACACCACCTCCATTTTCCCTAAACTTTTTAGGGTTATTAGGATCTTGAGGATGAGTCTTTCTCGTGCGGTCATTGCGGAAGATTTCATATTGAGAAGAAGGAAAGATTTCGTTGCTAGAAATAGATTTTTTGAGCCAAGTCTCATTTAGGGCAATTATGTCAGGCTGCTCTATGTTAGCAAAGGATTGAAGTTCGGAAATCTTATTACCATCAAGAAGGGGATGGGAGGAGCTTAGGTTACTGAAAGGAATGAGACCTTGGACATTTTGGTAGAGTACAGATAGGGAGTTGGGACCTGGATTAAGCATAGAAGGATTAACAAGAGTTATCAAAAGAAAGTTAAGAGAGAAAACCCAAAGAATGAATAAAGAGACTAGACGCCTGAGGCGGCTGGAATACTTGACTCTATTCATCTTACCAGGGAGAAGAACATTTCTTATAAACCATGAGGAGATAATTACAAAGAAAAGTTTGATGTGGGAGCAAGCAAGAAATGGTATAAGATAACGTGGGCTGTCAAGGAGTAGAGAGGAATGAATATTAGAATCTAGGGGGAATACGGTGTTCATGGACCTAACCGTGGAGAGAAGAATTGGGAGAAAGTAAGTCATGATGAGAGAATAGAAGAGAAACATATGATTATGATAATTGTAGTTGATGTGTGGGGTGTATGGAGACTTAAATGTGTAAATTTTGTTAGGTATAAACGTGTTGATATGTATAAGTGCATTTCTTGACTGTGTACGAGGCCTTTTGCATGCAAAAAGACCTATTCTAAGTCTAAACGATTCATTGTCTAACATATTGGAAAATGGACAGTGACCGAATGTACCTGAAATGGGAGGCATAAAATTGAGAAAAAGATTAAATCAGAGATTTGTTTGAGTTTTAATTTTAGGCGCAACGTCTTAATCAAAATATTAAATGGAAGAAAAGATCAAAGATTTAAATTCCCAGAAGATTATTTACAACCCTGTCAAAACTGTGTTCGTTTACAACAAACTTAAGCCAAGTGGACAGTAAACCTACTCCTCTCATGTTGAGATGAAGCCAATCATGGTATAGAAGTTCATTACATGATCTAAAGTCTCGAGTTAAAAAGACTGAGAAACAGTCTAAGAACACGCAATTATTATTTAGGCATAAGTCTTTAAGTAGATTATTAAAATCTAGAACATTCTTTGCTATGTAGGAATATAAACATTTAATAGGAAGACAACATTGGATAATTATAATTGCAGCGGGAAATAACTGCTTAGTGGTGTCAATTAATTCAGTAAGATACTTCCTAAGGAACTGAACCCCATACTTAGAATGTTTAATGTCATTTGTACCAACACTCAATATAATTTTTTCAATATCGTCAGCTTCTGCAGCTGCATGAGTTTTATGAAAATTATGAATGTTTTCAGTGATGTCTCTAATTTTTGCACCACTTTGAGACACATTGATTACTTTCCTTCCCCGGAATCCCAACTTATTTGTCCGTACGAATTTTGTCATTGACGTACCAAACAGGACAGTGGTTTTCCTGCTCTTCGGTTTTCTTGGAGTATTTCGGTAGTAAAGGGTTGGTGTTGAGGTGGTGGTGGGCGGCATAGGAATTGTAGTGCGGGCAATCTGCTCCTTGACTACATTTGTATCTGTCTTCGGTATCTGGCAGCGAAAAGATAAGCTATACCGAGTCCCCTTAACTGAGCTCTCTGCACGAACCTTGTGAAGACAATATTCCTGACACCCCGGTTTCATAATATACAAACTACAGTCCTTTGGGGTGATATAGCATTTACTGTTACATCGCTTATCCCCATTTTCTGGAATTATGTCGATGGTCCTCTCAGCTCCAAATGAAACTACATAAATACCTTGCGACTGGTCAAGAGACACCTCGTCGTCGTTGTGGTACCTAGTTGCACAAGAACCAGACTTGTACATGCTTGCTAGGCATGAGTTTAGCTTGCAGCCAAACTTGGAGTTGATATCATGCATAAGCTCTGATATCCCAGGATAATTTAAAATATCGATTGGCTCCTTAGTCGTGGTGTGTCCATTTGAGGAAGACCATACATATTCTTCTCCAGTCGAAGTGATCCCACTTTGTGGCATTTTTCACAGCAGTTTGTTTGGCCATAAGTGTTTTCAAGTTCATTACATCAACGTGCCATGTGAACACTCCTTGTTCTGAACAAAACTGAATGCCAAACTCCAAGAAGTCCTCGCATTTAAACAATTTCTCTTAAGATTTCATGACATTCTCAACACTGGCCTTGGAGACTTTCAGCTCATTTTAATAAACGAGTATAAACAATGGTAACAGAATTCATCCAAAGTGAAGTGGAGATGAGTAGGAGAAAATGCGTTGATGAGAGAAAATGGCGAAGTCCAATACTGTAGCCCAGGAATAGATGCGTTGCTTAGATACAAACGGTCCACGTCATAGTCTACCTTCTATCGCGTTTACATTGGGACCCTTATATGATTTCCAGGTAAGTGTAACTATTTTACTTCACTCAATAGCTTTTGTACGCCCAGGTTTCGTGTCTTAAGTGATTACTTTGCTCGTCAACACCTACAGTACACCACATACAATGAAGAGTGAAATAACAACTATTTGGTAACATTGCTGCAGCTTAAAACGTTTGAGATCGCTCCGTGGTCATCATTTTGAGTGATGAATACCCAATGACAAACATAATGACTTGTTCCCCAACTTAACACAATCTGAAAACTGTTATCAATGTACCATGGAGCTGACGCTTTCCCATCTTTACTGTCCCGCTGGAAATCATAGTTATCAATTGCAAAATATGGTCTTGTTTTTTTGCAGATTTGTTTTAAAGGCACGTAGCAGTTGTATTCATCTAAACAATGTACCTTGGCGTAACTCTCGATGCAATCTCAATGAGCTTTATTTTTGTATCTTCAGAAACATTAAGGCCCTTCGTTTCCGTAAAAATCTTTTTGCTCCGAGTACCTGTTGTGGATGGAGAGTCCTAAACCAACAGATAATAGGGTTTCATTACTGTGAATCTGCTGTTGTGGGGCCATTAACATCACCTTTGGCTAAGCTTCTTCTCACAATCGATCATTTTTCGTGTTAAAGGAGAATGGAGCTGACACAGCAAAACTATTGTCTTGCTGGTTTCATTAGCTTAAATTGTGTAAGATCGCCGGAAACATCACCATACAGCAGCCATTTCAGAACGATACAATCAAAATAGGAGACTGGAATGAGAAAAAACTCCTGTAAACGTCCATTTTGCTTAGCACTGCGTCCTTCCATCGACTTCGAATCACAAGTGCTGCTTACGACTATCCACATATTAGATCCTCAATCAATAGCATCAACTGCCAAAGAGACAAACTCAAGTAGAACATACAGAAATCAGTACGTTTTTTAGTGTGTTCGGATGAAGACTATACCACTTAGATTGTCAAGAATCATTCCTTACTGTCTTTTTAGACTTATTTGCTCCAAGAACACTCTCATCGGACATGAACATGGTGCGACGAAAAAAATTGTGACGTACTGTTTAAGTAGCTCCTTGGTATTGTTCCTAAAGTCTCAGTAACCAACAGTCTCGCACTTAACTAAAAGCCAAATAGAAACTCAAGTGACTACGGCCTGACCTGCTCGGTACTCTGCAACCTCTTCTGTTCAATTTGATCTGCATTCTCTCTAGCTTCAACCAAACACTTCTTATGATACATGATATCTCCACAACCGCATCTGTGACAGCTCTCAAGCGAAATCCAAGCAGTTCATCAGAAGTGACCTAGCAATACAACAAAAAGATATCACTTACAGGGAGAGTGAGAACGAGATGCAGTGTAACAGCTGTCCCCCAGCAGAACAACACACGATTGCGAACAGAAATAAAATAGAAACAATTGAATCCAGAATTTATCTATTAAGATTAATAATAATTCACAGTTTAATTAGGGTTAATATTTATCAATTACATCACCATCAACACGGCAAAACGGACACAAGGACAATATCACGAAAATGAAACCGACATAAACACGCACACGTGACAATATCACGCAAAAAATCGGACATTAATCACGCCCAACAAGGGCTAATATTACGCAAATAACAGACTTTATCACCACACAGGGACAATATCACGCAAATGAACAGACTTTATCACGCACACAGGGACAAAATCACGCAATTGAACAGACTTATCACGCAACACATGGACAATATCACGCAATAAACAGATTATATTACGCACACAGGACAATGTCCGCAAATAAACAGACTTTATCACGCACACAGGGACAATATCACGCAAAAAAACAGACTTTATCACGCACACAGGGACAATATCACGCAAAAAAACGGACGTTAATCAACGCAACCCGGGATAATATCACGCAATGAACAGACTTACACGCACACAGGGACAATATCACGCAAATGAAAGACTTAATCACGCCACAGGTACAAAAACACGCAATTTGAACAGACTATTATCAAGCATCACAGGGACAATAACACGCAATAAACAGAGTTGATTTACGCACACAGGACACTGTCACGCAAATGAACCAGACTTAATCAAGCACATATCAGGATAATATCAAGCAAATGAACATAAAAGATTTTATTACGCACACAGGGACAATGTCACGCAAATGAACAGACTTTATCATGCACACAGGGAAAATATCACGCAAATGAACATGACTTTAATCACTCAGCACAGGGACAATATCACGCAAAAGAACATACTTTTATCACGCACACGGGGACAATAATCACGCAAATGAACAGACTTAACACGCACACAGGACAATATCACGCAAAATAATAACAGACATTATCACGCACACGGGTACAATATCACGCTAATGAACAGACTTTAATCACGCACACGGGACAATATCCACGCAAAAAAACAGAGTTGAATTACGCACCACAGGGACAAGTCACGCAAATGAAACAGACCTTTATCATGCACACAACAGTGGATAAAATCACGCAAATTAACAGACTTTATCACTCACACAGGTACAAAAACACGCAAAGACAGACTTTATCACGCACACCAGGGACAATATCACGCAAATGAACATACTTAACATGCACACGAGGGACAATAACACGCAAAAGTAAAGACATTATCACGCACACAGGAACAATATCACGCAAATGAACAGACTTTATCACGCCACGAAAGGTACAAATATCCAAGCAAATGAACAGATTATCATGCAAATAACCGTACTCCTACACGAACAATTATAAGAAAACACAATAGACCCTTGTTTTAATTATACCAATTTAAAAACGAAAAGTTGCGCATTCAATTAAAACTAAAACTGTCCTGTAACAAAACTGAAGACGGCAATGCTTTAGACTGTTAGTAATCCTACATTAGGATCAGAGATTAATTCGGGGATCTTTAATAGCAGGCTTTCCTGGACACACGATTTAGCTGACATGGTTCTCCTGAGAAAATAAAATAATCAATAACTCCTTTTTAGCATATAATTCTATGTTTGCAACTGTCGACAGACGACAGGAATGCACAAATATGTAATTTTACATAAATTAAATTTAAAGGAACAAAAGGCACCTGTAAAATTTTGAATTCAGTAAATTTTTTGAAATGCCTTAATTGGTAATCGAATCCAGTAAGAAGATGTGGCTTTAGTAAATACGTTGCATAAACTTTATACAAAAAGCACATAGACCGTACCGACACAATCGATACTTTACGCCCGTTTGCCCACCGTTGAATTTTACTATATGGAGCTAATTCCTAAAACAGATGCATGATACAGCCATATAGCAGGTCAATAGCATTTTTGGCCAAGATTTTTAGGTAGAATTTGGCACGTCTCCAGTACCTTTTGGTCTCCCCAAGATTCCGGCATGTACATTCATAGAAGCATGTCGATAATTTCCGACACTAGCCTTGGTCAAAACCTAGAAACAAACACAATTAACTTATACATTATATAAGAGGACATAAATTTAGATTACCATGTAACGATGTTCCACTGCATATAGATAATTCGGTACTGCACATTTGAAAGACAAAACTGGACTATACATAGCAAATGTTGTTGCTGATATTAATCCTGCAACTAGTTATTCGTTAACAAAATTTTGAAAATCAAAACAAAGCGGGATATAAATAGCAATTTAAACTACTTTTGGTTTGGTTGCCATGCACCTCTTTGGCCAAAGAATGCAGTTATCTAGTTAAAGTCGTACCCACTACGTTCAATTAGACAAATTCAAGTAATAGCAAAACTCGAAAGTGAGGACGGTTAAATTAAATTTAAAAACCATACAAAATAAAAAGTAAGTTAGATAAATTCGAAATTCTAACAATATTTCTTGTGCACAAATATTCATGCAGTATAAAAATTTGAAAGAAGAGCACAACTACCGATAGCAGTTCAAAAACGAAAAATGTGAGAGGATCTTCGTCAATCGGGCACCCTGGAAGGCAGGGCGGTCCAACGCCCCAAACCCATCGTGAGTTTAAGTCTTCCTACCACAGAGCAAACCGATATATGATCCCAGCAAGAGAGATCACATATCCCATCGTGCAACACAAATATATGTGTAAATATAATGCATATATGCAGCGTGGAATACCGAAGGGACAAGTCTTTTTGCTTAATGTTCTAATGTATTACCAGACATTGTGATACCAGTTAACTTTAGCTATTTGAACATTCTAATTAAGTTCTTGAGACGAAATAATTAACAAACGCTAAATAAAGAAATAATCTATTCGCAAAGTACTCAAGTAACGGCAACCCATTTATCATAATTTGTTTCATTCTAATCCAGAATAATATCAGAGAACGCGTTTTCCTGAGCACATATTGCTTTAAACAGATATTGCAAACGTGTTCTCGAGGTCGTAAAAAAAAAAACCCCTAGATTTGATATATAGCATGCAAATTCGACCAAAATAGCAAAAACACAGATTTTCACCTACACGCCGAACCCTCAAATGGGCGTGGCCAAAAAGGAGTTGGCGGGCGAGAAACAAAATTGCAACAAGTCTATTATTGTTTCGTAAGGGTCTTAAACTACCATATCCTCGTTGAGAAATCGATGTGAACAAAAACCATCCAACGGAACTCCTTAAATCGACCACGTTTTCCTCCCCTGTACTAGTCTGTCACGGCTGAATTCCAATCCTTCAGCTCGGTATTACAGGCGAATTGTCCAGAATCCTCAGAAGCCTTCGTTCTGAAATGATCAAGAAAGCAGTGAAAACTGTGGTGAACAGGCGAAGACCAGAAACAAAAATCTTATGATTTTGTTTTATCGGAGCAGGACAATTGAGGAGCTCAGCACCGTGTCAGTGAAGGGTTCTCATCAATCGGAGAGAAACCAAAATCCGAAGCTAGTAGAGTCCGGAAAGCTCAAACCTGTCAAGGCTGTGAGACCAAGTTTTAAGTGACTGCGGCAAGTTCAACAATTGTTTAATCATCAGATTTCCTCGCTAAATCGAAAACCTGCGAGTCAACGAAAAGTTTAAAACTGTTTTTATGCAGCCCGAGAACGATCTCTACCAGAACAATAGAGCCAAGCAAAGAGAACACGTCAGGACATGAAAAAACAGTTAACTAGCGCCTGATAAGCTACACTTTTATCAGAAACGGTGCATAAAGAGTACTGATAAGACTAATAAGACTGCAGAAAGAGCTTTGTGGTGTTTTTTTAATAATTGATTATTATTATTGTATACAAGTTTTGTTTTTTGGATGATGTATTAACTCACTCTGTTTGCCCAGTCATGCACTGTCTTATTTCTTGACATTTGAGCAACACAAAACAGTCAGTTTTCGCGACATTTGTCAGATTTAGTTTTCAGTTTCTGTCAATTTCAAGCGCAACTTAGCTCTACTACTATAGTCTACTTCACTCACATTAAAGGATTTTTTTCGCCGTGCGTGTAGCTCCTTTCAAGTTTAACTTGGACGGATATGATTTATAAACGTCGATTATAATATTTATTACTATATGTATTTTGTATCTATGTATTTTAGTAAATGGTCATTAGAACCACCGCACCGTTCCCGGGCCCAAACAAACAAAATTGCTTTATAAGCAATTTTTATGCGAAATTGTCGCGCACCCGATAGTATTTTGTAAGAGTTTGGTTATATATCGATTGCTAGCGCTATTGTCAGTTTTAGCAAATTAGCTTACGCAAGTTAGCGCAAAATGTCTAAATAGGACTTTGTAATATTATTCGTCAGCTAACCAGTGCTAGCAGTACTATTCGACAGCTTGCGCTAGCAGTGCAATATATTAAAATTGCTTTGCAACAAAAATGTGAAAAATATCCCCTAGTTTATTGTTTTCAGTGCATTAAGACTCATCGAAAGTATAGTATTCAGCGGTATATTTAAGTTCAAAACAGTTCTAATACAATTTAAAGATGACAGAATAAGAAATATTAATGTAGGTGGTATTTAAGAATTTGCGTAAATACCCCGCCAGCATGTAATACGGAATTTCGACTTTGTAAAGCACCCGACATTATAATAAAAAAGAGATGAATTTGACCAAACCCATTATCATGGATCATGGGTAGAGTGACAGCTTCCATAGTATTCTCTTTCCCCAACAAAAGGAATGATATTAATTTGAATAACCGTCCGCAATGCAAAATGATACCGAGATTGAAATCGGTCGCTCGCTTTCCCATTCCAAATACAATTTTAATAGATTAAAAGAACTACCCGAAGGCAACTGTACTCGGCTATATAATTCAATAAACATCAGCTAATTGAACACTTTACTACCACCCTTATCCTAAATACTAGTAATCGACCCGAAAGCAACCCAAGAGAATGTTTACAGCATGCGATTCCAGATTGTACTGTAATTTATCGAAACGTAATTAAAATCCGTATGCCGTGAATGATGGGAAATAGATTAAGGAATAAATCACATGTCTAGGAAAAATTTCGACAAGCATTTACTGCAGGAAATGTGTTTTCCATAGTGTCAGGAACCACCCAAAGATTTTTTTTGAATCTCGATCTGATTGTAAAACTTATTAGAGCCTACTTCTCCAAGCCGCCTAACTCAGCCTGAGAACCGCACTGTCTATTCAAAACTCGTTACTATTGTTAGAAAGACACCTAGGAGCCCTATAGATGGGGTGCAAAATGACCCGAAAAAAAAAAAAAAAAAAAAAAAAAAAAAAATACAATAATGACAATGATTGTTGGGCGAATCAGTGTTTCAGTTCATCATAGTATTAGTTCCCCCCCAAAACTTTTGGATCTATTTAATTCATCCGTTCGGGTGAGTTGTATCCAGTACTGTTCAGTGTTCGTTATTAATTTAGCACGTGAATTTTCACTTCTAAAGTATACACATAAATTAAGTTATAAATTCTATTCCGCTTCATCTTTGCAGGTGCAACTATTTTTGTTTGTCTTTGCAAAATCCAGTAATTCAATAAAAAATTAACCATTTTTTCTAATTGTCTTATCATATTCTGTTATACCATGATCTTCAATGTTTTACCGGACTTTCTAATCAAGGAAGTGGAAATTAAAAAATATTTGTGTAAGTTCGTTATTGTTGAAATTCGAATCCCCAATAAATGAATTATTTCATAGACTGTAATCATCATTATACACAAAGGTATTGGCTAAACTCTCAATGTTCTCAATCCAACTGTCCCTATAGTCATAGAAATTCCATAATTGTTTTTTTTGTTTGTAAAATAGTAAAATGTGCTAAAATCTGAACCGTCCAGAATTAAGTTTTTTAATTCAATCCCCCTATCCCCCCACTTTTTTTATTTTTTTTTTTACCGAACTATTATTTCAATGCTATGTTTAGAACCTGTAGGCTGTAAAATTAAATTAATATGGCTTTTCAAACAGGAAATAAATTAAAACTGTTATTTATAACTGATGTGATGTTAACATTAAATTAAGTTCCATTTGAGACCTCCGCCATACTAGGGTCTTTTAAACTGCAGTTATACAGTCCTTTAAACCAATACACGTATTTAACTACTATAATAATAAAAGTAATATACATAGTATATAACGTATTTTTTCTTTCGTTTTTATATACCATTTCTCTTTACAGATAAAAACTTTTGCTGTAGGTGTGCTTCATGGGCGTCACTATCAAGTTTAAACATCGAATATCCTATCATGCGGTTTCTCTTTACTACCCCTACACTACTTCAAACAAAACAGATTCAAGTTTGAGTCCAAGTGAGCATACTACACAAACACATACACAGGATAAACATCTGCAAGTGTTTTCAAAAGAAACAGAAAACTCTCAGTCGACGAAGCACTGCAAGGGGCACGGTAGTAACCCAAAGTGCTTTTCCTTTCAACGCGACGAATAAACACTATCGCACCTTCTTTTAAACAGAAAACTACACAAATCAAACCATCCTTAAATCAGAATTTGTCTGAATCTATCAGAAAAAGTCTAGAGCTTTTTTGACCAAACAAAAAGTATTACAAATACTGTTTGAGGAGTCAAAGGACGTGTTTGATCTTTACCAGAAACATATATGCCTGATTACAAGAGTTTTTTGATGTATGTATAGCAGGAGAAATTTCAGTGTTTTAGCGTCTGTGTAGTTAGCATGGATGCCCAAAAGTGGCCCACGGACCTGTTTGATAACACATGTTGCACCCTCAGCTCATGAACATCTCATAAAAAACTACCGATTCTCAAAGGAGTATTCCAATTGGTCAAGATTAAGAAATTGACGACCGTATGGTTTTCTAGAGAAATCAAAGGGCCCCGTTTCCCAAACAATTTATTACTCATTTTTTAGCGGCACAGGGTCAGAGAAAGTGAAGAATAACAAAGAGGCAAGGATAGTAAGATGTTACACCATCCACTTTATGTGGGACTTTGCGCAGGATGGGAGACTAGATACCGGTACTAGATGAGCCCCCATGATCACGAATGCAGACTTAATACATGCTGTTGCTCCGTACGCTAAAATATTTGCATGTGTTAGAAACCCTAACGGAAAGACTGTATTCATAGTATCTTACTTTGGCGTGGTGGAACACCCACAGAAATTTCACCTCGTAAGATTTAGTTTGAATTAAGAAAAATAATCGTTGCCTCAGAAGAAAACCCTTAAAAATTGCTGTTACCTCTTCATATCATGTCCACCAAAATTGGAGGTTGCACTTGGGGTTTATTTTGCTTACACGACTTATAGACGTATTAGGGGTAACCTTTTAACATTAAGTTTGAATGAATACAATTTACATCCGATAGAAGCTCTCACACAAAATTTTTAATCATTATGTGTAACAAACCAATTAAAGATTTGTGGTGGTGGGGATATTTTATAGAAATTCTAAAGACAAGCAATGTTAACAACAATAGAAAGTGAGCATAGGTAATATCTTAGTGGAAACAGCAAGTATATTGGATGAATTCTATAGCCCTTATAACTCCGAGATATCGAAGCTTTTAGGGGATACAAATTTCTTTTTTCGTTAAATCTATTATTGTTTGTATAATATGAAAAAGCGTGTTACATTGTTTGGATCACTGATTTGTGATTGCTGGACTTGGACTTTGGTTTTAATCGCTGTCACTATGTATTGAGTCTATGGATAATTCATTATAATTAAGGTTTAATTTAATCTGAATACTAATTTTTTTCAATAGAACGATTAGGATGGCAGATTATCTTGATTTATCATCGAAATTGTATTGCTTCAAGTTTTCAATTTTTTTCGATGGCCTTAATTACTACCGACTAAATGAAATATTAGTGGAATCGTATATTTCTAATCGCCCACCTTTTCTGTCATATCCAACTTAATCAGAAATTTGATCAAAATATATTACCAAACCCAGATTAGTGTAGAGAATTGATACATGTAGCGGTGAAAGTGGCCATGCTAACTAGTCAAGGTAGATGGACCGTTGCAGTTGTCTCCTTTCCAATCAAGAGAAATGATTAACAATTTGAATATCTGTTTTTCTCAAATCTGAAATGTAAAAAATAAAATCCGCATTTTCCCTATTCGGTGATCTGTTAATGCTTTGACGCAGACGTGAGGATGTGAATTGTTATGTTATCCTCCAACAACTCACAAATTAGTGATCAAGCCCACGCCTGACGCCTCATCCAATAATTTATCCGCTCAGTCCGAAAAGTTAACAAATTAGCCGATAATTACAGACCACATTAGTAAGCCATTATTTCTTATATACAAATCATGAATTTGTACCGTGAGCTAGATTTTCAGTTATATTTGAAAATTTCTCACACTATCCCCAAATTAAAAGAAGGCAATATTAGTAATAGTATCGCATTTGCAGTGGGTACATTTAGAAACGATGTTGATGCCTCCCGTTTATATTTTCTGGAGCCTCCGGAAAAGTTCGAGAAATTGAAGCACTTTGCAATATATCCGGCAACTTGAGCAACAAAACCTTAGAAACATGGGTCATATAACAGACAAGGCTGGCCTGACGGAGGTCGGTCGAATGCCTGGACGGCCTTTAGTTGAGCTCCGGTCGGAGTGTTGGTCGGAGGTCGATTCGAAGTTTGTCGAGGCGGAGGTCGAATCGCTAGCTTTGGTTATAATTCTCAGGCAAGCAACAGAGCAATGCTATCATAGCATGGAATCCTTGCCTGTCCTGTGGAAACCATGATCTGGTAATTTATTATACGGAATAAAATTTAAAAATACATTATAAATAAACAAATTACAAATCTACAACGGTTGATACGTGAGGTAAAAGTGACGAAGGAGATAAATTTAATGAAATCCGGATAAAAATTGAATCAAGTAATAAGCAATCTTTTCTGTGTTTGGTTGTTAATTTTGAATTCCAAAAGAGTCCAAATCCAATTTCACACAGAGACCTTAAATTTGTTAGTTGCAACCGAGCCACGTTGACAATTTTGATCGTTGAGTTAAATTACGAGATGACAAACTGTGTTTACCAACTTATGTAAATAGTTTTATCTTTATCATGGTTTTTTCATCTTTTGGTAGGTCTCGACCATCATTTCTTTTGAAAGAGCAATAACTGATTGAATATTAGCAAAATCATTAATTATTAAATATAATGTAAATTCACACTCAGCTAGATGGCTAACACACACGTAAGCGAAACAAGAAATAAATTATTACCAAATTTCCGATCCTTCAATGGATATCCTGATTGTTGTATATGAACTTGGGGCACATTAAAGAGCGCCTAAAACTACTTAATAGCACAGACAGACATTTTGGCAGATAACAATTACGAAAGCTAACTGCAACGACACAATATCGAGATCGAATGACGCTAGAGTAAGATGAATTGTGATGATGAAAAAATTGTGGCATAATGAAACTAATAAAAAGCTAACAGCAAGAAAATTATATGTGTATGAGTGACCTTAAGAAAATGACGAATATGGTGATCATTACTTAACGAAACAAAAATGTTGCAGATGATGTAAAATGTTGACAATGGTTACGAAAAGGTGTGGCATATGAACTACGGGTGTTCAAGACCAATTTCTACTCACGTACGGCTAATGTAGCAGTATTAACAATTAGAGGATGAATTATCGGAGGATTCCACTGAGGAAGACGAATAAAGTGAGAGAAGAAAAAGTTGTGGCAGTATGGAACTACTTTGAGTACAAGACTCGTTTACCAATTTCAAGTGCAGCTCAAAAATTAAGAACTAGCAAACTGGTTTAAATTTTTTGCATCTTGCGTATACATTTAAAATAAGTATACATGAATACAGGCCTGAAAGTTGCTTCGGGTCGGAGGAAGCTCACAGGAGAAATCTTAACAAAACGAAAAGTTTTATGTTTAAAACTCAGTCCCATTTTCAGATATGAAAATTCTGAACACACATTTTGTCAGATTATATGAAAATAATTGCCCACAAACCAATTAGTCAGTTAATTGAAGATGGGGAAACACAAATTGGGTACTGGAGTCTCAAAATCTCGAAAAAATTGCAAAATCATACGTCCCATACTCTGTCCATTTTCAGTTTTGGTAGCTGAAATTTACCAGGCCGAAAATTTTAACATATTCGGCCGATTTCTGACACTGCAACCAATTAGTCAGTCAACTATAGATGGCAAAAGACACGAATCGAGGTGAAAACTATGATATTGGTCGGAGGAAGCACACAGAGAAATCTTAACAAACGAAAAGTTGTATTTTATAAAACTCCTGTATTGAATATGGTATTAAACAAATTGGGGAACAGGAAGTCAAAATCTCGAAAAAAATTGGAAATCAATGAACTGACCCATACTCAGACCCCATATTCAGTTTTTGGAGGCTGAAACATCAGGGCCGAAATTTTACAGTTTTCGGCCGAATTTCTGACCTGCAACCATAAGTAAGTCAACTATATGGCAAATGACACGATCGAGGTGCTGACATTTGATTTGGTCGTGATGAAGATCACAGGAGTATCATAAAACAAAACGAAAAGTGTATTTTTAAAACTCTGTCCATTCATAAATTAAAATTTCAGAACGCACCTTTGACAGAATGGTGAAGAATTTTTTGCCCACATCCCAAATTATTCCAGTAATTGATGATGGTAAGAAACCAAAGATGGGATACTGGAATTCAAATTCTCGAAAAAATTGGAAAATCATACTGAATCATACTCTGTCCCATTTTCAAGTTTTTGACCTAAAATAATCCAGGCCGAAAATTTAACAGTTTACGACCGAATTTCTTACCCTGGCACCACAATTAGTCATCAAACTTATAGATGCCAAATGACACTATCGAGGTGCTGGAAATTTGATTTGGGTCGGAGGAAAAGCTTCACAGAGAAATCTTACAAAACGAAAAGTTGTATTTTTAAAACTCAGTCCCATTTTCAGATATGAAAATTTCTGAAGTCCACATTTGACATATTGGTATGAAATTTTTGCCCACAAACTAATTAGTCCTTAAATTAATGATGGTATGAAACCGAATTGTGGGTACTTGAAAATCAAAATCTCGAAAAAATTGTTAAAATCATACTGTCCCATACTCTGTCCCCATTTTCAGTTTTTTGGAGCGAATTTTTTCCCACCCTGTTCCAGTCCGAAATTTAACAGTTTTTTCGTCCGAATTTCTACCTGCAAACCAATTAATCATTCAACTATGATGCCAAATGAAACGATCGAGGTGCTGGAAATTTGATTTGGGTCGATGAAGCTCACAGGAGAAATCTACAAAACGAAAAGTTTTATTTTAAAAACTCTGTCCCATTTTCAATATGAACATTTCTGAACGCAATTTTGACAGATTTGGATTAATTTTAGCCCACAAATCAAATAGTTCCCATTTAATTGATGATGGTATGAAACCAAATTGTGGTATGGAATTCAAAATCCTCGAATAAAAATGAAAATCAACTGTCCATACTCTTGTCCCATTTTCAGTTTTTGATGCATAAATATCCATGTCAGATATTTTACAGTTTCGGCCGAATTTTTCCTGACCTGCTACCAAATAGTCATTCAACTATAGATTCCAAGATGACACGATCGAGGTTCCAGAAAAATTTTGATTGGGTCGAGGAAGCTCACAGTGATAAATCTTAACAAAACGAAAAGTTGTATTTTTAATCCACTCAGTATTGAGTGAAGGTATGAAACCAATTTGTGTGTACAGGAAGTCAAAATCTCGAAATAAATTGGAAAATCATACTGTCCCCATACTCTGTCCCATTTTCAAGTTTTTGGAGCTGAAAATTTCTCAATGGTCCGAAATATTAGAGTTTTCGGCCGAATTTCTGACCTGCAACCAATTAACAGTCAAATATTATATGCGAAATACACATCTGAGGTGCTGGAGTTTGATTTGGGTCGAAGAAGCCTCACAGTATAAATCTAACAAAACGAAAGTTGTATTTTTAAAACACTGTCCCATTTTCAGATATGAAAATTTCTGAACGCACATAGCCAGATTGGATGAGATCATTGCAACAACCAATTAGTCATTAATTGATGATGGTATGAAACCAATTGTGGGTAATGGAAGTCAAAATCACGAAGTAAAATTGGTAAAATCAACTGTCCCATACTCTTCCCAATTTTCAGTTTCTGTAGGCTGAAATTCCCCAGGGCCTGAAATTTTACAGTTTCGGACCGAATTTCTGACCTGCACCATTAGTAAGCAACTATAGATGCCAAATGACACGATCGAGGATGCTGGGGAAGTTGATTTTGGTCGGAGGAAGCTCACAGTAGAAAATCCCCCCATAACAAAACGAAAAGTTGTATAATTAAAAACTCCGTATTGATTGATGGTATGATAACCAAATATGGGGTAACTGGAAGTCAAAAATATCAAAAAAATTGGAATCACACTGTCCCCATACCTGTCCCATTTTCAGTTTTTGAGCTGAAATTCCAGGGCCGAAATTTTACAGTTTTCGGCCGAAATTCTGACCTGCAACCAATTAGTTCAGTCAATATCATATGCCAAATGACACGATCGAGTTGCTGGAAGTTTGTTTGGTGTCGGAGGAAGCTCACAGAGAAATCATAACAAAACGAAAAGTTTTATTTTAAAACTCTGTCCCAATTTCAGATAATAAAATATCTGAACGCACATTTTGACAGATTGGATGAGATTTATTGCCCAAAAACCAATTAGTCCATTTAATTTATGATGGTATGAAACCAAATTGGTGTACTGGAAGTCAAAAACCAACGAATAAAAATTGGAAGATCATACTGTCCATACTCTGTCCCATTTTCAGTTATTGGAGCTGAAATTTCCAGGGCCGATATTTTACAGTTTCGGCCGAATTTCTGACCTCAACCAATTAGTCAGTCAAATATAGATGCCAAATGACACGATCGAGGTCTGGAAGTTGATTTTGGGTCGAGAAGCTCACAGAGAAAATCTTACAAAACGAAAAGTCATGAATTTTTAAAACTCTGTCCCCTTTTCATATATGAAAATTCTGTAACGCACATTTGACAGATAGGATGAGATTTTGCCCAAAAACCAATTAGTCATTAATTGATATGTATGAAACCAAATTGTGGGTACTGGAAGTCAAAATCTCGAATAAAATTGGAAATCACACTGTCCTTCATACTCTGTCCAAATTTCAGTTTTGATCTGGAAATTCCAGGGCCGAAATTTTACAGTTATATCGCCGAATTTCTGACCTGCAACCAATTAGGTCAGTTCAAAAAAAATGCCAAAAGACACATCGAGTGCCTGGAAGTTTGATTTGGGTCGGAGAAGCTCCACAGGAGAAATCTTAACAAACGAAAAGTTGATATTTTTAAAACTCTGCCCCATTTTCAAATATGAAAATTCTGAACGCCACTTTGACATATTGGATGAGATTTTAGCCCAAAAACCATTAGACTTAAATTGATGAATGGAAAGGAAACCAAATAGTGGTACTGAATACAAAAATCTCGAAATAAAATTGAAAATCAAACTTTCCCATACTCTGTCCATTTTCATTTTTTTGGAGCTGAAAGATTCAGGGCCGAAATTTTACAGTTTCGGCCGAAATTACTGACGCTGCAACCAATTAGTTCAGTCAATAAATATGCCAACTGACACGATCGAGGTTCAGTAAGTTTGATTTGGGTCGCGGGAATCTCACAGAGAAATCGAAACAAAACGAAAAGTGTATTTTTAAAGCTCTGTCCCATTTTCCAGATAAGAAAATTTCTGAACGCACATTTGGACTTATTGGATGAGATACTTTTCCAAAAACCAATATAATCCAGTAATTGATGATGGTATTAAACCGAATTGGTGTACTGTAAGTCAAAATCCTCGAATAAAATTGGTAAATCATACTGACCCATACTCTGTCCCTCCCATTTTTCAGAATTTGAGCTGAAATTCCAGGGCCGAAATTTACAGTTTTCGGCGAATATCTGACCTGCAACCATTATTAAGTCAAATAATAGATGCCAAATGACACATCGAGTTGCTGGAATTTGATTTGGGCTACTCGTGAGGAAAGCTCACAATTAGAAATCGCTAACAAAACGAAAGTTGTATTTTTTAAAAACTCTGTCCCATTTTCAGATATGAAAATTTCTGAACGCACATTAGACAGATTGGATGAAATTTTGTCCACAAACCAAATAGTCGTAATTGTTGAGATGATATGAAACCAAATTGGGGTGACTGGATGTCAAAATCTCGAAAAAAAATTGGAAAATCTTACTGCAACCATACTCTGTCCCATTTTCAGTTATTTGGATGCTTAAATTTCCAAGGAGGGCCGAAATTTACAGTTTCGGCCGAATTTCTGACCTGCAACCAATTTAATCAGTCAACTATAGATGCCAAATGAACACTAATCGAGGTGCTAAAAGTTTTGATTTGGGTCGAGGAAGCTCACAGTAGAAATCTTAACAAACCGAAAAGTTTATTTTTTAAAACCTTCCATTATTCAGATAAGAAAATTTTCTGAACTCACATTTTTTTTTTTTTTTTTTTTATTATTTTATTTTTTTGGACAGATTGTATGAAATTTTTTGTCCACAAAACCAATATACGGATAATTATGATGGTATGAAACCAAAATTGGGGTAACTGGAAGTCAAAATCTCGAAAAAAATGGAAAATCTTACTGCAACCATACTCTGTCCCATTTTCAGTATTTTGGATCTGAAATTTCCAGGGCAGAAAAAGTTAACAGTTACGCCGAATTTCCTGACCTTCAAACCAATTTAATCATTCAACTATAGATGCCAAATGACAACTATCGAGGTTCCAAAAAGTTTTGATTTGGTTGAGGAAGCTCACAGGGAAAACATAAAAAACTACAAGTTGTATTTTTAAACTCTGACCATATTCAGATATGAAAATTTCTTTCCCCCCCCCCGCAAATTTGTTCCCCCCCGCTACATTGTTAACCCCCCCGCTACAGGGTTAAACCCCCCGACATTTTTTAAAAAACCCTCCCCCCCCTTTTTTTTCCCCCCTTTCCCCCCCTACTTTTTAAACCCCGCTTAAGGGTTTTTAACCCCCCCCCCCCGCACTTGTTACCCCCGCTACATGTTACCCCCAATTAACCCCCTCCCCCCGCTACATTGTTACCCCCGCTACATTGTTAACCCCCCGCTACATGGTTAACCCCCCGCTACATTGTTAAACCCTCCCCCCGCTACATTGTTACCCCCTCCCCCCGCTACATGGTTAACCCCCCGCTACATTGTTAACCCCCCCGCTACATTGTTACCCCCCTCCCCCCCGCTACATTGTTACCCCCTCCCCCCCGGCTACATTGTTACCCCCTCCCCCCGCTACATTGTTAACCCCCGCTAAATTGTTAACCCCGCTACATTGTTACCCCCCCCCCGCTACATTGTTAACCCCCACTACATGGTTACCCCCTCCCCCCGCTACAACCTATTTAACATACCCTATTATAAAAATGGGGTGCCAACAAATTCCATTCGTCTGCATTATTATAATTAATAAACCGCAAAATATCCGTCACAAGTTGACAGTGCTAATAAGATCAGTAGGTTACTGGGGGATATAGTGTATAGTATTCGCCATTTGCTGTGCAGAATCAGGCTCAAACGTGTCATACTGGAGCGAGTACTTGTTAAAATGTAGTACGTAGTACGTAGCATTTCAAGCAAACGTATTTGTCGCCGAAAATTCGCGTATTTCGATTTCCACTGTAGAGTAAGAATTTTTATTTATTTATTTAACGCTCAGAAAATTCAACGGATTCAAAATGCGCGGCGATAATTCGATCTGCGCACGTATTTCGGACAAATTTTAGACGTACTCCGGACAAAATTTAACAGGGTCTAAATTCAATTTTTTTCGGGCTTATTGATTGGAAACTTCACGAATTCTTACGTATTTCTCTCGAACATTGAATACGCCGTATTTTGAGCCGATTTTTTGACGTATTTAACAACGATGAGTAGTATACCTAGCACCCACATGGGCACATATTAGGTGCGATGGGTGCGGGATCGCACAATTTACCGTTTTCCGCACACTTTCGCATAATTTATTGTTTTCCGCACATTTTCGCACATTTTGTAATTATCTGCATATTTCCGCATAATCTAGCATTTTCCGCGTAATTTCGCATAATTTTGAAATTTTCGCGTTAAGATTTTCGAGTGTAAAAACCAAAATATGTTAAAAGTCGGGCCCTTTTAGGACCGTGACTCAGGCCCTTTCGGGACCCTGACCCAGGCCCTTTCGGGACCGTGACCCAGGCCCTTTTGGAACTCATATTTAGGCCACGTGACCCAGTTACCACGTGACTCAGGCCCTTTCGGGACCATGACCCAGGCCCTTTCGGGACCCTGACCCAGGCTCTTTCGGGACCGTGATCCAGGCCCTTTTGGAACTCATGCTTAGGTCACGTGACCCGGTTACCACGTGACCCAGGCCCTTTCGGGACCCTGACCCAGGCCCTTTCGGGACCGTGACCCAGGCCCTTTTGGAACTCATGCTTAGGTCACGTGACCCGGTTACCACGTGACCGAGGCCCTTTCGGGACCCTGACCCAGGCCCTTTCGGGACCTTGACCCAGGCCCTTTCGGGACCCTGACCCAGGCCCTTTCGGGACCCTGACCCAGGCCCTTTCGGGACCGTGACCCAGGCCCTTTTGGAACTCATGCTTAGGCCACGTGACTCAGGCCCTTTCGGGACCGTGACCCAGGCCCTTTCGGGACCGTTACCCAGGCCCTTTCGGGACCGTGATCCATGAGGCCTTTTCGGGACCGTGACCCAGGCCATTATGGAACCCTCGTCGTTACTGTACTTCGATTATAGTGTATCAGTTATCATTCGTAGGTGATAATAGAAGAAGTAGGTGTAAAGGGTAATGAGCTTTATTCGTTGTAGCGTTGGCTTTATAGTGGGCTTAATGGATCTTGGATTAAATGGTTCACAAGTACTGACGATCAATGCCAACTTGAAGCGTGTCACATATTTGCGATCACGCATGGGATCTGATCGACTCTATCAAGAGGCGTCTTCAAATAACTGTATCCTGATTCCTGATCTCTACCAGATCAAGTAACTGTTCTCAGATAACTGAATCTCGATATAGGTTCAATCATGGTCTTAGTAAAGAACTACACCCTCAGTAACACATAAACAGACCTATTTTTGATAATAGCGGCGGTTATACGTTTAGAATTTCCAAAGTCCTTGAGAAAATGCAAAAAAAACCCGCACAATTCCCGCACAAATTTCGAAAAAATCGCCGCACATTTGCCGCATAATTGGTAAAAAATTACCGCACCTTACCGCACATTTTACCTTTATAGTCGGGTGCGGTACCGCATAATTCCGATTTTTTTACCGCACCTAATATGTGCCTCTGAGCACCCAACCCCACGGCTATGGGTATTGGGTAGTAGTATACCTAGCACCCCCCCCCCCGGCTATTAACATTGTTAAACATCTCCCTCCGATAAGCTGATACTGATAAGCGGAAGAGAGGGCCTGTGTGTGCCCCTCTGTTTCACAACAATAGGGTACACTCCCAGTTACACACCGATACAAAGCAGTAGTAACTAGTAGTTAAGGTAGTGTAACTAGTAGTATTAGGGTAGTGTAACTATACTACTAGTAACACAGTAGTAACACTCAGGTCCTGGGACAGCGGAAACCTTGTAGTAGCCTTCTAACAACTCTAGTAGCCTTGCAAATACTCACTTTTTGTGGAAAATTCCAGATTTTATAGAGAAAATAACAACTGACTAGTAGGATTACTGAGTCGCTATGTTTAGTATACTACTACTACTACTACTACTACTACTACTACTACTACTACTACTACTAATACTACTACTACTACTACTACTACTGTTTGTGTTTAGTAGGGTATACTATACCTTATCGGACCTTATTTGGACGGACATTACTTGAACGCTGGAGGCCCTAGCGTTCATCTTAATGTCCGTTCAAATAAAGTCCGTTCAATTAATGTCCGTCCAAGTTAAAGTCCGTTGAAATTTTTTCAAAAATTTTTCCATTTCGAACTTTTTGTCCAGAATATGACAACTTTGAGAACTTGATTGTGCCGTAAGTTAACGATGGAAAGGTTCTCCTTGGTCTGCCGGAGGCACAGAAAATTCTACTAGTATATGATGTTTTCAAGGGTTACTTGGCGGAAAAAAGTCAACGAAATTATGGCACTCAACAATATAGTTCATGAACTAGTCCCCGCCAACATGACAAACTTGTTCCAGCCTCTAGATATTACGGTAAAATCGTGTTTCCAAGGACATTGTCCGACGTTGTTATATTATAGTTCATATTACTCAGGGGAGGTAATGGAACAGTGCTAGGAAAGCTCCACGTGATGTTAAGGTTAACCTTAAGTTGTCTAAGATAAAACCACTTCACGCCGAATGGTTTGTAAAAGTTAACACTGAAATGCAAGACCGGGGTAGTTTGATAAAAAAGGTTTCCATATAGCTAGAAATCACTGATGCTTTAAGCATGGACTATTTCATGCACGAAAACCCATTTGATGAAGATGATATGTGATATTAGACACTGATCATGTACACATATTTTAACATTTTTACTGCTCAATGACTGCTTTTCTTACTTACTGTAGAAAAAATGGATTTAAAAATCATTTGCTGAAATTTAAAAACGTCAAAAAATTGAAAAAAATTCGGATTTTTGATGGTTTTGAATGCCTTCGAGCGTTCATATTAATGTCCGTTCATAATTATGTCCGTTCATGTAATGTCCGTCCAAATAAGGTCCGATAAGGTATCTACTATATAATTCGAAAGATTATTTCTGTGACCTGTATGTACGACCTCCCACGTGCAAATTAGGTAAACAAATTAGGTAAAAAGCAAGGGTTGCATAATATTAACAACCATGGTAACGGTGATGAACGCGCACGTGCACGACGCACGTGCAAAGATTTTCGAGCGACGTTGAATATATTCCTTTTGTAACATCCTCAATAAATGTAATAGATTTGCAGTGTTGCAATTTTTTACAACTTTATAGTATGAGAATTAGTGTTTTAGGTGATTTGATGTATGTGCGTATGTTTTGCCATAATGAAACTGAATTGTGGAAGTATAACCAAAGTGAACAGAAGATGAAAGTGAAACCAAGAGATAACTTGAAACGGAAAGTGAAAGTAAAACTAACCGATCGGACGGAGCAGCTAGGTTTGAAAGCTTCAGTACCGCAGATAAAGAGATCCTGGTTTCTCAGTTTTAAAATAACCTTAAAATAGTTCTGGCAGTCGTCCTGAAAATAACTAAGCTAGTTCATTTTAGTGTTACAGTACTGTTATTAATGTGACAGTACTGTTATTAATGTGACAGTACTGTTATTAATGTTACAGTACCCCCACAGTTACTCACTACCTTGCTAGCTGTCTTGTTCCTGGCACTACGATTAGCAGGGCAGGAATTACACAGGTTGTGTTTTGAGTTTTATAAATTTACAGAACGGATTACCTGCCCTGCTAATTATTCAGTGGGAATAATTCAGAAGTATATAAAGGAGGACATGGCAATATAAATTAGAGAAATAGAGTACCTACTACGTAGCTAGCAGTATATATACCTAATATAAATTAGAGATGGTCAGTAATTTGGTGGGGGGAGCATTAGCCTCCTCAGGTCCATGCTGACTACATTAGCCTCCTCAGGTCCATGCTGACTATATATTAAACTATATATTCAATATAATATTATATATTTAATATATTGCTAATTTAATCCTTGCTAATTTAATCGCAGAATGGTTCATATCCTAATGTAAGTAGTGTAAAATTATAGTATTATAGTGTATAAGGTTTTACCTGATTCTGTCCGTACGAGTTGGTACACACATCGAAATTAGCGGGTGGAACGGTCTGAAAATAATAACAAATTAGATAATTAGGTAATTGGATGGAACTTTACTGGTAATCACTCAAAACCACATAATTACACTTAAAACCGGGTATCAATGTGTCACGTGATATTGACTACTAGTAATATTACCAGTGTATAATTGTGTATAATTATGTTTAATTTGCTATGTGTAACAATTACAAGTCGGAATGGCGAAAAACCTGCTGTTTCTAAATTTAAACGCTAAGGATTAGTGCCCCTAAACGGATTTAAACGGATTTGTGAATATATAATAATGGGTATTGAGTTAATCACATCAGTAGGGCGAATATTACCCAGTATCAGGTTACTATGGTTACCGGCTTTGTAATTACCACGCTTCATTGTAATCACGATAATATCAATAATATCTTCTGATTGGTCTGTGTCATCTGGACCTTATCCAGTTTGCACGCTGCTTTACCAAAACACAACAGTAACTAACTAGTAACTAACTAGTAACTAACTAGTAACTAACTAGTAACGAACTAGTAACTAACTAGTAACTAACTAGTAATAATTTCACAGTAACCATATTCCACTTGCGAAGTAAGGCTTGCCACAATGGCTAAATGACGTTATCACCAGCTAAACAACGTCATCACTAATAAGCAGACTGTCATAACTGAGTTCCCGGTTGTGTGTTGCTACTAAAATAATGGTTCTAGTAAAACTGGAACTTTGATTAGTTTATATAACTCCCTACTTTATAACTCCCTGGTTTTAAGTGGTTCCTCACACAATTATATAGATATCTGGTATAGTGATTTTTTATTCGTCTCAGTTCTCAAATTATGAGGTTAGTAATTTTTTAAATTGTTAAATTTGGATAAGGTGATGTTAGAAATGTTTTAACTGTGGAGTGATGTTAGAAATGTTGTGGTACACTCTGGTGCTGTCATAGTGCTCACGTGATGCCCATATAAGGGCATATAAGGTAGTACTCACATTAAACAAGCCATATTATTCCTTATACGGTAAAACCATCAAAATATTAACTTTAAGCTTTCAGACGGTGCAGTTTACAGTGGGAGCATTTCATTGGTTGTCATAGTCACGCGACAAAGGTAATCTAACGTGATTGGTTACACGGAAACTTGGATAAGTATATATAGTGTATAACTCTATAAAGTATAACTCTATAAAGTATAACTCTATAAAAACAATCGTTGAAAAGTTTCTTTTTCTTCGTCGCTCCTAATCTGACAATTTAAAAATTATCTCATTACAAAAAGGTCCTCTTAGTATTATACTCCTTCATAAAGATGATCAGATTGTGATGAGTACTGATGGTTACATGATTAGAAAAGTATAGGTCTACAGTGGTGCAGGTCTACAGTGGTGCAGGTCTACAGTGGTACAGGTCTACAGTGGTGCAGGTCTACAGTGGTGCAGGTACAGGTCTACAGTGGTGCAGGTCTACAGTGGTGCAGGTCTACAGTGGTACAGTTCTACAGTGGTGCAGGTCTACAGTGGTGCAGGTCAACAGTGGTGCAGGTCTACAGTGGTGCAGGTCTACAGTGGTACAGGTCTACAGTGGTGCAGGTCTACAGTGGTGCAGGTCTACAGTGGTGCAGGTCTACAGTGGTGCAGGTCTACAGTGGTGCAGGTCTACAGTGGTGCAGGTCTACAGTGGTGCAGGTCTACAGTGGTGCAGGGACAGGTCTACAGTGGTGCAGGTCTACAGTGGTGCAGGTCTACAGTGGTGCAGGGACAGTGGTGCAGGTCTACAGTGGTGCAGGTCTACAGTGGTGCAGGTCTACAGTGGTACAGGTCTACAGTGGTGCAGGTCTACAGTGGTGCAGGGACAGTGGTGCAGGTCTACAGTGGTGCAGGTACAGTATAGGTCTACAGTGGTGCAGGTCTACAGTGGTACAGGTCTACAGTGGTGCAGGTCTACAGTGGTGCAGGTCTACAGTGGTGCAGGTCTACAGTGGTGCAGGTCTACAGTGGTGCAGGTCTACAGTGGTGCAGGTCTACAGTGGTGCAGGTCTACAGTGGTGCAGGTCTACAGTGGTGCAGGTCTACAGTGGTGCAGGTCTACAGTGGTGCAGGTCTACAGTGGTGCAGGTCTACAGTGGTGCAGGTCTACAGTGGTGCAGGTCTACAGTGGTGCAGGTCTACAGTGGTGCAGGGACAGTGGTGCAGGTATACAGTGGTGCAGGTCTACAGTGGTGCAGGTCTACAGTGGTGCAGGTCTACAGTGGTGCAGGTCTACAGTGGAGCAGGTCTACAGTGGTGCAGGTCTACAGTGGTGCAGGTCTACAGTGGTGCAGGTCTACAGTGGTGCAGGTCTACAGTGGTGCAGGTCTACAGTGGTGCAGGTCTACAGTGGTGCAGGTCTACAGTGGTGCAGGTCTACAGTGGTGCAGGTCTACAGTGGTGCAGGTCTACAGTGGTGCAGGTCTACAGTGGTGCAGGTCTACAGTGGTGCAGGTCTACAGTGGTGCAGGTCTACAGTGGTGCAGGTCTACAGTGGTGCAGGGACAGTGGTGCAGGTCTACAGTGGTGCAGGTCTACAGTGGTGCAGGTCTACAGTGGTGCAGGTCTACAGTGGTGCAGGTCTATAGTGGTGCAGGTCTACAGTGGTACAGGTCTACAGTGGTGCAGGTCTACAGTGGTGCAGGTCTATAGTGGTGCAGGTCTACAGTGGTGCAGGTCTACAGTGGTGCAGGTCTACAGTGGTGCAGGTCTACAGTGGTGCAGGTCTACAGTGGTGCAGGTCTACAGTGGTGCAGGTCTATAGTGGTGCAGGTCTACAGTGGTGCAGGTCTACAGTGGTGCAGGTCTATAGTGGTGCAGGTCTACAGTGGTGCAGGTCTACAGTGGTGCAGGTCTACAGTGGTGCAGGTCTACAGTGGTGCAGGGACAGTGGTGCAGGTCTACAGTGGTGCAGGTCTACAGTGGTACAGGTCTACAGTGGTGCAGGTCTACAGTGGTGCAGGTCTATAGTGGTGCAGGTCTACAGTGGTGCAGGTCTATAGTGGTGCAGGTCTACAGTGGTGCAGGTCTACAGTGGTACAGGTCTACAGTGGTGCAGGTCTACAGTGGTGCAGGTCTACAGTGGTGCAGGGACAGTGGTGCAGGTATACAGTGGTGCAGGTCTACAGTGGTGCAGGTCTACAGTGGTGCAGGTCTATAGTGGTGCAGGTCTACAGTGGTACAGGTCTACAGTGGTGCAGGTCTACAGTGGTGCAGGTCTACAGTGGTGCAGGGACAGTGGTGCAGGTATACAGTGGTGCAGGTCTACAGTGGTGCAGGTCTACAGTGGTGCAGGTCTACAGTGGTGCAGGTCTACAGTGGTGCAGGTCTACAGTGGTGCAGGTCTACAGTGGTGCAGGTCTACAGTGGTGCAGGTCTACAGTGGTGCAGGGACAGTGGTGCAGGGACAGTGGTGCAGGTCTACAGTGGTGCAGGTCTACAGTGGTGCAGGTCTACAGTGGTGCAGGTCTACAGTGGTGCAGGTCTACAGTGGTACAGGTCTACAGTGGTGCAGGTCTACAGTGGTGCAGGTCTACAGTGGTACAGGTCTACAGTGGTGCAGGTCTACAGTGGTGCAGGGACAGTGGTGCAGGTATACAGTGGTGCAGGTCTACAGTGGTGCAGGTCTACAGTGGTGCAGGTCTACAGTGGTGCAGGTCTACAGTGGTGCAGGTCTACAGTGGTGCAGGTCTACAGTGGTGCAGGTCTACAGTGGTGCAGGTCTACAGTGGTGCAGGTCTACAGTGGTGCAGGTCTACAGTGGTGCAGGTCTACAGTGGTACAGGTCTACAGTGGTGCAGGTCTACAGTGGTGCAGGTCTACAGTGGTGCAGGTCTACAGTGGTGCAGGTCTACAGTGGTGCAGGTCTACAGTGGTGCAGGGACAGTGGTGCAGGTCTACAGTGGTGCAGGTCTACAGTGGTGCAGGTCTACAGTGGTGCAGGTCTACAGTGGTGCAGGTCTACAGTGGTGCAGGTCTACAGTGGTGCAGGTCTACAGTGGTGCAGGTCTACAGTGGTGCAGGTCTACAGTGGTACAGGTCTACAGTGGTGCAGGTCTACAGTGGTGCAGGTCTACAGTGGTGCAGGTCTACAGTGGTGCAGGTCTACAGTGGTGCAGGTCTACAGTGGTGCAGGGACAGTGGTGCAGGTCTACAGTGGTGCAGGTCTACAGTGGTGCAGGTCTACAGTGGTGCAGGTCTACAGTGGTGCAGGTCTACAGTGGTGCAGGTCTACAGTGGTGCAGGTCTACAGTGGTGCAGGTCTACAGTGGTGCAGGTCTACAGTGGTACAGGTCTACAGTGGTGCAGGTCTACAGTGGTGCAGGTCTACAGTGGTACAGGTCTACAGTGGTGCAGGTCTACAGTGGTGCAGGGACAGTGGTGCAGGTATACAGTGGTGCAGGTCTACAGTGGTGCAGGTCTACAGTGGTGCAGGTCTACAGTGGTGCAGGTCTACAGTGGTGCAGGTCTACAGTGGTGCAGGTCTACAGTGGTGCAGGTCTACAGTGGTGCAGGTCTACAGTGGTGCAGGTCTACAGTGGTGCAGGTCTACAGTGGTGCAGGTCTACAGTGGTACAGGTCTACAGTGGTGCAGGTCTACAGTGGTGCAGGTCTACAGTGGTGCAGGTCTACAGTGGTGCAGGTCTACAGTGGTGCAGGTCTACAGTGGTGCAGGGACAGTGGTGCAGGTCTACAGTGGTGCAGGTCTACAGTGGTGCAGGTCTACAGTGGTGCAGGTCTACAGTGGTGCAGGTCTACAGTGGTGCAGGTCTACAGTGGTGCAGGTCTACAGTGGTGCAGGTCTACAGTGGTGCAGGTCTACAGTGGTGCAGGTCTACAGTGGTGCAGGGACAGTGGTGCAGGTCTACAGTGGTGCAGGTCTACAGTGGTACAGGTCTACAGTGGTGCAGGTCTACAGTGGTGCAGGTCTACAGTGGTGCAGGTCTACAGTGGTGCAGGTCTACAGTGGTGCAGGTCTACAGTGGTGCAGGGACAGTGGTGCAGGTCTACAGTGGTGCAGGTCTACAGTGGTGCAGGTCTACAGTGGTGCAGGTCTACAGTGGTGCAGGTCTACAGTGGTGCAGGTCTACAGTGGTGCAGGTCTACAGTGGTGCAGGTCTACAGTGGTGCAGGTCTACAGTGGTGCAGGTCTACAGTGGTGCAGGTCTACAGTGGTGCAGGTCTACAGTGGTGCAGGTCTACAGTGGTGCAGGTCTACAGTGGTGCAGGTCTACAGTGGTGCAGGTCTACAGTGGTGCAGGTCTACAGTGGTGCAGGTCTACAGTGGTACAGGTCTACAGTGGTGCAAGTGCAGGGGTACTATACAGGGACAGGGGGCACGGGGGGCTAACTTTGTTACATACAGTAAATACAGGGTGTACGTCTGGACTCTGGAAACATTTCAAATAGAGTTAACCCCATGTAGCAGCTTGTTCACATAAACCAGACTACCAAACCAGTTGTTTACTGACTACTACTACCTTATATGGGCATCACGTGCTAATTATTACATAACACAGTTTGGGGGGACTAATTTGACCAAAAGTTGTCGAATAAATGGGATTTTCATCATTTTTCGGCTAAATAGAAAAAAAACGAAAAACAAATGTTTCTCATAAAATTTTCATTTAGCTCTACTTACTAATTAAAGAACGGCAAACACAATGGTTATCTTTATTTTCATCATCACTCAAGTTCACTGTAGTAGTTACGTTCTATGGGCATCACGTTACTACTACAGTTCACCTTATATGAGCATCACGTGACTACTACAGTTCACCTTGTATGGGCATCACGTGACTACTACAGTTCACCTTATATGGGCATCACGTGACTACTACAGTTCACCTTATATGGGCATCACGTGACTACTACAGTTCACCTTATATGAGCATCACGTGACTACTACAGTTCACCTTATATGAGCATCACGTGACTACTACAGTTCACCTTATATGGGCATCACGTGACTACTACAGTTCACCTTATATGGGCATCACGTGACTACTACAGTTCACCTTATATGGGCATCACGTGACTACTACAGTTCACCTTATATGGGCATCACGTGACTACTACAGTTCACCTTATATGGGCATCACGTGACTACTACAGTTCACCTTATATGAGCATCACGTGACTACTACAGTTCACCTTATATGGGCATCACGTGACTACTACAGTTCACCTTATATGGGCATCACGTGACTACTACAGTTCACCTTATATGGGCATCACGTGACTACTACAGTTCACCTTATATGGGCATCACGTGACTACTACAGTTCACCTTATATGGGCATCACGTGACTACTACAGTTCACCTTATATGGGCATCACGTGACTACTACAGTTCACCTTATATGGGCATCACGTGACTACTACAGTTCACCTTATATGGGCATCACGTGACTACTACAGTTGTAGCTGTTATAGTTGTAGCTGTTATAGTTTGAGTAAGAATTAAACAATTTCCACCCTTAAATAAAATGGATAAACCTCTCAATTCCCGCTAAAATCAAAAGATATATTTTGTGGTGAACTTGAGCCGTGTAAATGTGAGGACAGAAGAATTACGCAGCTTAATTAAGAGAGAGGGTACTAGAGAGGGAGCTGCTAGCTGGTTACATAAGGGAAGTTGGTCGTTTAGCTCCGGACAGCACGGTCCCTTTTTTGTAATAACAGCTCCTCAACTTCACATTACCAAAACGGCTACTAACCGGCACTTAAAAAGTGGTCACTAGCCGGCTACTAACCGGCTACTAACCGGCTAGTAGCCACCAAGTGGCTACTAACTCAGCTAATAGCCGGCTAGTGACCGCCTAGTAGCCGGTTAGTAGCCACTTGGTGGCTACTAGCCGGTTAGTAGCCGGCTAGTGACCGCTTTTCAAGTGCCGGCTAGTAGCCGGTTTGGGACCTAGAGAAAGTAGGTCTGCTTTAGAGCTCAGCTTATAGCCGGCTAGTGACCGCCTAGTATGTTCGCAGTATGTTAGTTACAACTTAAATCCGGTAATCAGAAGTCAGTGCAGTATACAATAAACAATGTATATAAACCAATCAATCAGAGCACAATATTAACACCACGTGACATAAACCAATCAATCAGAGCACAATATTAACACCACGTGACATAAACCAACCAATCAGAGCACAGTATTCACACCACGTGACACAAACCAACCAATCAGAGCACAGTATTCACACCACGTGACATAAACCAACCAATAAGAGCACAGTATTCACACCACGTGACACAAACCAACCAATCAGAACACAGTATTCACACCACGTGACACAAACCAACCAAAAAGAGCACAGTATTCACACCACGTGACACAAACCAACCAATCAGAGCACAGTATTCACACCACGTGACACAAACCAACCAATCAGAACACAGTATTCACACCACGTGACACAAACCAACCAAAAAGAGCACAGTATTCACACCACGTGACACAAACCAACCAATCAGAGCACAGTATTCACACCACGTGACACAAACCAACCAATCAGAACACAGTATTCACACCACGTGACACAAACCAACCAATCAGAGCACAGTATTCACACCACGTGACACAAACCAACCAATCAGAGCACAGTATTCACACCACGTGACACAAACCAACCAATCAGAGCACAGTATCCACACCACGTGACACAAACCAACCAATCAGAACACAGTATCCACACCACGTGACACAAACCAACCAATCAGAACACAGTATCCACACCACGTGACACAAACCAACCAATCAGAGCACAGTATCCACACCACGTGACACAAACCAACCAATCAGAGCACAGTATCCACACCACGTGACACAAACCAACCAATCAGAACACAGTATCCACACCACGTGACACAAACCAACCAATCAGAGCACAGTATCCACACCACGTGACACAAACCAACCAATCAGAGCACAGTATCCACACCACGTGACACAAACCAACCAATCAGAGCACAGTATCCACACCACGTGACACAAACCAACCAATCAGAACACAGTATCCACACCACGTGACACAAACCAACCAATCAGAGCACAGTATCCACACCACGTGACACAAACCAACCAATCAGAACACAGTATCCACACCACGTGACACAAACCAACCAATCAGAACACAGTATCCACACCACGTGACACAAACCAACCAATCAGAGCACAGTATCCACACCACGTGACACAAACCAACCAATCAGAACACAGTATCCACACCACGTGACACAAACCAACCAATCAGAACACAGTATCCACACCACGTGACACAAACCAACCAATCAGAGCACAGTATCCACACCACGTGACACAAACCAACCAATCAGAACACAGTATCCACACCACGTGACACAAACCAACCAATCAGAACACAGTATCCACACCACGTGACACAAACCAACCAATCAGAACACAGTATCCACACCACGTGACACAAACCAACCAATCAGAGCACAGTATCCACACCACGTGACACAAACCAACCAATCAGAGCACAGTATTCACACCACGTGACACAAACCAACCAATCAGAGCACAGTATCCACACCACGTGACATTAACCAACCAATCAGAGCACAGTATTCACACCACGTGACACAAACCAACCAATCAGAGCACAGTATCCACACCACGTGACACAAACCAACCAATCAGAACACAGTATCCACACCACGTGACACAAACCAACCAATCAGAACACAGTATCCACACCACGTGACACAAACCAACCAATCAGAGCACAGTATCCACACCACGTGACACAAACCAACCAATCAGAACACAGTATCCACACCACGTGACACAAACCAACCAATCAGAACACAGTATCCACACCACGTGACACAAACCAACCAATCAGAGCACAGTATCCACACCACGTGACACAAACCAACCAATCAGAACACAGTATCCACACCACGTGACACAAACCAACCAATCAGAACACAGTATCCACACCACGTGACATTACCCGAGCCCCGTGCGTGATCATCACGCAGCTTTCTGAGTGGTTAATATATTATAACTACTAACTACTGTACTAATATATATTATATAAGAAAGCTGCGTGATGTTATATATAATTATAACTTGGCAATGTTAAAATTGATAAAATTACAACCTGACACTCTTTTAGGAGACTATTAAATTGTTAAACGAAATCCTACAAATGTTGTTTAAGGGGGCCGGGGGGGGGGGGGCCTTAACTCACCCTGCAGGATTACACAGTACCTAGTAACTTAGCTAATTATTTCTAACAACTTCACTACTCCTGCTTCCACCCCCAGGGAGAAAGAGTGTTTAATTAGTGAATAATTAGTAGGTGATTCTAATGAACCAATGAGAGCTGAGTAAACCCACCTCGTCTGGGAAATAGCCGACTGTTTCCTGCGTGAAGTCCAGGTAGTAGAGTGCGTTCCTGAAATGGTGTTACTATGGTAACTAGTTGTGTAACTATGGTAACTAGTTCCTGAAATGGGAACATATTACCTCACACCATACATTAGAAGGGGGGTCAAGGTTCCTGAAATGGGAACATATTACCTCACACCATACACTAGTATAGAAGGGGGGGGGGGGGTCAAGGTTCCTGAAATGGGAACATATTACCTCACACCATACACTAGTATAGAAGGGGGGGGGGGGGGGGTCAAGGTCCCTGAAATGGGAACATATTACCTCACACCATACACTAGTATAGAAGGGGGGGGGGGGGGGGTCAAGGTCCCTGAAATGGGAACATATTACCTCACACCATACACTAGTATAGAAGGGGGGGTCAAGGTTCCTGAAATGGGAACATATTACCTCACACCATACACTAGTATAGAAGGGGGGGTCAAGGTTCCTGAAATGGGAACATATTACCTCACACCATACACTAGTATAGAAGGGGGGGGGGGGGGGGGGGGGGGGGGGGTCAAGGTCCCTGAAGGAGTTGTAATGTTATCCTGCATTTAGTATTGCTAGATAAGCTCCACACATTATAACAATGTATTGTAGAAATGTTACCCTCCACAAAACCCATTCATACGAAACTAGTGGGATTTAAAGAGGGAGCTGCATGGGATTTAATAAATGTGTTATAATGTGATATAATGTATTATATATACTGTGTTAATATACGTATCCAGTATCTTATAGCGATGGATTTCACTTGAAATAAGAAAGGGGGAGCCAGTATTAGTAGTACGATAATATGTATAAGTTATTTCTAATAGTAGTAGTATATATTATAGTTATTTGTAATAACTATTATACTGTAGATTATATTAATTGCCATTGCTTGCTACTGATAGCAAGTGATGTGTATTAAAGTAAGGTGTAATATATGATCTACATGATCCTTTCCTGCACCTATTTCATGAAATATACCTCTATTAGAATTCAAGTCGATTAGAATACGATACGATGTTATTTTATCATTATAAAAATGTCGATAAATAAACCTATGTGTATCAGTATTACATTATGTATTTTGCCAGTAAAGAGCAAAAAGAGTTATAATATTTGTTGTAACGAAATTAACCTAATTTTTACCATGCGATGTTTAAATTGTACCACTGTTAATATATTACTGGTGGGTGGTTGTAACAGTGCTTAAGCTGGTATTATTTGTTCAGATATCATCAAGAGTCTGTGACAAAGTAAACTTGTTTGCGCCTTCTGTGTTTTATTTGCTTATAACTATGTGATATGTTTACAATTCTCAACACATCCAAGTCATCAAATGATGCTACACTACTCAGCATTCCTTGTCAGGGTGCCCTAAACATTCCTCATATATTTTTCTTAAATATGTGACAGAATTAACCAGGGGGCACCAGTTATATGTTATAATGTAAGTAATGGTATCCATTCCATCAGCCGGCAGCAAAGGATCCATATTCAATATTCACAGTGTCACATAGTGTCACATAGTGTCATATATTCCATATTCACAGTGTCACGATGTAAACATTTCCATTATGACGTGACTAAATTTGCCTAGAGGATGAGATGAATATCCTAACAATCAAGGGTTTATACAATTTTTAGAGTGACAATTTTAGTGGTACACTGTACACTGTACAGTGGGGGGGGGGGGGGGGGGGTACAGTGTACCACTACTCACAGTGTACAGTGTACCACTACTCACTAAATATATATTTATTAAACCAAACAGTATATCATTACCAGTCTGCAAACAGGATGTCACATTGGCACCTTCTGCAGGTCTGGTGTTACCAAATAACAGTAGCTAATAATAGTGAGGTATCACACATAACAAAGTAATGGGGTAGGAATACAAATCTAAAATCTTAAGTTACAACAGTAACTGTTAAAATAATAACAATATCATAAGATTAATATAATTTACTAAAAAGAAAAAGAAAGATTTTGAGAATAATTATTTTGTTTACAGTCCCCTTGTTGAAGCTTGGGCCACTTTGCGCTCGTTGTTGCGCGAGAAGACTCGAAGAAACTAAAGTGTTACTGTTACTGTTAGCAAATACAAAATGAACTGGTACAAGATAGCGTCACATATTCAATATTCGCAAGATAGCGCTAGTGAGGTAGCGAGATTATCAAATATTTATATAATATATAGAGTACTTACTTAGCTCCTACAACCAGCTTCCCGTCCACCATGATTACAGAACTGAAGTTAGCTCCAGGTTGGCTGAAGAACTTACACTGAGGGCAATCTGAAGTGATTGGTGTTAGTCGTTAGAAATAGGAGCTTTATTATAATCAATATCTAAAATAATCCCTCCCCCCTCCCTCCCTCCCTCCCTCCCTCCCTCCCTCCCTCCCTCCCTCCCTCCCTCCCTCCCTCCCTCCCTCCCTCCCTCCCTCCCTCCCTCCCTCCCTCCCTCCCTCCCTCCCTCCCTCCCTCCCTCCCTCCCTCCCTCCCTTCCTCCCTCCCTCCCTCCCTATAAGTACTAACTATTTTGCAAATGTTGTTAATGTCTAGGTTCGAGGCTGAGTGAGGGATTAAATTAAACTAATTGAGACGTGATTATTACAAACTAGTGTGTGCCTACTTCACTTATTGCAAATACCTAACACTGACTATATACACTCTGTTTATAACACTACTACTAACACTACTACTAACACTACTACTAACACTACTACTAACACTACTACTAACACTACTACTAACACTATGAGGGTGCAGTTGATGCATGAACCATGTCGACCATAAGGGGGGGGGGGGGCTATCCTCTCCGTCCCATTGGAGAGGGGGGGGGGGGCTTTCCTCTCCGTCCCACTGGTAACGCTATTCACTCCAGAATAGAGATTAAAGGTTTCACAGCTTGATACAAGGTGTGGGCCACTAATTAGGAGTCAATTAGCGGCCCACTCAGCTAGCTCTCTGTACAGTCCTCTCTTCCCAATCTTACTTGAACACCACTAACCCCCCCCCCCCCCCCCCATTAATGGGGCGACATCTCTAGCCTTGAGGGCTGATTATTTTAATCTGGTGTGCCCTAATTGCAGTAGTAAACCCCCAACTGTGACTGTGTAAAAGCAATCCTATCAGTCGGTACTGAGCACTGTATAATATAGTATATCCTCTCTCAATATTATACATGTTAATGGTAATGAATTTTGATTAATATACACTGGAGCTGGTAGAGTTGTGTGTACAGTAAGAGCGGACGTTAAGGGGGGAGTGTAGTGAGGTACCTACTCTCTAGTCCCATCTCCCTCCCTCCCTCCCTCCCTCCCGGACGTTAAGGGGGGAGTGTAGTGAGGTACCTACTCTCTAGTTCCATCTTACTCCCTCCCTCCCTCCCTCCCTCCCTCCCTCCCTCCCTCCCTCCCTCCCTCCCTCCCTCCCTCCCTCCCTCCCTCCCTCCCTCCCTCCCTCCCTCCCTCCCTCCCTCCCTCCCTCCCTCCCTCCCTCCCTCCCTCCCTCCCTCCCTCCCTCCCTCCCTCCCTCCCTCCCTCCCTCCCTCCCTCCCTCCCTCCCTCCCTCCCTCCCTCCCTCCCTCCCTCCCTCCCTCCCTCCCTCCCTCCCTCCCTCCCTCCCTCCCTCCCTCCCTCCCTCCCTCCCTCCCTCCCTCCCTCCCTCCCTCCCTCCCTCCCTCCCTCCCTCCCTCCCTCCCTCCCTCCCTCCCTCCCTCCCTCCCTCCCTCCCTCCCTCCCTCCCTCCCTCCCTCCCTCCCTCCCTCCCTCCCTCCCTCCCTCCCTCCCTCCCTCCCTCTCACAAATACAATTCAGCTCTCTTCTACCACACAATACTCCTTTATAAATACATTTCCTACCTCACTTCACCCTGTTCTCAGTAACAATATGCTTCCTTGAAACGACCAACTAATACAGTTAGAGAGCAGAACAAAATAAGAGTACTATAAATTTTACTGCCTCTCAATATTATATTGATTTCTTTCAGTGAGGAGGACACATTTGCTGCAACAAAATGCCCTAAAGGCAATACTATAAAGTTAAATAGTATACCCCGATAGTATATTACTATAATGCTTACAGCACACTTGACAGTGGGGTCTTTATAAATTCTCAACATCAAGAAATTTCAAGAGCACCTGTTCTACTACTACTAGTTTATACAATTTTTCTTAACACTCACTACAGCTTTTTGCAACATTAACCAGGCAGAGGACTGAGGAGTCAGGTGTTTCCTAGTCGTCTGTCTGTCTGACAGTTAACAGCTATACATTTTATGAGTGAATACTGAATATATATATACTATATTAGATACCATTCAATTAAGTGATCTTTCATCAGTTATAAAACGATAATAAAGTTCAAATGGTTAGGATTTTAAAATCTAACAAAATTTCGCTCTTATTAATCAACTATCTGCCAAAACATGAATGTTCAAACTACCCCCCCCCCCCCCCCCCCCCCCCCCCCCCCCCCCCCCCCCGCCCCCCCCCCCCCCCCCCCCCCCTATTTCAAGCAAGGTTTGAAATACCAGAACCTTCATAAGGTTAAGGTAAAATTGTTCTGTGCTATTGTGTGTTAGAAAATATGTGTAAGCTAATTATGGGACCTGATGATCAGCAGACGCCCTAATTAGAAAGTGATTTCTCACTTGTTGCTTTGTGTTCTATTAGAGGGTCAGTCAGGAAAACATACAATAAGCAGTTTTCCAAAGTGGTTACTCAGGTAGTTAATTAGGTAGATCAATTACTGTTTATTTTGAGATAAGGTGAGGTGTACATAACACGTGGTTAGTGTATAGTACTACCTGGGTACCTGGGTACTACTATAGTATCTCACCTGGGTACTACTATAGTATCTCACCTGGGTTGTTTTCCGAAGTAGGCCAAACCAAATGCTCCGCTTTTGTGATGAAAAGCAAAGCACATAGAATCCATAATGTTGAAATCATGAGCTGTAAAATATGATTGGTAGAATGATATTTCAAAATGAATTGTGTTAAGATTATATTTGATATTATTATAAGGTAATAATCGGGGAAGTTTCAAGACAAATTTGGGGCACTGTAAATGGTTGGTTTAAAACGATTTTAATGAAGGTTCAGAAAATGAAACATTGTATAAGAAAGGTCGTTTTGAAGTTGACATTCTAACAATGTTGTGTACAGGGTGTTACAAGACTTGTGTCCAAATTTGAAATTATAATTTTTCTATTGAATGAGTAAGTTAACAGAAATCGGTTGGGAATGCTTGTTACATTTTAGTTATTTCTTGCAAAATCGTATCAAAACCCGTTTTTTCACAATTTGGTGAAAAGCTAGACATTTTCAAGGTTCTCTGTGTCAACGGAAGCAGTTGGACGGCTGCTAGGAGTGCACTTTCGAGGAAATACGGAAAATCAGGCAGGACAATTCATCCTAAGACTATTCAACGACAGACCGTGATGAAATTTGAGACTGTGGAAGGTCCAAAGACCAGGGAAAAGGAGACTGTTTGGATGGGCCAGAGTAACCATGGTGTCTTCGGATCACACTTTTTCGAGAATGAAGATGAGAAGGCAGACATGATAAGGAAAGCAAATTATATCGCTTTGTTGCGTGGGAATGGCCGATAAATCTTCAAAATATGCGTGCAAATTTCAAACCTCTCTATACCAAGCTTCCCCGAGGAAACAAAAAGTGCCCGGTAGAGAAAAGGCCATAGAGAGGTTCACATGATCCCAATTTCTAGTATCTAAGGCCTCTCAAATAACCTGTCAAATGTCTCATATACTCCATTAGTATGCAAAACCCATTGTTAGGTGAATTGTATACAGATAATTTCAGCAATGGTAATTGTCTAGCTATAAGGATAGACACCCTCTAAAAAAACCCAGATATAAAAGAAGAAAGCCCAAATATCCAGTAGCCCAGTATATCGAAACCCAAATTATGTATTGAAAGACGAGTCACCAAAACACGGAAGTATGCAGTATTGAATACTGCACCCGCGATAACATTGGCCCCTTGCAAAAAACTAATTAATCAATGAATCAAAACATATAATATTGTATTTATAGAAACTATAAAACTCTCAAGGCTCCTTCTCCAAGCTAACGACTCTAAAGTTCCTGATTATACAGTTCCTGATGGTACAAATTTTTAAAACCGGGGTAAAAAATAAAACCCTTCGTAATATATAAATGGTCAACTAAAACTAAAATGCACAAATTCACATCATAAGCATTTATACCCTCACCTAACAAGCACTCCATGACTTTTTAGGATCTAGGAGTGTTGATCAGGTTAAGGTCCAAATCACTTATCGCTGTGGGTGGAAGAGTTCTGGTACCTCTGTAAACCCTGATAGAGATTAAATCAAAACGCAGTCTGCATCTGACAGCACCATTGGCCTTTCTTAAGGCTTATCTTTTCAGCGAGATGTTTTAGGAACTGTGAAGCCTCAAACGCCATTCCTCCTGTAGTACTGAACATCTAATCAGTGGCGTGAAGGTAGCCTTTTTACGTTGAGGACTCTGTCATTGTACTCACGTTTTTTGTTTTTCTCGTGAGATTGGGACTGCGAGATGCTCTTGTCACTGTTGGACTGGGATTGAGGGTGAAGTACCCTTACATCTGTTAGGTGAATTGATTTATTATGCTATTGCTTTGTTGTTATATTGTGTAAGTCTGTGGAGTAGTAGCGAGAAGGTATTGTATATATTTTAATTTGTTCTCCTATTTGTAAATGATTTAAATTCTGTATTTTATGTAGGGTCGGCACCAATGTAATTATGGTTCACAACCGTGTTTCGGGTTATCCGAAATGGATTTTCCAGTGATGTTTCATATAATGTTTCTCACTCCAGCTGCAGTCTGGTAGTGCTAAGTATCACAATAATTTGTCTAGCTCTCATATTCCATGTTCTTTGCCTCATAGTATATATATAAAATAATATATTTTGGTATTTTGTAGATGTAACTGTAATATATTGATATATATGATGTAAATATGAAATATGATGTAAATATATGATGTAAATTTTATTTGAATTTTGAAATAAAATTATGGACCTTGAATTAACAAATTTTGTTACCTGGAGACCCCAGGCTATTATGTTAATAAACAAATAAAGATTCGGCGGAATAAAATATTTGCTTCAAATAGGACCGTCGACGAGTCCAATTCGGCGCGCGTCCTGGTAGGTTATAAATTTGGTTGACGATGTCAGAATGCTAGTTCGCGCGGCGCGTCAAAGCGGCGAAGTCCTCCAAGTTATAAACCTACAAAAAAACTACGCGCAAAATCAAATATTTAGCTCTATTATATTATCCATAAAATTTTTGAGTTCAACATTACATAGTTTACTTTGGTAACTGTAATACTCAATACGCCAAAATTTTAAAAATTCTTGTGAAAAGGCCCTTTGGGCATATAATAAAAGTGATCCTATAAACATAAACAATGTATTTTTGGACGCTGATTCCGAATCACCCCCAATGACGTAGGGTTAAAATGCTTCCCTGGAGAGTTATGGGCGAAAAACCCTTTTCGTCACGTAACAGGATAGTAAAATAATAATTCGATTGTTTAGAGCTCGGGTTAGGGTTAGGTGTTTGGGTTGTGGTAAGGGTTATGGTTAACTTCGGGGTTATGGTTAGGGTTTATGTGAAACCGTTTTGTACGGCTGCAAAACCATAAAAACCTTATATCACATGGTGACCCCCACGGTCGCTTCACTATAAAGTTTCACTGTAGAGTTGCTTCACTGTAGAGTTTCGCTTCACTGTTGACTGTAGAGTTTCGACTATACAGGGGGAGCCGCGCACTCGTGCGCGGCGGGTCATACAACGTATGACAATAAAAACCAAAGTCACGTGAAATGTTTTGGCGAGCGAATTAGTAAAAGCCATTTTATTTATACTATAGTATTCATTTTTTTGAATATTTGCTAAATTTAAATAACAGTAGGAGTAGTAATATGAAACATTTGACAGGTTATTTGAGAGGCCTTAGATACTAGAAATTGGGATCATGTGAACCTCTTTATGGCTTTTTCTCCATCGGGCACTTTTTGTTTCCTCGGGGAAGCGTGGTATAGAGAGGTTTGAACTAGCAAATTAGCACGTTTATTTTGAAGATTTATCGGCCATTCCCATGCAACATAGCGATATAATTTGCTTTCCTTATCGTGTCTGCCTTCTCATCTTCATGCTCGAAAAAGTGTGATCCGAAGAGTTGCTGCTAGGTCGTGCTGTTGGATTGGCACATTCTCTCCTAATTTTAAAATATCTTTTATTGGCACAATTTCATTTCATTAGGAAATGTTCATTTAACATTCATCAAGTTAAAACGTTTATTGGAAATTAATATATACGGCAAAGCACTTCATTTAATATAGTAAAGTAAAAGTAAAGTAAAATTTATGACATCACATCATCACACATGTCTACAAACTATCATCGCACTGTGTGAAAAAATATATAATAAATATTTCCCCACCCACATTAATTAATTATCAAATACAATATTTAAAAACAATTTCATCAAAAACATTATCCTATTTTAAAAACTTCCCAGTGGAATAAAGATTTATAAAACGCTTCTTTGCCACATAAGGATGGAACCAAAGATAATTGTTATGTTTCTCTTTATTACTGACATAACTGGCTCCCTCAATTCTCACTAAAACTTCATTAGAAACATTCCAAAAAAAGCAATCATTTGTGATACTTTTAGAAATCATATCTATCTTATATCCTTCTAATTTAATTTTAAAACCTAAAACTGTCACAGAGTTCTTGACGTCCGGAGGGAGTTTGTTCCAATATGGAATAACTCGCTCCGGGAGAAAAGACTTCTGGATATTCTTGACCTTTGTCACACTTTTACTACATCTATTGGATGAAACCAGATTAAGACCTGATCTGCTTGGTCTGAACAAGTCTGTACCATAATCAGTCATACCATTAATAACCTTAAAAGCTTCAATAAGGTCCCCACGTATTCGCCGCTCTGCCAGCGTTGTCAAATTGAGGATTTCCAGTCTACGGCTGTAAGGAAGAGTACCCACCTCATCAATCAGACGGGTAAACCGCCTCTGGACGCTCTCCAGCTCCAAAACAGTCCCCCAACTTCCATGAGCCGCAGGTGGATTCCACAATTGGACACAATACTCAAGATGAGGTCTTATTAAAGCTTTATATATAGCAATCATAACAGCCTTTTCTCTAATAACTAAATTCCTTACAATCCAACAAATCATACGATTTGCCTTAGCGATACATGCTTTGATCTGTTCGTTCCAAAGCAGGGAGCTATGGGTAATAACCCCCAAATCTTTTTCCTGTGCAGATACTTCAAGTTCTATACCATTTACCTTATAATTTAAATTAGGATTGTTGTTAAAATTAATGTGCACTACTTTGCACTTGGCAGGATTAAATTGTAAAAGCCAAATACTTTCCCAAACTTCTAATTCTTCGATATCTTCAGCAACACTACCGTGGTTAGCTGCATTACCAATTAATTTAAGATCATCAGCAAATAACTTTATGTTATTTTTTACAAGGTCAGGCAAATCATTAATATACAGAATGAATAGGAGAGGGCCTAGAACTGACCCCTGAGGAACACCAGATAAAACATGTTTAACCTCGGACCATTGTCCTTCTACAGAAACCCTCATAGTCCTGTCTGTCAGAAAATCTTTAATAACATCTAAAACCTTTCCTTTGACACCAAAGCCTTCCAATTTAGACAGAAGTCTAAAGTGGGGGACTGTGTCGAATGCCTTACTAAAATCAAAGTATAGAAGATCAACCGGGGCACCTTCATCTAAAATGTCAAGAATGTCATCAAATGTCTCTAAAAGATTAGATAAACACGATTTACCCTTAACAAATCCATGCTGATGCTTCGAAATTCGATGTTCTAGAAAATGTAATACATGTGCTCTCACCAACTTTTCATACACTTTGCACAAAATACAAGTTAATGAAACTGGTCTATAATTTAAGGGGTCTGATTTAATACCCTTTTTAAACAATGCTACAACAGATGCAGATTTCCACACTGCAGGTAAAGATCCTGTATCTGAACACTTTTGAAATAATTTAGTCAATGCTTCAACAAAATTGTTGTCATAAGCTAGCGATTTCAACAACTTCGGATGAACACCATCCGGACCAGAACTCTTAAAAATGTTAAGCTTTAAAAGTTGCTTTTTTATATCAGAACTACTGACTTCCATATCATCAATATCATCAATACTCTCATTGTCAGGTCTTAAATTCTCAGTTTTAGGGAGAGGGCCAGGTGGTTCACGCACAAAAACAGAGCTAAAGGCACTTGCGAGTACCTCAGCTGACTCAGTCGAACTATCTGTGCGTGTACCATCTCCTCTATCTAAAGAAACCACACTAGATTTAATTTGACGTTTATTTCGTAAATAAGAGTAAAAAGACTTACAATTCTGCTTCAGATTAGATGTAATTTTCTTTTCATAGCTAACTTTAGCTTTAATCTCTGCTACTTCATAAGTATGTTGTTTGCTACTTGCATAACTAAAATTAACATCAGATGGATTAATATCAAACTCAGCCCATGCTTTATCTTTATTCTTTCTCATTCGTTTAAGTGCAGATGTACTCCATGGCAACTTGACAGGTCTGTTGTCGAGATAAACCGAAGCAGTCGGAACAGCTGCAGCAACAGTCTCCAGTTTACCATGTAATTCAGCCCACATATCTTGAACATCATTGGTAGAACTATAATCCCAGTCGATATTTTTCAAACTAAAATTTAATAACTCTTCAGAGGAAATCTTACCCAATATAGGTTTGATAATCTTCTCTTTTAAACATTTGCTAGTATCCGGCGAAACAACTAGTTCGACAAGTATCCCAACATGATCACTCTTACCAAGCGGAGAAACGATCTTACAACCGTTGACAAGAGCATCATTTGTATACAGGACCTGATCAAGAAGACTCTCCTGGAGAGTATCCTTCACAAGCCGTCTTCTAGTTGTCTCGTTGGTGAAATACCAAGTTAAACCACTGTCATTGAAAACATCCATGAATTTCTGTTGAGTAACTAAAAACTGGTTCTTGCTAGCAATATTACTATTTATATATATTACTATTAATATACTGAAAAACAAATTAGGAATTTACCGCATCCGATTTTCCGCAAACCCCGATTCACTGCAGTCATCTCTTTTCCCCCAAATAGAGCTTAACATGTATAATGTAAAAAACAAAACACAAATTTACCCTGAACCCTGATTTACCGCGGATGTTTCCTTCCCCCAACTAGGGTTTAACATACATAATGTATGTTTTAATACTTTCAACACTACTATATAACAAATAATTTGAGGATGTACCATGGAAGTCTAGAGTACCCGCAACAAGATATGCAGCTGTAAACGACTTGGTAATGGGGTGCATGTGAGCTCTGGGGGCCAGTGGCATCAGAAGACTGGCTATCAGCCTTGAAAATAAGATGAGTTCTCTTTAGATCCATGTCACATCTGCACAGTATCTCCATCACCATGACACAAACACTCTTACACTCTTCTCACTACCCTGCCCCACCCTAACCCAGCCCCTCCCTCCCTCTACCTGTTGCGGGTACTCTGGACTGCATGGACATCCTTGAATGGAGGTATTTTATATAGTAGTGTTGTATCTATATTCTATATCAATAATTTGCTATAGACACCCTATCTAGCCCAACCCTTCCCTTAACCCTCCACTCCCCTTCCTTTATACATTGTACTCTTATCCCATGCCCAACCTGCTATAGACATATTAAATAACCTCTATTCTTCCCCTTTGGGACACTGCAGTCCACCCCGCTCCCCTGCCTCTTCCCCTCCCTCCCAGTCACCCAAAACATCACTACAACATACTCACTATACACTCATATATTTAGGTTTTTTGCTTTCGAAAATTCTCTCTGTTTATTCTTCTTGATCAATCTATCTTTCCCCATGATACCACTCATTCACGTCAAAACTGTGTTACTCTCATCATCTTACTTTCAGGCTGTTGGTTGGTTCGATGGTGTCCTGGCCCCAATCTCATCATGTGCTCCCTACCATTTTCTCTTCATGCAAGACACAACTATTACTGAAGACAACCCTCGATCTACCAGATCGAGAAACAATTCCTCTCCTTCTGCTGGAAATGTCATTGACTTCACGAGACCTATTACCATCACAACCCCTGGACGCTACTTGCTTAGCAACCCTGACTCTGGCTGTAGTATCAGTCTCTTCCAGGATGTTTTCGCAAGTCAATTGTGTGATCAGTTCTCTTGTGAAATCGAAAACACTGGTGCCCTCAAACAGTACACCACAATCCACAAGCAGGCTCAAGTGCATCTCCCACGACTGTCATCATGGTACGGCCCTGTTGACTATGCATTCTCAGGAATCGTGATGAAAGCCAACTCCGTGTCAGAATGTCCTCGTCTTGTTGCAGCATATCAGCACATGGTGGAAAATCTCTTTGAACCCAACAACATCGATTGTTCCTCTGACTGCTTTCTGATCAACCAGTACAGAACAGGTCGGGATTCTTGCGGAGAACATAGCGATAATGAGCCAGAGGTCGACCTCTCAAAACCTGTTGTTACTCTGTCACTCGGACAACAACGCTGTATGCTCATCAGAGAGGCTAAGAACTCTGGAAATGCCATCACAATTAAACTTGACCAAGGTTCAGTTCTTGTTATGCATGGTACTGATTTCCAGAAAAAGTACACTCACCAAATACCCAAAGACAATGCAATCACTGCTGCACGCACATCAGTGACCTATAGGACCTGCAGCTCCAGCTTCCTGCGTGAAAGAAACGCCTTATCTACACCTCTTACTGAGATGCCTATCACTCCTGTACTTGCGAACCTGTACTCACGAACTGTACTTGCCCCCAAGTCTACAGCTGAACCAGTAAGCTCCCCGTCGCTGCACAACAGACGTAGATCTTCTCTGTCACTATCTGGCCTCTCGCAAATCAACAGCATGGACAGCTCCCCAGTTGGATCTCCTCTGGCATCAAGCTCTCCCTCCGTGACCAGCAGTAAAACTTCAGTGTCTAATAGTGAGACATTCCCTCTCAGTTTGGAAGCCATGTTAGAAGCCATTGACTCATTGAAAGAAAAAACGGTGAAAAACGAACTTTCTCGTCATGGCAGCTCAAACTCAGGGTCCCTCATTGACTGTAAGAAACGACTCAAGAAAGCTGTGAAAGCATGCCACAAACGCCTTAGCGTGCTTCTTCTTGAGCCTCCTTCCACCTCAGCTGAGCCTGATTGCGTCACCCATTCCCTCCAAACCATGGAAAACTCTGTTATTGATCTTCAAGCTAAAATTAGTCTGCAACACACCACCCTGCAAACTCTTGTATTGTGTTCTGACGATAAATCCAGTCAAAAAGGTAGCACCAGCTCCCCTAATTTGTCCAACGAACTGAACACTGTGGACAAGAGACTCGAGAAGCTTGAAGAAATCATGAGCAGCATCAACTCAAAACAACAAGACACTGCTACCTCCCTCAAAGCCTTTGAAGTTAATATCACTGCTATTAAGAGCGAGGTTGAGGACTCTAAGGCCTGCCTGCAGTCTCTCCAGCTCAAAGACCATACAAATCCCTCAAACAAAAGGCCCTTGCCCCACTCTGCTCAAAACCAGAACCGTGGAAGGTCAAATGGCACATTCCCTGACTCTCATAGAAAAACCAGAAAACCAAGAAAAGTTCTCCTCCTTCATGACTCCCAGATGAACGGATTTATAGCAGAGTCTTTCTCCTCTGGGTTTAAGGTTGAAAAAATGAAAGTAGGTTCCTATTCTGACCTAAACGGAAAACACATGAGAGATGTGATTAAACAACCAGAGGTTGACTGTTACATTCTTCAGCTTGGAGTAAATGATTACAGATATAAAGACCGTCCTGTAAATAAAGCAGTCGAGGATGCAAAAAAAGCCATTGACACACTCCTCTCTAGCTCCAGTGCTAAGATTGTCGTCTCCCTGCCCACTCCAACTCCTGGCCCATTAAGTGATTTAACAAAACAATTTGTCTCGGAAATCACCCAATTTGTCTCCACGCAAAGAGAACTAAGTGACTTACACCGGCGCCTCTTCACTGTAAACAACACTGGAAACTTTTCCCGTGCCATCTCTGCTGCCGGGTCATCCCAAGACTCTCCTAACCCACTGAAGGAAGACCAACTTCATGTCTCAGAGTATGGTCTAAAAAAACTTTGTGTTAACATAAAACTTGGCCTTTATCGTGCCTTTGGTATGAGATCCCATAGAATGCAGCCCTCTACTGCAGAGCGCTAGAATAACTCTAAAATTCAAAAACAAACAAGCCTCACGAGATCAAGTCGCTGTAATGTCCTGGAACATTCAGGACAGTACAGGAGACGGATCTAACAAATTTGAAAATAACGAATTTCTGACAATCCTCAAACAAGCAAACATTCTATGTCTCCAAGAAACTAAGAAGCAGGTTAAAATCGAAGGATACCTTTCCTTTAATAGCAACCGCAAAAATTCTCGCTCAGGAGGGGTCTGCATTCTTGCTGAAAATGATTTAAGAAAAGGTGTTTCCTGTGTTCCTTGTAGTGAATCTGAAGATATTATTGTTGTTAAACTTGACAAAAACTTTTTTAAGCTTGATTTTGATCTATTTTTAGTATGTTATTATATTAGCCCTGCATATTCGTCCTATGTCAAGAAATATCCAGACTATACTGCTAAGACCTTCTCTGCTCTTGACACCCTCTGTATTAGACTACGTCAAAAAGGAGAAGTTATCATGTGTGGCGATGCAAATGCAAGAACTGGAAAACTCCCAGACTATATCCTCTCTTGTAATGCACCTGCCATGCATGACATCTATAATGATATTGGACTTGAACATGACATTGAAGAACCCAGAAACAACTCTGACCTGACTATATCTGAACCCCACTGCCAACATTTTCTTGACATGGTTATTAATAACCAACTGAAAATTCTTAATGGGCGTACCCTCGGGGACACCACTGGAAAAATGACCTGTCACAAATATAATGGAAGCAGTGTGGTCGATTATTTTGTAATCACCTCGTGGGCAAGAGATCATGTAAACTCTCTTCAAGTTAAAGAGTTTACATCATACTCTGACCACTGTCCCTTAGTCTTGAAACTCACCACATTCGAACCATTTGTTGCCAACTTCCAGCTCCCAGACTTTTCTAATTTACCGTGTGGCTATAAGTGGGACAACAACAACTCCCACTTACTATTTAAAGCAGCCCTCAACTCACCCGAAATTGTCCATAATCTGGAATACATTGTAGCAAACGAATTTAGCGGCACCTTGGAGGGCAATAATGAACTGAACGATGCAATTACTAACTGTCTCCACAGTGCTGCTGATATAGCATTAAAAGTGAAAAAACCTCCTAAAAATTCTGCCCAAAAGAAATGGTTTGATCCACAAGTCAACTCCTCGAGACGCAACCTAAATAGGCTAGCAAACCGGCTAGGTAGTAAACACTGCAACAACATTCTCAGACGAGAATATTATAAGCAACGCAATAAGCACAGCAATCTTGTTAACAGTAAGAAATTATCCTTTCTTAGGAAGCTAAATGAAGCTATTGAAGAGGGTCATATTCTTGACTGGAAAAAATTTAAAAGGCTAAAACAAGAACATGACACTAGTCCCCTACTAGACAAATTCGATCTGGCTAGCTTTCATGATTTCTTTGCTTCCCTCTATAATAAACCAGACCAGGAACCAGATCTCACTCACCACAATCACAGACATTACCCTGAACCACCAGATCTGGACATCCTAAACAAGCCCATATCTGATTCTGAACTTACTTCCGCAATCAAAAAGCTCAAAAAGGGTAAAAGTTGCTCAAATGACTTGATCTCAAACGAGATGCTTCAGAGCCTAACTCCGCTTTGTTTCCAAGTCATCCTCAAAACATTCAACCACTCTCTGGTCTCAGGCTACTATCCATGGCATACCAGTATTATCACTCCTATCTATAAATCAGGCAACCCCTTCAGCCCAGACAATTACAGAGCAATAGCAGTTGGCAGTTGTATGGGTAAGCTGTTCTCTAGCATCTTACTTGAACGTCTGTTACACTTCAAAAAGCTCTACTGTCCTGACCCAAAAGAACAGCTTGGATTTTCGAAAGGTGCCCAAACTAACGATCACGTTTTCACCCTCAAGACAGTAATTGACAAATACACAAAAGCTAAAAAGGCTCGTCTTTATGCATGCTTTGTTGATCTAAGAAAGGCCTTTGACACTGTATGTAGGGACCTCCTTCTGCACAAAATTACATGCCTTGGAATAACCGGTAACTTCTTCAACTGCCTAAGTGATATGTACAAAAACTCTATTGCCCATATAAAAATTTCCAAACTCTTGTCGCCTAAAATTGATATTGGCAAAGGAACGGAGCAAGGACACCCCCTATCGCCAGACCTCTTTAAAATCTACATTAATGACTTTTCATCTCTCCTGAAATCTGTTGGTGACTATCCAGTTCTTGCTGACGTTCTGATATCACATCTGCTGTGGGCTGACGATCTTGTCCTTCTTGCTCTAAGTCCCGAGGCCTTGCAAGTCAATATCAACATTCTATTTGATTTCTGTAACTCCATGGGCCTTGAAGTAAATATTAAGAAAACTAAGATTGTAATATTCAGCCCTCCCAAACGAAAGCAGTCCTATGAAACATTCACATTGGGAGGTCAGCCCATCCAGCACACCGATAAATACTGCTATCTTGGCATAATATTCCACAGAAATGGATCGTTTACAGCAGCAAATACTGAGCTGAGGGCCAAGGCTCTCCGTGCTCTCTATGGCCTCAAAGGCAAAATAGTTAAGGATGCCCTCTCACACCGTGCCCTTAATATTCTATTTGACTCCTTAATAAAACCAATCCTGCTTTATGGCTGTCAAGTCTTATGCCCCCACTCAAAAACCATGAGATACCTTTCAAAAATAGATGACAAAGCCAACCCCCAGCATACCTTGAAGTACATTGCACAAGACCACTATGAAAAATTCCACCTAAAGTTTATCAAGTGGTCTTTGTCTGTACATTCAAAAGCATCAAATATAGGTTGCTGGGGCGAAAGCGGGCGCCACCCTCTATTCTTTGAAGCCTGCAAACTTGCAATAGATTACTATAGTCGCCTTGAAAACACTGAAAACGAACTACTCTGTGCTGCATTTCACGAACAAATCATGTTGGGACTTCCTTGGTATACCAACATCTCAAAGCTTCTCACCAAATACAACTTCACCCCCTCATCTTCCTCAAAATCTAAGCTCTCCACCCAAATCAGTCATAACATGAGGGAAGAATTCGTGAATACCTGGAAAGCTGCCAAGGCCTCCTCGCCAAAACTAGAATTCTATAACTTAATTAAACATGATTTCGAACCAGAGGCATACCTACGAATTATCAAAATACCGGATGTTCGAAAAAGTCTGACAAGGTTTCGTATCAGCTGCCACAACCTCTACATCGAAAGGGGCAGATACGAAACCCCCCTTGTACCAAGAGAAGAACGTTGGTGCACCTACTGCTTTTTCCGCAAAGGGCTCAAGCCTATTGAGGACGAAAGTCACGTATTGATTGACTGTTTGCTCTACTCCTCAGTTAGGGAAAAATTCAATTTCCATCCCCTAAACATTACTGACCTAGTCGGTTTGCTCTCCAACAAAACTCTAGATCCTACCACACTCACTGCCACAGCAAGAGCAATCCATTCAATTCTCTCTGTGAACGAAAATTATACAGCCTACTATAAGAGCCCAGATTTCCACTCAAATACTGGCAAGTGCATAATGCTATAGGACCTTAAAATAAGATTGAACTATACAAACTCAATTTATCTATTTTTCTAAAACTAGCATTATATATAACATTTCTAAATTATCCCTACACACTTGTAAATAATTAGAATTGTGTAACTTAAATTATTTCAGAATTACAACTATTGTGTACTCAATAAAGTAATTATCACTTTTGTATCCTTGTATCCTTGTATCCTTGTATCCTAATGTAAACAATCAAAACAACGATTTACCTCAAACCAAGTCTTGAGAGCACCCATGTAATTTCCAGTTTAACGGCACTGCTATGTAAGATCAGGGGTTTACTGTGAATGACAGTACTTTACTTGCTGGTGAAGTACTGTCATTGTTCTAGTAAATCGCTGGTGGAGTACCGTCCTTGTACCAGTAAATTGACCCAAAGGTTCATCGATATGCATTATGCATATTCATCTTTAATGTAGGTACTATGGTAATGGGTATTAAAAAAACTTTCAAAGTAACTTTTCATTCGCTCTAGCTGTGATGATACGACGAACATACGGAAAATGGCTTTTTCTGATGGTAGTCTGCTTCACTGTTTTCCTCATGTTTCAATACACCTCACAGGTTTGTGATCATAAATTGTTATTTCTTTATTGAACATTTCAAATACATATTTAGTATTCTAATGTTTTCTTTCAACATAAAATATCTCAATTTTTTTGGTTTGAATTACAAAAGTTTCGTCTAAAGGCTAAAGTTTACTCAAACTCAGCTATCAAAATTATCTATAATTCTTACTTCTTTCACTAATAGACAAAGTTTAAAAAAATCGAAAATGATACTTGTATATTTTATTTATCATCTGCAGTTCCAGAAGATAAACACAAATAAAATTAAAAGCGAAAAATGTCGTCATTTTGACGTGTTAGTAACGTTTAAATTCAAATCTCAAACAGAAAAATATATATTTCAAAGCTTTGTGTTTTGATCATATGATTGTGGGTGTATAGTGATTTTGATTGCATAATTTTGATTGGGCAGTGATGGTGAGTGAGAAAATGATGGGAGTGCCAGCCAGGGACAGTATCTCTGTCAAATGAACAGCCCACTGAGGAGTGGCTGAGCGCAAACGCGAGAACAGCAGAGAGGGCGGCACAAAACGGCACACACGGCCACGGAAAAGACACAGAAACTAAACCGTGTGCGGTAAGTTAGCCAGTGTCTGAGAGCTAGTGCTGCCCGGCAGAAGGCCTCCAAAAGAGGTGTTGTGGTGAACTGTGGAGGCAAAGTTCGAATGCAAGGCAGCTCTAACTGATAATGAAGAGGTAGACTGAACGGGAAGTAAAAAAAGGGATAGGAAGGATCCAGCTGAGTCCGGCTCATGTCAGGAAGTGATGAAAAAATCACAGATTTTCTACCCCGTACGTAGGCAGTGTCCGAGATTTCAGGCATCAGGATACACTGAAACAGTGCAGAGCTGATTACGACCAGGGTCCTCACGGATACCCCGCCTCGGAGGTCGAGCCAATGCCCTGCTTTCGAAAACCTTCATATTTTTTCTACTAGCAGTCACTGTAACCCTATCACTCGGAAGGCCCTGGGATGATGCATCTCCAAACCTGAGAGATTTATTCATGTGGGACATTCCCATGTAATTTGACTTTTGAATCGTTTAATCTGTTTATGTGATAAACCTATCTCTATATCTTATTCAATTTCAGGATATTGAGCACCTAGACACGCTACAGACAGATAACGCATTACCCAGATTACAACCATTTGTATGTTTTATTAAAATTTCAAGTTAATCCATAAGTTCTTTGAGCCTATTAGGGGGCAGTGGGGTCTTCGTGCAAATTTTCCCGAAATCGACTTTTTAGTTTTTTAAATAGAGTTATTAAATCTTCCTAGCTGAATTTATCGCCGGTCAAAGGTCAAAGTGGGTGGGGGTGTCATGTCATGTCGCCCCCAGTGTTGTTTCAAAGAAACAAAAACAATCGCACCCTCTGAAAATCGAGTCTAAAAAATCTTCCTTTACAGTTTTTGAGCAATCACCCTGAAACTATCAGGAAAATCAAAAAAAGTTTTGAAAAAAAGTTTTGAAAAAAAAAGAAGTTTTTATTTACTGTCACCAATATGAAACTAGGTCGAACGGAAAAATTAGGTCTCACGCAGGAAAAGCGTGTGAATGGAAAAATTTACAAATGACATTCAGACACAATTTTTACTTTGCAACACTAGTTCGGCGCACTGGTTTACATTTCCGAACTACAGCGTTCATCAAGAATTCTTGTTTAGTGTAAATTAATTTATTAATTTATCACTTGTAGTTGTACACTTATTAAAAATGGCTTTATTATAATAAAACCACTTCTGTGAAATGGTTATGTTGACTTTAAATATTTGAACTAAATATGAATTGAATGTGGGTATAAAATAAAGTTTTGTTTTATTCTGTGAGCAAGATTGAAAATCGCTTGCACAATACAATTACTGACCTTTGACCGATGGGATCAAAAGCAGCTGATAGATATAACTCTCTTCTATTAGAAAAATTAAAAGGTCGATTTCGAGAGAATTTCCATGAAGACCCTGGCCTTGCCCTCTTAAACAGCTAAGAAATAACTTTTCAGTTTATAAATTCAAGATCCTAAATCTTACCGCTACCAGGCCATACTGTGAACCAGGCCATACTGTGAACCAGGCCATACTGTGAACCAGGCCATACTGTGAACCAGGCCATACTGTGAACCAGGCCATACTGTGAACCAGGCCATACTGTGAACCAGGCCATACTGTGAACCAGGCCATACTGTGAACCAGGCCATACTGTGAACCAGGCCATACTGTGAACCAGGCCATACTGTGAACCAGGCCATACTGTGAACATTGAAATATACATTTTTCCAGTTATCAACCACTGAAAGTTCACTAATTCGTTTTCATTATTTAAATAGAAAACAGAAGCTTCACAAGTCAGTGTTATGGACTCGTGTATGGAGATAAAACTTGATAATAATAATAAAGCAGACATTCAGGTCAGGTTTTTATCGTATATATTGTTGTATCAATAATAAGAAATTAATAAATAATCATTAATGTATTAAAATTTGAGTCCCCAACTTGTGGTAACGTATATTATAAGGGGGGGGGGGGGGGGGGGGGGGGGGGGGGAGTGGGTAGGGAATAAAACAACAATGAACTTAAATTAAAACAATGGCTACAAAGATTGTTTAAAACCAGTAATATTCTCATTTATTTGATAGTTTGAATAATCGGATCTAGCCGTATTCAATTGTGTTATTATCTTTCTACATAAATTTAAAATTTAAATCCTCAGATTTCCTCCTTGGTAGAAGAGTTAGATTTTCACCTTGACCACGGAGGTAAAGTAGTAGTAAGTGGGGAGGTCAGACCCCCCCCCCCCCCCCCCCCCCCCCCCATGTAGTATTGGTATGGATTATTCACCAGAACTTTCACTGTAATCTTTCTTTCTTCTTTTAAATCCTGTTTAATCTATAGTATTGTTAACCTGCTGATATGATTTCAGGGCACAACCAGACCTCATTTCCAGACTTGCAGCCTTTACCAAACTCACAAAATTTGAGAGTATTTCTCATTCCGCATTCGCACTGCGACCCAGGTTTACTATTATCTGGTAACACCTAGATCTCAGATCCAGTCTTACTTTTTGTAATCTTACGTCAAATTGATGTTTAATCTCAATAAAAATTAACAAAATATAGTATTTAACAGTTACTATTATTAACAGTGTCTCACTGTGTTCTCCTCCAGGCTGGCTGGAAACTTATACTAAATACTACGAGAATAAAGTGCGATATATATTATCTTGGTTGCACATATTTGCTATGGAGCATTCTGACTTTAAGTTCATTTATGCAGAGGTAAGTTAATACTACTAGTTAAATCTATCAGCTCTCGGAAAATTTTATAATTCTCAGGGGGCAGAAATTCACTATCAGCCACAGAGCTTATTACCAAAGTCTCATTATGTATTGCAATATCTATCTTAGCTTCTCATTAAGTATTGCAATATCTATCTTAGCTTCTCATTAAGTATTGCAATATCTATCTTAGCTTCTCATTAAGTATTGCAATATCTATCTTAGCTTCTCATTAGGTATTGCAATATCTATCTTAGCTTCTCATTAGGTATTGCAATATCTATCTTAGCTTCTCATTAGGTATTGCAATATCTATCTTAGCTTCTCATTAAGTATTGCAATATCTATCTTAGCTTCTCATTAAGTATTGCAATATCTATCTTAGCTTCTCATTAGGTATTGCAATATCTATCTTAGCTTCTCATTAGGTATTGCAATATCTATCTTAGCTTCTCATTAAGTATTGCAATATCTATCTTAGCTTCTCATTAAGTATTGCAATATCTATCTTAGCTTCTCATTAAGTATTGCAATATCTTTCTTAGCTTCTCATTAAGTATTGCAATATCTATCTTAGCTTCTCATTAGGTATTGCAATATCTATCTTAGCTTCTCATTAGGTATTGCAATATCTATCTTAGCTTCTCATTAAGTATTGCAATATCTATCTTAGCTTCTCATTAGGTATTGCAATATCTATCTTAGCTTCTCATTAAGTATTGCAATATCTATCTTAGCTTCTCATTAGGTATTGCAATATCTATCTTAGCTTCTCATTAAGTATTGCAATATCTATCTTAGCTTCTCATTAGGTATTGCAATATCTATCTTAGCTTCTCATTAAGTATTGCAATATCTATCTTAGCTTCTCATTAGGTATTGCAATATCTATCTTAGCTTCTCATTAAGTATTGCAATATCTATCTTAGCTTCTCATTAGGTATTGCAATATCTATCTTAGCTTCTCATTAGGTATTGCAATATCTATCTTAGCTTCTCATTAAGTATTGCAATATCTATCTTAGCTTCTCATTAAGTATTGCAATATCTATCTTAGCTTCTCATTAAGTATTGCAATATCTATCTTAGCTTCTCATTAAGTATTGCAATATCTATCTTAGCTTCTCATTAGGTATTGCAATATCTATCTTAGCTTCTCATTAAGTATTGCAATATCTATCTTAGCTTCTCATTAAGTATTGCAATATCTATCTTAGCTTCTCATTAAGTATTGCAATATCTATCTTAGCTTCTCATTAAGTATTGCAATATCTATCTTAGCTTCTCATTAGGTATTGCAATATCTATCTTAGCTTCTCATTAAGTATTGCAATATCTATCTTAGCTTCTCATTAAGTATTGCAATATCTATCTTAGCTTCTCATTAAGTATTGCAATATCTATCTTAGCTTCTCATTAGGTATTGCAATATCTATCTTAGCTTCTCATTAAGTATTGCAATATATATCTTAGCTTCTCATTAAGTATTGCAATATATATCTTAGCTTCTCATTAAGTATTGCAATATCTATCTTAGCTTCTCATTAATTATTGCAATATCTATCTTAGCTTCTCATTAAGTATTGCAATATCTTTCTTAGCTTCTCATTAATTATTGCAATATCTATCTTAGCTTCTCATTAGGTATTGCAATATCTATCTTAGCTTCTCATTAAGTATTGCAATATCTATCTTAGCTTCTCATTAAGTATTGCAATATCTATCTTAGCTTCTCATTAGGTATTGCAATATCTATCTTAGCTTCTCATTAAGTATTGCAATATCTATCTTAGCTTCTCATTAAGTATTGCAATATCTATCTTAGCTTCTCATTAAGTATTGCAATATCTATCTTAGCTTCTCATTAAGTATTGCAATATCTATCTTAGCTTCTCATTAAGTATTGCAATATCTATCTTAGCTTCTCATTAGGTATTGCAATATCTATCTTAGCTTCTCATTAAGTATTGCAATATCTATCTTAGCTTCTCATTAAGTATTGCAATATCTATCTTAGCTTCTCATTAAGTATTGCAATATCTATCTTAGCTTCTCATTAAGTATTGCAATATCTATCTTAGCTTCTCATTAAGTATTGCAATATCTATCTTAGCTTCTCATTAGGTATTGCAATATCTATCTTAGCTTCTCATTAAGTATTGCAATATCTTTCTTAGCTTCTCATTAAGTATTGCAATATCTTTCTTAGCTTCTCATTAGGTATTGCAATATCTTTCTTAGCTTCTCATTAAGTATTGCAATATCTTTCTTAGCTTCTCATTAATTATTGCAATATCTATCTTAGCTTCTCATTAAGTATTGCAATATCTATCTTAGCTTCTCATTAGGTATTGCAATATCTATCTTAGCTTCTCATTAAGTATTGCAATATCTATCTTAGCTTCTCATTAATTATTGCAATATCTATCTTAGCTTCTCATTAGGTATTGCAATATCTATCTTAGCTTCTCATTAAGTATTGCAATATCTTTCTTAGCTTCTCATTAAGTATTGCAATATCTATCTTAGCTTCTCATTAGGTATTGCAATATCTATCTTAGCTTCTCATTAAGTATTGCAATATCTATCTTAGCTTCTCATTAGGTATTGCAATATCTATCTTAGCTTCTCATTAGGTATTGCAATATCTATCTTAGCTTCTCATTAAGTATTGCAATATCTTTCTTAGCTTCTCATTAGGTATTGCAATATCTATCTTAGCTTCTCATTAGGTATTGCAATATCTATCTTAGCTTCTCATTAAGTATTGCAATATCTATCTTAGCTTCTCATTAAGTATTGCAATATCTATCTTAGCTTCTCATTAAGTATTGCAATATCTATCTTAGCTTCTCATTAGGTATTGCAATATCTATCTTAGCTTCTCATTAAGTATTGCAATATATATCTTAGCTTCTCATTAAGTATTGCAATATATATCTTAGCTTCTCATTAAGTATTGCAATATCTATCTTAGCTTCTCATTAATTATTGCAATATCTATCTTAGCTTCTCATTAAGTATTGCAATATCTTTCTTAGCTTCTCATTAATTATTGCAATATCTATCTTAGCTTCTCATTAGGTATTGCAATATCTATCTTAGCTTCTCATTAAGTATTGCAATATCTATCTTAGCTTCTCATTAAGTATTGCAATATCTATCTTAGCTTCTCATTAGGTATTGCAATATCTATCTTAGCTTCTCATTAAGTATTGCAATATCTATCTTAGCTTCTCATTAAGTATTGCAATATCTATCTTAGCTTCTCATTAAGTATTGCAATATCTATCTTAGCTTCTCATTAAGTATTGCAATATCTATCTTAGCTTCTCATTAAGTATTGCAATATCTATCTTAGCTTCTCATTAGGTATTGCAATATCTATCTTAGCTTCTCATTAAGTATTGCAATATCTATCTTAGCTTCTCATTAAGTATTGCAATATCTATCTTAGCTTCTCATTAGGTATTGCAATATCTATCTTAGCTTCTCATTAAGTATTGCAATATCTTTCTTAGCTTCTCATTAAGTATTGCAATATCTTTCTTAGCTTCTCATTAGGTATTGCAATATCTTTCTTAGCTTCTCATTAAGTATTGCAATATCTTTCTTAGCTTCTCATTAATTATTGCAATATCTATCTTAGCTTCTCATTAAGTATTGCAATATCTATCTTAGCTTCTCATTAGGTATTGCAATATCTATCTTAGCTTCTCATTAAGTATTGCAATATCTATCTTAGCTTCTCATTAGGTATTGCAATATCTATCTTAGCTTCTCATTAAGTATTGCAATATCTTTCTTAGCTTCTCATTAAGTATTGCAATATCTATCTTAGCTTCTCATTAGGTATTGCAATATCTATCTTAGCTTCTCATTAAGTATTGCAATATCTATCTTAGCTTCTCATTAGGTATTGCAATATCTATCTTAGCTTCTCATTAGGTATTGCAATATCTATCTTAGCTTCTCATTAAGTATTGCAATATCTTTCTTAGCTTCTCATTAGGTATTGCAATATCTATCTTAGCTTCTCATTAGGTATTGCAATATCTATCTTAGCTTCTCATTAAGTATTGCAATATCTATCTTAGCTTCTCATTAAGTATTGCAATATCTATCTTAGCTTCTCATTAAGTATTGCAATATCTATCTTAGCTTCTCATTAAGTATTGCAATATCTATCTTAGCTTCTCATTAGGTATTGCAATATCTATCTTAGCTTCTCATTAGGTATTGCAATATCTATCTTAGCTTCTCATTAAGTATTGCAATATCTATCTTAGCTTCTCATTAAGTATTGCAATATCTATCTTAGCTTCTCATTAAGTATTGCAATATCTTTCTTAGCTTCTCATTAAGTATTGCAATATCTATCTTAGCTTCTCATTAGGTATTGCAATATCTATCTTAGCTTCTCATTAGGTATTGCAATATCTATCTTAGCTTCTCATTAAGTATTGCAATATCTTTCTTAGCTTCTCATTAAGTATTGCAATATCTATCTTAGCTTCTCATTAGGTATTGCAATATCTATCTTAGCTTCTCATTAGGTATTGCAATATCTATCTTAGCTTCTCATTAAGTATTGCAATATCTTTCTTAGCTTCTCATTAAGTATTGCAATATCTTTCTTAGCTTCTCATTAAATATTGCAATATCTATCTTAGCTTCTCATTAAGTATTGCAATATCTATCTTAGCTTCTCATTAGGTATTGCAATATCTATCTTAGCTTCTCATTAAGTATTGCAATATCTATCTTAGCTTCTCATTAGGTATTGCAATATCTATCTTAGCTTCTCATTAAGTATTGCAATATCTTTCTTAGCTTCTCATTAAGTATTGCAATATCTTTCTTAGCTTCTCATTAGGTATTGCAATATCTATCTTAGCTTCTCATTAAGTATTGCAATATCTATCTTAGCTTCTCATTAGGTATTGCAATATCTATCTTAGCTTCTCATTAGGTATTGCAATATCTATCTTAGCTTCTCATTAAGTATTGCAATATCTTTCTTAGCTTCTCATTAAGTATTGCAATATCTTTCTTAGCTTCTCATTAATTATTGCAATATCTATCTTAGCTTCTCATTAAGTATTGCAATATCTATCTTAGCTTCTCATTAGGTATTGCAATATCTATCTTAGCTTCTCATTAAGTATTGCAATATCTATCTTAGCTTCTCATTAGGTATTGCAATATCTATCTTAGCTTCTCATTAGGTATTGCAATATCTATCTTAGCTTCTCATTAAGTATTGCAATATCTATCTTAGCTTTTCATTAAGTATTGCAATATCTATCTTAGCTTCTCATTAAGTATTGCAATATCTATCTTAGCTTCTCATTAAGTATTGCAATATCTATCTTAGCTTCTCATTAAGTATTGCAATATCTATCTTAGCTTCTCATTAAGTATTGCAATATCTATCTTAGCTTCTCATTAATTATTGCAATATCTTTCTTAGCTTCTCATTAAGTATTGCAATATCTATCTTAGCTTCTCATTAGGTATTGCAATATCTATCTTAGCTTCTCATTAAGTATTGCAATATCTATCTTAGCTTCTCATTAAGTATTGCAATATCTATCTTAGCTTCTCATTAGGTATTGCAATATCTATCTTAGCTTCTCATTAAGTATTGCAATATCTTTCTTAGCTTCTCATTAATTATTGCAATATCTATCTTAGCTTCTCATTAAGTATTGCAATATCTTTCTTAGCTTCTCATTAATTATTGCAATATCTATCTTAGCTTCTCATTAAGTATTGCAATATCTATCTTAGCTTCTCATTAAGTATTGCAATATCTATCTTAGCTTCTCATTAAGTATTGCAATATCTATCTTAGCTTCTCATTAAGTATTGCAATATCTATCTTAGCTTCTCATTAAGTATTGCAATATCTATCTTAGCTTCTCATTAGGTATTGCAATATCTATCTTAGCTTCTCATTAGGTATTGCAATATCTATCTTAGCTTCTCATTAGGTATTGCAATATCTATCTTAGCTTCTCATTAAGTATTGCAATATCTATCTTAGCTTCTCATTAAGTATTGCAATATCTATCTTAGCTTCTCATTAAGTATTGCAATATCTATCTTAGCTTCTCATTAGGTATTGCAATATCTATCTTAGCTTCTCATTAAGTATTGCAATATCTATCTTAGCTTCTCATTAGGTATTGCAATATCTATCTTAGCTTCTCATTAAGTATTGCAATATCTATCTTAGCTTCTCATTAAGTATTGCAATATCTATCTTAGCTTCTCATTAAGTATTGCAATATCTATCTTAGCTTCTCATTAAGTATTGCAATATCTATCTTAGCTTCTCATTAAGTATTGCAATATCTATCTTAGCTTCTCATTAATTATTGCAATATCTATCTTAGCTTCTCATTAAGTATTGCAATATCTATCTTAGCTTCTCATTAAGTATTGCAATATCTATCTTAGCTTCTCATTAAGTATTGCAATATCTATCTTAGCTTCTCATTAAGTATTGCAATATCTATCTTAGCTTCTCATTAGGTATTGCAATATCTATCTTAGCTTCTCATTAGGTATTGCAATATCTATCTTAGCTTCTCATTAATTATTGCAATATCTATCTTAGCTTCTCTAAATTGAGATCTCCAGACACTTGGTTGTGTCTAACATTGGATGAGCATTATATTAAGTTGACCAAAAGGTATAAGCCCTTGAACATGTTGAAAGTAAATACTGAGTTTACCCGCATTCCCCACATTTGCACTTAGAGGAAGCGGTCCAGGGTTAACAATACCAGGATTTACTATTATTACCAAGATAAGATTCATCCCAAGCAGCCAGATTATGCATTCTGTAAAAGCTTTGCCCATTTTACCATTAAATGGACTATTCCTATATGTTGAATTCCGACAGAACTTATGTAACCACAGGCAAACCTTAAATAACTTACGTAATTATTGCACATAAATTTCAAAGAATATAGATATTTCGTGGATCTAAATATTAACTGTTTCAGGTGTCGTTCTTCAAGTTGTGGTGGGAGGAGCAGGATATGGACGTTAGACTGGACATGAGAAGGTCGTTAAATTTAAAATTTGGGAATAGCTAGCTAGCCGTAGCTATGCGCCTGTTTCCACTCTAACAACTCTAATAGCGCATTAATATGATAATTTCAACTAAAGGCAACTTTAAATGTGCTCAGCTATGTTTTGTTCGACAAGCTCCATTTTAATCGTTTTAATAAGATCTAATCTTGTGTGAGTTTTGACTTTGAATTTATAACACTTATTATATACATATATATTTTTTGAGTAAACATTGGCTGGTACTTCGGGCCGGTCCCCAACAAAAAAGGTATAGTAAGGTATAGTATGCTGCACCCTGTAAAGTAGGGTAACTATGCTGCACCCTATATAGTAAGGTATAGTATGCTGCACCCTATATAGTAAGGTATAGTATGCTGCACCCTGTAAAGTAGGGTAACTATGCTGCACCCTATATAGTAAGGTATAGTATGCTGCACCCTATATAGTAAGGTATAGTATGCTGCACCCTGTAAAGTAGGGTAACTATGCTGCACCCTATATAGTAAGGTATTAGTGCTTTTCATGCAACAAGTAAAACAAATCCTTTATGTCATGTTTCCAGGGTTTGGACTGGAATTGCCTGCTTAAAGAACCTCCATCGCATTACATTACATAATTTTCTGAAACATATATTACATTTACAATAAATTATGCAATATCACAACATTACAATCAACAAAATAAATTTAATCGCAGAATCTCAAATGCAAATAATCGTAAATTAAACACAAAAAACAAACAACAGAAAACAACTTAAACATGCAATAAATGAATATACGAATGCGCATCTTTTGTCAACTTACTCCTTCATAAAATTAATTTTTGACAAAAAAATTTTTTTAGACGGTAAAATAATGGTTACTAATTTATAAGTCACAAATAATAAATCAATACAAATTAATCACAAATACTAGAATAATTAATAGATATTAGGTAACTTATATAACTGAAAAACGATATATGTCGATACAAATTACAAAATAATATTAGGTGATTGAAACATTTCAATAAATTCATCATAAATATCACTACCATATTTACCCCAAATATTTAATCTTGATTTATAAAACTTGACAAACTTGTTGCGCAAAGCAGCTAACTTAAATCCTTGCGCAACCAATTTACCTAAAAGTTCGGTAACACAATTTTTGAAACCCTTAAGTGTCGAATTAATTCTGGCTAATCGTACTAATTGAGAAATAAATATTCCATAAGACAAATTATTTGGAACGTTTCCATCCAAAAAAGGATAAGATATAACTTTAAAATTATAATCTTTTCTTTTATCATATAACGTCACTCTAAACTTTCCTTGATAAATACTAATGTTTAAGTCTAGATAGCAACATTTACGAGCCGAAATATTAGTATTATTTACTATCATTTCCTTAGGATAAATATCTTCTAATACATTCTGTAATAAATTGAAATCATTAAAAACTATCAAATCATCTTGATAACGAAAAGTGTCTTTTAATCTTTTTAGATTTTCTGTATCCCCTTGTTCTATCAAAAGTTTAATATATTTATATTCGTAAACATGTAAATAAACATTAGCTATTTGTGGTGCTGCATTGGTACCCATTGGTATTCCAATAACTTGTCTATAAATTTGACCCTGATAAGTAACATAAGAATTATCAATCAAATAATTAAGACATTCCAAAAGTGTATCTTTAGAAAAATGAACTTTATTTTTACTAACATTATCAGAGAAATAGGCCTTCTTAGTATAAAGATTAGGAATAATATAAGACTTATCTTTAAAATCAAATACTCTTTCTACAAACATACGAAGATTATCCTTCAATTGAATATGAGGAATAGATGTATATAAAGTTGAAAAATCATAAGTACTGACAGACTTTAAACCTTTCTGGGTATTATCATAACTAAGAAAATCTAAGATAGGCTCATTATTATCAATAACAAAATAATCATTTCTAACGTGAAATTTATTATCATATATAGATTTATTTTTAGCTGAGTGAAGCATAGATTTAATACAAATGCTAAGATAGACTGATAATTGTTGTAAACTACTTCCACTACCAGACGTTATATATCTAACTCCGACTGGCTTTTTATGCTGTTTTGGTGTAATATATAAATAAGGTAATTTGCTATTATCTTCATCAAATTTAATACGATGTTTAAGTAAGAATGCTTTATGCTCATTAATTATATCATCTTCTGAACGATTAACTTTAGTAAATGTATTCGATGATAATTCCTTTTCAATCATACTAATATAGAACTTTTTACAAACAATAGTAATATTATTTTTGGCTTTATCGGTAGGAACCAATACAAAATCTTTATGAAGCTCATCTGCACCCTGTAAAGTAGAGTAACTATGCTGCACCCTATATAGTAAGGTATACTATGCTGCACCCTCTCAGGTTGGCACAGGAGGGTAGGTTTGAGTTGGGTAACTATGCTGCACCCTCTCAGGTTGGCACAGGAGGGTAGGTTTGAGTTGGGTAACTATGCTGCACCCTCTCAGGTTGGCACAGGAGGGTAACTACTAACTATGGTGCACCCTCTCAGGTTGGCACAGGAGGGTAGGTTTGAGTTTGTACAAGGAGGATGGGTGCAGAATGACGAAGCTAATACGCATTACTTTGCTATTTTCAATCAAATGTTGGACGGTCACGACTGGTTAAAGAAGAACATACCAGGTTTCTCTCTTACTATAGTCACGCAACTGATCACATTAAAATAGTAATCCTTCATCACGGGATTTTACGAATTAATAAATGAAAGTAATACTTTTTTGCATTAATTATTTAATGTTAAGACCGAATCTAAACTCTTATTTCAGAGGCGATGCCAAAGTCGGGTTGGGCCATTGATCCGTTTGGTTTGTCTCCTACAATGGGCTATGTTAACAAACTGTTCGGACTTACTGGAATGCACATCCAGGTTTAGTCCCCACAAGGACTCTTAGTGTACTACTATACTAATTTACTACTATGCTAGTCCCCACAGTTCATCTACTCATATCTTGAAATGTGTTAATCAAATGTTCGCGTGAACAATTGTTCAACATTTTCTATTTTAACTCAATTGTACATCGACATTCGACAGGTGTTTGACAATTTCTACAAAACTCTACATTTACACGGACTGTGTCACGTGTTGCTGTGGTAACATGTGACACAGTGTTGCTGTGTTGCTGTGGTAACACGAGTATTTCAGAGGGTGCACTATGCTGTTAAGAACCATCTGGCACAAACTAAGAATTTAGATTTCAGATGGAGGCAATCCTGGGGTGAGTCTGTAGAGTTAGTAATTAGTTACACTATTTAGGTCTATTGGGGTCTATAGATAAAAAAGATGTGGGCGAAAATTGCCTGCATAAATGTGTCTTCGAGTCTGTAGTCACACCCTCATTTTGTTTGTTTGTGATTGTTGGAAACTAATGCTTCGCGATAAACGCCCGCTTGTGGATATAATACATATCATACTCGCCTCGCGGGCGAAAGTTTCATGGGTTTGTGAACAACAATCTTCAGAAGATTGTTGTTCACACATCCAAGAAACTTTTAGTTCCTGACGAAAACATCGTTAACTTTGTCACGCTTCTATATACAGGGTGGCCCAAAAGTGACTACCCACACGCAACCTCTTAATAACTCACGTAATTCGTCTCCAAATTGCACCAAAATTTCAGAGATTATAGATATGGGTCAAACTTAGATTTCCTGAAAGTTTCGTAAGCCACGCCCAATTACATTGGGCGTGGCGTGACACTCCCTCTTTTTCACTATTGTCTTCATAAAATGAGAACGCTTTAAGCTAAGAACTCAAAATTTTTTGCACACATTTGGCTTGATAATTGAAAACCTTTCCCAAAGTTGTAAGTTCATTGGTTAAATAATGGCTGAGTTATGACCATTTCAAAACTCATCGGATACGTGATCCGAGCACTCAGTCAGTGATCTCTGCACTTGGTTAATGGCCTGTTTGGCTCACATGCACCGCTTGATTGGTATATATATATAATTATGATATACAATATATTATTAAGAAACTGTTTACACCATTAAAATATTCAAAACCCCTAAAAGAAATCAAGTCATCCTAAAATGGTGATCAGTACAGATCAAGACAGCTAGAGTTAAAATTTGTTCCTCCAAGCAACTCTATCATTCGGCTAATATCTTAAGCTTATTAAGATCATTCAAAGAGTAAGTTTTTAAACCTCTACAGGTCAAATCATTCACAATAATCTTGAACAAATTCTTACGATGCGCACCGACGCGCCCTTTACAGTTTGTTGTGACAGCAAACTTTAACGCTAATGCAGCGGGGGAGTCATCAGCACTACGCAAGATATGACCTAGGAGCTTCCACCTTGCTTTAGGGACACGATCTGATAGCTTAACTGAGTTACATCTTAGGTATAAGTTTGCATTGGATATTGTTCCATGAGGCCAATAAATGTTCAGTAATATATAATATATACCTGTTTATATAAATAGCACTATCATATTATTATAATTTACTAGAATATCACTCAATAAGACACACAATACTTCAGATTCTGAAGGAACGACAGATATGCTAACTCACCTGGGCCCTTTCGTGTCGTACGGACAACAACACTCCTGCGGGCCTGACCCTGACGTTAGTTCCTTATTTGGGCATCACGTGGGGTAACACATTGTTAACATTACCTTATTTGGGCATCACGTGGGGTAACACGTTGTTAACATTACCTTATTTGGGCATCACGTGGGGTAACACGTTGTTAACATTACCTTATTTGGGCATCACGTGGGTAACACGTGTTAACATTACCTTATTTGGGCATCACGTGGGGTAACACGTTGTTAACATTACCTTATTGGGCATCACGTGGGGTAACACGTTGTTAACATTACCTTATTTGGGCATCACGTGGGGTAACACGTTGTTAACATTACCTTATTTGGGCATCACGTGGGGTAACACATTGTTAACATTACCTTATTTGGGCATCACGTGGGGTAACACGTTGTTAACATTACCTTATTTGGGCATCATGTGGGGTAACACATTGTTAACATCACCTTATTTGGGCATCACGTGGGGTAACACGTTGTTAACATTACCTTATTTGGGCATCACGTGGGGTAACACATTGTTTAACATTACCTTATTTGGGCATCACGTGGGGTAACACGTTGTTAACATTACCTTATTTGGGCATCACGTGGGGTAAACACATTGTTAACATCACCTTATTGGGCATCACGTGGGGTAACACGTTGTTAACATTACCTTCTTTGGGCATCACGTGGGGTAACACATTGTTAACATCACCTTATTTGGGCATCACGTGGGGTAACACGTTGTTAACATTACCTTATTTGGGCATCACGTGGGGTAACACGTTGTTAACATTACCTTATTTGGCATCACGTGGGTAACACGTTGTTAACATTACCTATTTGGGCATCACGTGGGGTAACACGTTGTTAACATACCTTATTTGGGCATCACGTGGGGTAAGACATTGTTAACATTACCTTATTTGGGCATCACGTGGGGTAACACGTTGTTAACATTACCTTATTAGAGAATCACGTGGGGTAACACGTTGTTAACATTACCTTATTTGGGCATCACGTGGGGTAACACGTTGTTAACATTACCTTATTTGGGCATCACGTGGGGTAACACGTTGTTAACATTACCTTATTTGGGCATCACGTAGTGTAACACATTGTTAACATTACCTTATTTGGGCATCACGTGGGGTAACACGTTGTTAACATTACCTTATTTGGGCATCACGTGGGGTAACACATTGTTAACATTACCTTATTTGGGCATCACGTGGGGTAACATGTTGTAACATTACCTTATTTGGGCATCACGTGGGGTAACACGTTGTTAACATTACCTTATTTGGGCATCACGTAGGGTAACACATGTTAACATTACCTTATTTGGGCATCACGTGGGGTAACACATTGTTAACATAATTACCTTATTTGGGCATCACGTGGGGTAACACGTTGTTAACATTACCTTATTTGGGCATCACGTGGGGTAACACGCTGTTAACATGACCTTATTTGGGCATCACGTGGGGTAACACATTGTTAACATTACCTTATTTGGGCATCACGTGGGGTAACACATTGTTAACATAATTACCTTATTTGGGCATCACGTGGGGTAAACACGTTGTTAACATTACCTTATTTGGGCATCACGTGGGTAACACGCTGTTAACATTACCTTATTTGGGCATCACGTGGGGTAACACGTTGTTAACATTACCTTATTGTTAACCTAAGTGTTAACATATTACTTGAAGACTTTTTCTTTCTGTCACACTCACGGAGACTATACTTTCAGGTTTGCTGCATGTTTAACTTTATGGATAGAGGAACGGGGGATTCAGGGAATGATTTAAAGAGCGGCAGTTTACTTGTTCCATACTACAGAGGAGAACGTTGTAGAGAGCGTTAGTTTACTAGTCCCCTACTACAGAGGAGAACGTTGTAGAGAGGTTAGTTTACTGGTCCCTACTACGAGGAGAACGTTGAGAGAGAGTTAGTTTACTGGTCCCTACTACAGAGGAGAAACGTTGTAGAGAGGTTAGTTTACTGGTCCCTACTACAGAGGAAGAACGTTGTAGAGAGGTTAGTTTACTAGTCCCCTACTACAGAGGAGAACGTTGTAGAGAGGTTAGTTTTACTGGTCCCTACTACAGAGGAGAACGTTGTAGAGAGGTTAGTTTACTGGTCCCTACTACAGAGGGAACGTTGTAGAGAGGTTAGTTTACTGGTCCCTACTACAGAGGAGAACGTTGTAGAGAGGTTAGTTTACTAGTCCCTACTACAGAGGAGAACGTTGTAGAGAGGTTAGTTTTACTAGTCCCTACTACAGCGGAGACGTTGTAGAGAGGTTAGTTTACTGGTCCCTACTACAGAGGAGAACGTTGTAGAGAGGGTTAGTTTACTGGTCCCTACTACAGAGGAGAACGTTGTACGAGAGGTTAGTTTACTAGGTCCCTACTACAGAGGAGAACGTTGTAGAGAGGTTAGTTTACTAGTCCCTACTACAGAGGAGAACGTTGTAGAGAGGTTAGTTTACAGGTCCTTACTACAGAGGAGAACGTTGTAGAGAGGTTAGTTTACTGGTCCCTACTACAGAGGAGAACGTTGTAGAGAGGTAGTTTACTAGTCCCTACTACAGAGGATAACGTTGTAGAGAGGTTAGTTTACTAGTCCCCTACTACAGAGGAGAACGTTGTAGAGAGGTTAGTTTACTTGGTCCCTACTACAGAGGAGAACGTTTAGAGAGGTTAGTTTGGGAACCCCCCTATTTAAGAGGGGGAACTTTGGTAGAGAGGTTAGTTTACTGGCCCCGTATTACAGAGGAGAAAATTTTTTGGAGGGGTTAGTTTAGGCCCATACTACAGGGGGAAAAACGTTTAGAGGGGGTTATTTTAACTAGTCCCTACTACAGAGGGGGAATACGTTTTTGGAGAGGTTGGGTTACGGGGCCCTAAAAAGAGGGAACCCCAAAGGTTTAGAGAGGTTATTTTTACGGGTCCCTACTACAGAGGAGAACTTTGGGTTAGAGGGTTTTTTTTAAATGGGGCCCTTTTCAGGGAGAAGGTTTTTAAAAGGGTTGGGGTTTTACTATCCCTACTACAGGGGGAAACTTTGGAGAGGGGTTTAGTTTACTGGCCCTCCCAACAGGGGAAAAAGGGTTTTAGAGGGGGTTAGTTTCTGGTCCCTATACGGGGGGGAAAACGTTGTAGAGAGGTTATTTTACTGGCCCCTTTCTACAGAGGAGAACGTTGTAGAAAAGGTTTTATTTACTAGTCCCCTACTCAAAAGGAGAACTTTTGTAAAAGGGGTTTTGTTTCCCTAGTCCCCCCACAGGGGGGAAAAATTTGTAAAAGGGTTAGTTTACGGGGCCCTTTACAACGGGGAACTTGTTGAGGGGTTTTGTTTTGGGTCCCTCCCAACAGAGGAGAACGTTGTAGAGGGGGTTGTTTACTAGTCCCTACTACAGAGGAGAACGTTGTAAAAGGGGTTTTGGGTTTACTAGCCCCAAATAAAAGGGGAAAAAAAATTTTTGGTAGAGGGTTTTTTACTAGCCCCTATTTCAAGGAAAAACTTGAGAGGGGGTTTTAGTTTCGGTCCTTTTACAGGGGAAAAGAACTTTGGGTAAAAGGGGTTTATTTTAAATGGCCCCTACTACAGAGGAGAACGTTGTAGAGAGGTTAGTTTACTAGTCCTTACTACAGAGAGAACGTTGTAGAGAGGTTAGTGTACTAGTCCCTACTACAGAGGAGAACGTGTAGAGAGGTTAGTTTACTGGTCCCTACTACAGAGGAGAACGTTTAGAGAGGTTTAGTTTACTAGTCCCTACTACAGAGGAGAACGTTGTAGAGAGGTTAGTTTAACTGGTCCCTACTACAGAGGAGAACGTTGTAGAGAGGTTAGTTTAACTGGTCCCTACTACAGAGGAGAACTTTGTAGAGAGGTTAGTTTACTGGTCCCTTCTACAGAGGAGAACGTTGTAGAGAGGTTAGTTTACTAGTCCCTACTACAGAGGAGAACGGAAAGAGGGTTTAGTTTACTGGTCCCTATTTAAAACGGAGAACTTTTAGAGGGGTTTGTTTCTGGTCCCTACTACGAGGGAAATTTGGAGGTTTTTTTTACGGGGCCCCTACTTCGAGGAGAACGTTGTAGAGGGGTTTATTTTACTAGTCCCTACTACAGGGGAGAACTTTTGAAAAAGGGGTTATTTTCTAGTCCTACTAAAAGGGGAGAACGTTGTAAAAGAGGTTTTTTTACAGGCCCTTACTCCCAGGGGGGGGGGGGAAACGTTGTAGAGGGGTTTTGTTTCCCGGTCCCATTTACAGAGGAAAACCTTTTTTTGAGGGGTTTAAATTTTTAAATTGTCCCTACACAGAGGAAAAAACGTTGTAGAGGGTTATTTTAAATAGCCCAACTAAAGGGAAAGAACGTTGTAGAGGGTTATTTTAAAAGGCCCCCTTAACTACAAAAAGGTTGTAGAGGGGTTAGTTTCCTAGTCCCTACTAAAAGGGGGAAAACCCGTTGTAGAGAGGTTATTTACTGGTCCCTATTTCAGGGGAGAAGTTGTAGAGGGGAAATTTTTTCCAGTCCTTAAACAAGGGAACGTTGTAAAAGAGGTTAGTTTACGGGGCCCACTACAAGGTAACGTTTTTAGAGGGGGTTAGTTTACGGGACCCTACTACAAGGGTGAAACCCGTTTTTAAGAGGTTATTTTTACTGGCCCCTACTACAAGGAAACTTTGGTAGAGGGTTGTTTCCAAGACCCAAAACCAAAACAGAGGAGAACTTTTTAGAAAAGGTTAGTTTACGGGGTCCCAACTACAGAGGAAACGTTGTAGAGAGGTTAGTTTACTGGCCCCTTTACTACAGGGAAAGAACGTTGTGGGAGAGGTTAGTTTATGGCCGCTACAAACGGGGAAAAGAACGTTTTTGGGGTTTATTTTTATGGTCCCAATACAGAGGAGAACGTTGGGGGAGTGGGAAATTTTTAAAGGTCCCACTTACAGAGGAGAACGTTAGAGGGGTTTTTTTCGGGGTCCCTAAACAGAGGGAAACTTTGAGAGGGTTGGGGTTTTCTAGTCCCTACAAACAGGGGAAAGAACGTTTTTAAAGGGGGTTATTTTAAAGGGTCCCTACTCCCGGGGAAACTTTTGGGGGGAGATTTTTGGGGTTTCGGTCCCTACTACAGGGGGAAACGTTGTAGAGGGGTGTTTGTTTTATGTCCCTACTACAGGGGGGTTTTGTTTAGGGGGTTGGGTTAAACTATCCCCCTACTACAGGGAAAACGTTTTTAGAGAGGGTTTTATTTGTCCCAAATTTCAGAGGGGGAAGGGGTAGAGGGTTTTTTTTACAGGCCCTTTAACAACGGGAGAACGTTTTAGAGAGGTTTTTTAAAAGGCCCCTACACAGAGGAGAACGTTGTAGGGGAGGTAGTTTTTTAATTTTTGGCCAACAGACAAGGGGAACGTTGTAAAAGGTTAGTTTACTAGTCCCTAACAGAGGAGAACGTTTTTTGGGGGGAATTTGTTTACGGGGTTCCCTACTACGGGAGGAGAGGGTTAAAAAGAGGGGTTTTATTTTAAATGTCCCTTTTCAGAGAGAACTTTTGTAGGGGGGTATTTTACGGGTTTCCCAAACCCGGGGGGGAAAAACGTTGTAAAAGGGGGTTTTTACTTTCCTTACTACAGAGGAGAACTTTGGGTGAGAGGTTGGGGGTTTACTGTCCCAAACTCCCAAGAGGAGAACGTTGTAGAGAGGTTAGTTTATTTGACCCGACTAAAAGGGGAACTTTTGTAGAGGGTTGGGTTTATGGTTTCCCTATTTACGAGGAGAAGGGTTGTTAGAGGTTAGTTTATAGACCCTACTACAGAGGAGAACGTTGTAAAGGGTTATTTTTAAGGCCCCCTACCCCAAAAGGGGGGGTTTTTTAGAGAGGTTAGTTTTTAAAGTCCCAAATAAAGGGGAGAACTTTGGTAGGGGGGTTTAGTTTATGGGTCGCTACTAAAGGGGAGCGGGTTAAAGAGGTTATTTACGGGTCCCTACTACAGAGGAAACGTTGTAGAGGGTTTGGGTTTTTAGCCCCTACTAAGAGGAGAACGTTGAAAGGGGAGGTTAGTTTTGGGCCCCTACGAAAAGAGGAGATTTTTTGCAGAGAGGTTATTTCAAACGGTCCCTACTACAGAGGGAGAACGTTGTAGAGAGGTTAGTTTATAGCCCCCCCCCTACAGGGGAAAAACAATGTAGAGAGGTTAGTTTTCGGTCCCTAAACAGGGGAAAAGTTGAAGGGGTTGGGTTTATTGGCCCCTACTCCCGAGGAGATTTTGGGAGAAGGTGGGTTTACTAGTCCCTACTAAAAGGGGAGAAGGGGAAAAGAAAGTTTTTTAATTGGGCCACTACAGAGGAAAAATTTGGTAGAGAGGTTTTTTAATATCCCTATTTCCATAGGAGAACTTTGGTAGAGAGGTTATTTTTCGTACCCCTAAAAAAGGGAAAAACGTTGTGGGAAAGGTTTTTTTAAACAAGTTTTAACTACAGGGGAAAGAACTTTTTGGGGGGAGGTTAGTTTACTAGTCCCATTTTTCAAGGAAAAAACTTTGGTAGAGGGGGTTAGTTTTCTGGTCCTACCCAGAGGGGGAAGGGTTGTAAAAGGGGTTAGTTTTACGGGGCCCCTACTGCAGTGGAGAACTTTGGGTGGGAAGGTTAGTTTTAATAGCCCCTTTAAACAGGGAAAAACGTTGTAGAGGGGTTAGTTTAAAGTCCCTATAAAAGAAGAACGGGGTTGGGGAGGTTGTTTACGGGTTTCCTACTACGGGAAGGGGGCCTTGTAGAAGGGGTTTAATTTCCCCTTCCCCCCCAAGGAGAACCTTGTAAAAAGGTTATTTTTACTGGTCCCTACTACAGGGAAAACCCGTTGAAGAGAGGGTTTATTTTTAAAATTTTTTTTAAGGTCTCTACTAAAAGGAAAGGGTTTGTAGAGAGGTTAGTTTTTTAAGTCCCTACAACAGGGGGAGAACTTTTGGTTAAAGGGTTATTTAACTGGTCCCTCCCCCCCAAGGAGAACTTTGGGAAAAAAAAGGGTTATTTTTCTGGTCCCTACAACAGAGGAAAGGGTTGTAGAGGGGGGTTATTTTAAAACCTAGTCCCTCCAACAGGGAAAAAGTTTTTGAGAGGTTAGTTTACTATTTCCCCGCAGAGGAAAACGTTTTTAAAAAGGTTATTTTATGGCCCCTTTTACTACAGAGGAGAATCGTGTAAAAAGGGGTTTAGTTTCTGGCCCCTACTCCCGAGGGAACTTTTGTAGAGAGGTTAGTTTACGGCCCCCTACTACAGAGGAGAACGTTTTGTAGAGAGGTTGGTTTCTAATTTGGTCCCTATTTAACAGGGGAAAAAACGTTTTTGAGGGGGTTAGTTTACTGGCCCCTTCCTACAGAGGAAAACTTTGGGAAGAGGGGTTTTAGTTTACAGCCCTTTACTTCAGGGGGGAAACTTGTAAAAAAGGTTTTTTACCGGGTCCCTACAAACAGGGGGGAACGTTGTAAGAGGTTGGGGTTTTCCCTGGGGGCCCAAACAGGGGGAAAACGTTGTAAGGGGTTTATTTATGGGCCAGTATCGGGGGGAGAAGTTGTAGAAGGTTAGTTTACTTATCCAATACAGGGGAGAACGTAATTTAACTATTGCAGGGTCAAAAAAAAAAATTGGACAGTGGAACTAAAAGCCGCCCTTCACTCCACGAACGGCTGTGTTTAGGGTTTTTGGGGAACGATTTTTTTAAACCACAAAAGGAAGACGCAAACGGGTGTACGACAACTAAAAAGGTTAATTTTTTCTATTTTATTTTAAACTAATAAAAACGGGGACGATATATTTATTTATATATTTATATTTATTTTCTGTACTCCTAAACATTAAAAATCGGTGTTGAAAATATATTTAATATATCCTTTCCCTTTTAACGGGAAAAACCCCGAACATCAACTTTAACAAAAACTTTCCGCAAAAACCGTGGAGTTTAATCTCCCCCTTTAAAAATTTTGATATTACACATATTTTCCCAACTGTTGTTACCCTAGTTTACCCATTACCTGCTATTTTTAACCCTGGGCAAACCTGCAGTTACCAAATTTATACTATCACAAATATACTGTATTATGGGGGCTTCTTATCTATTGCAGGATATATTTGCGTTAAGTTTAAATTTCCTTCACCAAAAAATAAACTAAAAAAACAGTCCCCTTTTTTGGGAACCCCAAAGGGGTAAGATTTGGTTCGCCCCATTGAAAATTTCCCTGTGACTTTTTCCCCCCCGGGCCCCCCCTACCCTTTAAGTTCACCCCCCCCGGGCCCCCCCCTGAAGTTCCCCCCTCCCCTTTTTGTTCACCCCCCCTTTAGCGGGGAAAAAAGGGGATTTCGGGGCCCTTGTACGAAATCGCAAAATTTTCCCATTCCCGCGACAAATTTTTTGTAATGTTTAATGTAAAAGGCCTTTTTTAAATTTCGGGGTTTTCCCGCTTTTTTGGGCCCAAAATAATCGCTAAACCCTTTTTTGTCCCCCCCGCTGTGGGGTTTTTGGGGTAGTGTTTGTTTTACGGGGGGGGGGGGGGGGGGGTGGGGGGGGGGGGGGGGGGTTGGGGGGTTCCCCCCCCCCTTTTTTCAAAAGCTGGGGGGGAGTATTTTTGAACCGTGAGAAAATCCGGTACACAGAAACTGGCTGCTTTGGGTCTGGCGACTTCTTCACTTTACTCCGACAGGTAAAAACCTTCCCTTAAAAAACCCCCCTTAAAACTTTAAAAAGAGAAAAACGGGTATTATAACACCCCCTTAAATTAGAAAATAACAGGTAAAAACCCCCTTTATTTTAGTGGTAAACAGGTAACACCCTTTTATATTAGTGAAAACAGGAAACACCTTCTTATATTAGAGGTAACAGGAAAACCCCTTTCTTATATGATGGGGAATTAACAGGTAACACCTTTTAATATTAGGGGTTTAACGGAAACCCCTCCTTATTTTAAGTGGTAACAGGAAACACCTCTTTAATTAGTGGAAAACCCAGGTAACCCCCTTCTTAAAAAAGAGATAAAAGGAAACCCCTTTCTTATTTTAAGGGGAAAAAACAGGAAACCCTTTCCCTTATTTTAAGTGGAAAAACCGGTTTACAAATTCTTTTTATTAGGGAACGGGTAACCCCCCCAAAAATTAGTGGAACAGGTAACACCCTTTAAAAATTGGGGGGAACGGGTAACACCCCTTTTAAAATGGGAGAAAAACCCGGAAACGACCTAAATTTTTTTGAGATAACGGGTTTAACACCCCCTTTTATTAGGGGTTTAAAGGAAAACACCTTTTTATTTAGTGAAAACAGGAAACCACCTTTTATATTAGAGGAAACCAGGTAAAAAACCTCTTTAATTAGGGGAAAACGGGTTAACCCCTTTTTTTATATTTAAGGATAACAGGAAACCCACCTCCTTATTTCGGGAAAAGGGGGGAACACCCCCAAAAATTTTGAGAGGTAACAGGTAACACCCTTCGTATTTTATGGAAAAACCGGAAAACACCTCCAAAAATTAGGGGGGAAACCCGGGTAACCCCGCCTTATTTTTAGGGATTTTAAAGGTAACCCCTATTTTTTGGGTGAAGGGGGTAACCCTTTTTTTAAAAGGTGAAACAGGTAAAAACCTCCTTATATTAAAGTAACAGGTAAAAACCTCCTTATAAAAAAGATAAAAAGGGTTTGGCACCCCCTATTATATTAGTGGTAACAGGTAACACCCCCCTTATATTAGTATAACAGGAAAACACCCCTTATACCCAAGATAAGGGTAAAAACCTCCTTAAAATTAGAGATAAAAAGGAACCCCCTCCTTTATTAGGGGAAAACCCTGTAAACCTCCTTATTTTAGTGGTAACGGGAAAAACACTTCTAATATTAGTGGTAACAGGAAACCCTTCCTTTGTTCCCCCCCCCCCCCCCCCCCCCCCCCCCCCCCCCCCCCCCCCGTGGTAACAGGTAACCCCCCTTTATATTGGGAAATAATAGGAACACCCCCCCCCTTTTTAAACCAGATAACATGTAACACCCTCCTTAAAATTAAAAGGTAACATGATTTTAACACCTTTTATAAAGGGGATAAAAAGGAAACCCCTTTTAAATTAGAGGAAACCCGGAACACCTTCTTATTTTAGAGGAAAACAGGTAACCCCAATCATTTTATTAGGGGGGAACGGTAATCCCACCTTTAAAAAATTAGAGTTAACGGGTAACCCTCCTTTATTTTAAAGAGATAACAGGAAACCCCCTTTCTTTTTTTTGAGGTAAACAGGAAACCACCTTCTTTTATTAGGAAACCCGGGTAAACCCCTTTAATATTAGGGGTTTAACAGGTAACCCTTCTTATATTAGGGGGATAACAGGAAACCCACCTTTTAAAAAGTGGAAAGGGTACACCTTTTATTTTAGAGGTAAAGGTTTAAACACCTCTTTATTTATGGTAACGGGTAACCCTTCTTATAATGGGAGATAACAGGAAAACCCCTTTCTTAAAATAAGGTAACAGGAAACACCTTCTTAAAATTAGGGGAAAAGGGTTTAAAAAACTTTTTTTAAATTAGTGGTAACAGGTAACCCCCTCCTTAAAATTAGTGGAAACAGGTAACACCTTTAAAAATTTAGTGGTAACAGGTAACCCCTCCTTATATTAGGGGAAAACAGGTAAAAACCTCCCTTATATTAGGGGTTAACAGGAAAACCCCTCTTTAAAAAAAAGTTTGGGGAACGGAACCCCCTTTAAAAAATTAGTGAAAACAGGAACACCTCCTTATATTAGGGGTTAACAGGTAAAATCCCCCAAAATTTAGGGGGGAAACCAGGAAAAACCCCTTTCTTAATTAGTGATAACAGGAAACCCACCCCCAAAAATTAGGTTACATGAAAACCCTTTCTTTTTTTTGGATAACAGGAAACCCCCTTTTTTTAAAAAATTCAGGTAACCCCTCCTTAAAATTAGGTTAAAAGGTAAACCCTCCTTATATAGTGGTAAAAAGGAAACCACCTTTTAAAATTAAAGGGATAACATTTTAAACACCCCCTTATTTTGGGAGATAAAGGTAACACCTCCTTATATTAGTGGTAACGGGTTAAACACCCCCTTAAATTTTTGTGATAACGGGTTAACACCCCCCATAAACCAGGGGTAACGGGTAAACCCCCCTTAAAATTAAAAGAAAATTTGGTAAACCCCTTTTTATAAGAGATAACATGTAAAAACCTCCTTATATTAGGGGGTTTAAACGGGGGCCCCAAACACTTCCATATTAGGGGAAAACCGGTAAAACTTCCTTTTTTTAAAGTGGTAACAGGTAACCCTTCTCAAATTAGTGGAAACAGGGAAAAAACCTTATAATTAGAAAAAAATTAGGAAACCCCTCCTTAAATATTACAGAACAGGGTTAACACCTTCTTAATTAGGGGGAAAAACATGATGTAACACCCCTTTTTAAAAAAAGGATAAAAGGTAACCCTTCTTAAAATTAGAGGAAAACAGGTAAACCCCTTATTTTTGGGGAACCCGGTTTTTCCCCCCCCCCACATAATTTTTTTTTTTGGGTAACGGGGAATCCCTAATTTTAATCGAGATAACGGGTAACACCCCCAAAAATAATTTGAGAAAAACGGGGCAACCCTTCTTATATTTGGTGGTAAAGGGTTAAAACCTTTTTAAATTTTTGGGGGATAACATTTTAACCCCTTTTAAATATTAGGGAAACGGGAAACCTTGGATTTTAAAAGGTTAGAACGGAACCTCTTATAAAAGGGGGTTAACGGTTTTCACCCTTCTATAATAGAATAACAGGTTTTAAAAACCTTCCTTAATTAGGGTTACGGGGAACCCTTCTTTAAAATGGGTGGAAATAGGGTTTTATTCAATTAAAGTGGGAACGGTTTAACCCTCCTTATTTAGTGGGAAACCGGGTAAACCTCTTTATTTTTTGGTGGGTAACGGGGTAACACCCTCCCTTAAAATTTTAGGAGATCCCGGTAACCCCTTTTTTTATATTAGGGGGTAAAAGGAAACACCTCCTTATATTAGGGGGAAACAGGTAAAAACATCCTTTAATAGGAAACCCGGGTAAACCCTTTTTTAGGGGTTTAAAAATTTAACCCCTCCTTATTTTAGTGACTACGGTAAAACCTCCTTTTTTTAAGGGGGGAAACCGGTAAAAACCTCCTTATATTAAGTTAACCGGAAAAACACCCCCTTATATTATAGATAACCGGAAACCCCCCTTTTAAATTTTTGAAAGGGTTTAACCCTCCTAAATTTTTGGGGGAAACCGGGTTAACCCCTCCTTATTTTAAAGTGAAAGGGTAAACCTTCTTTTTTTGTGGAAAAAAATTTAAATTCCCCTCCTTATATTAGTTAAACCTTAACACCCTTTAAAGTTAAAAACCCGGGAAAAACCCCCTTATATTATTTTTTTCCCCGGGAACACCCCTTATTAGGAAAACGGTTTAACACCCCCCATATTAGTGGAACGGGGAAACCCTTTTATTTTAGGGAAAGGGGTTTAGTGGTTCTTTGGTACTTTCCTCTGTTTGGGCTGAAAATGTATATCCGGGGTTTTTCTTTACTTGGGGGGGGTGCAGAATGGTGGGGCGGTGTAGCACGGGGGGGGGGTGGCGCGGGGTTGGTTTTTACAGCCCCAGGGGGGTCCCCGGCCCCCCCCTGGTTTGGGTGCACCCCCATGGTGGCCCCTTTGGGGGGGGGTACCCCCCCCCCCCCCCCCCCCCAGGGGCCAGAGGGCCCCCCCCCCCCTTTTGTACCAGGGGGCCCCCTGGCCCGGGGGTACCCCCAAGGGGGCCCTGGTGGCCCCCGGTTTAGGGCCTTTAAAATGGTGGCACGGGGGTAGCGCATGGTGGGGGGCCGTTGGGGGGTTTAGCAGAGGGTGGCACTGTGGGTTCAGCATGGTGGCGCCGTTGTGGGCAGAAATGGTGGAACTGTGGTAGCAGAAAGGTTTGGTTTTTCTTTTTTGGGGAGCAGCTGGTGGCGGTTTGGTAGGGGGGGCATGGTGGCGCTGTGGTAGCGCATGGTGTCGTTGTGGTTGCAGCATGGTGGGTGTGGTAGGCAGCTTAGTGGCACACTGTGGTAGCAGCATGGTGGCGCTGTACTGGATTAGCAGCATGGTGGGCACTGTTGGTAGCAGCATGGAGGCGCTGTGGTAGCAGCATGGTGGCACTGTGGTAACAGCATGGTGGCACTGTGGTAGCATCATGGTGGCGCTGTGGTAGCAGCATGGTGGCGCTGTTATCACTTATAATAATTGTACACTGTCGTTGTAAGGATGGACTTCCAATTCAAGAATATTTCGCAATAATGTCAAAAATCTATGAATAATAATTAACGATTATAATATAATAAATCTAATTAAAAATGATTCTAAATCAAATAATAATGTTTATCGAGCATATTGTATAGTTGGGGACGAAGTGAGACTCTCACTTCGTCCTCAACTATCCAACGTCACGTACGGTATTAAGTGTATGATCCCCCCCCCCCCCCCCCCCCCCCCGTACAAATAATAATGTGTTGCAGACAAGCAGACTACTGGAGTGGTTATTACACTTCACGACCATAGTAACCAGTTACCATAGTAACCAGTTACCATAGTAACCAGTTACCATAGTTACCAGTTACCGTAGTAACCAGTTACCGTAGTAACCAGTTACCGTAGTAACCAGTTACCGTAGTAACCAGTTACCGTAGTAACCAGTTACCGTAGTAACCAGTTACCGTAGTAACCAGTTACCGTAGTAACCAGTTACCGTAGTAACCAGTTACCGTAGTAACCAGTTACCGTAGTAACCAGTTACCGTAGTAACCAGTTACCGTAGTAACCAGTTACCGTAGTAACCAGTTACCATAGTAACCAGTTACCATAGTAACCAGTTGCCATAGTAACCAGTTACCATAGTAACCAGTTAATGTGTTGCAGACAAGCAGACTACTGGAGTGGTTATTACACTTCACGACCCTTTTACAAAAACTTGGACCGTGTTTTGGAGTCAGCCCTGAGGTTAGTTTTAAATATGTGACCTGTACCCCAGTTACCATAGTAACCAGTTACCATAGTAACCAGTTACCATAGCAACACTGACTGTGTAACGAGTGTGTTGTTACTGAGTGTGTAATGATTGCGCCTATCAGTATTAACCAGTGATCCAATTTTCCTAAACCAACAACAAGACAATTGACTTAACATTCCGTGAGTGTGGCTATATAGTCTGCTATATAGTCCTCTGTATACTGGGTGTGTGTTACCATGGTGTTACCATGGTAATTGCGCTCTATACTTTCAACAAATTACTCGTTTTCAGGAGGACGGAGATACTGTTTTCCTTTTACCGCTCAGATCTGAGAAAAGGAGCGTTTGTGATGGCTAGAAACACGTTGTCTTTGTTCCAACACCACGATGGTATTACTGGCACTGCCAAGACGCACGTTGTCAATGACTACGGGGCAAGGCATGTAGTAAAGTATAATTAATTAAGTGCTGTAACCCCGCTGTAATTGCAACAACCTGACGTCATGCTCTACCCTACTTACTACCATGGAGTGCTGTAACCCCGCTGTAATTGCAACAACCTGATGCTCTACCCTACTTACTACCATGATTCTGCCCAAGATGAGCAGTTATCTTGTATTTTGTATTTAGTGCGTAAATTGCGACTCGCGAGAGCGAAAATAGGTGTGGCCAGATAACTCATCAAACTCGATGTCTGATGACTTTTTTATGCTATATCCCACTAAATGTGATAATTCTGCACATTTTTATGGCCAAGTTGAGTTTCTTACTCCAATTAGAAGCGGAGTTATTTTGATTTTAAAGGGTGTGCGTGATCAATTGCACAAAACTGCACCATAGCCAAAATTTCAACCCAAGTCAAATTTGTTTCTGATGGGTCCCTTGAGCTATTCCAAGTCTCAAACCCCGGGTCGGAAGTTATATAGAATATCACCAACTATAGACGGGAATATTTTCAGATCCATATACATCCAATATACATTTATTTATTCTGTACTAGCTGTACTTCTACAGATAAAGGAAGTAGTATTATACTACTGTTGAGCACTCTGCCATTATCAACACCAACTGTTGAGCACTCTGCCATTATCAACACCAACTGTTGAGCACTCTGCCATTATCAACACCAACTGTTGAGCACTCTGCCATTATCAACACCAACTGTTGAGCACTCTGCCATTATCAACACCAACTATTGAGCACTCTGCCATTATCAACACCAACTGTTGAGCACTCTGCCATTATCAACACCAACTGTTGAGCACTCTGCCATTATCAACACCAACTGTTGAGCACTCTGCCATTATCAACACCAACTGTTGAGCACTCTGCCATTATCAACACCAACTGTTGAGCACTCTGCCATTATCAACACCAACTGTTGAGCACTCTGCCATTATCAACACCAACTGTTGAGCACTCTGCCATTATCAACACCAACTGTTGAGCACTCTGCCATTATCAACACCAACTGTTGAGCACTCTGCCATTATCAACACCAACTGTTGAGCACTCTGCCATTATCAACACCAACTGTTGAGAACTCTGCCATTATCAACACCAACTGTTGAGCACTCTGCCATTATCAACACCAACTGTTGAGCACTCTGCCATTATCAACACAAACTGTTGAGCACTCTGCCATTATCAACACAAACTGTTGAGCACTCTGCCATTATCAACACCAACTGTTGAGAACTCTGCCATTATCAACACCAACTGTTGAGCACTCTGCCATTATCAACACCAACTGTTGAGCACTCTGCCATTATCAACACCAACTGTTGAGCACTCTGCCATTATCAACACCAACTGTTGAGCACTCTGCCATTATCAACACCAACTGTTGAGCACTCTGCCATTATCAACACCAACTGTTGAGCACTCTGCCATTATCAACACCAACTGTTGAGCACTCTGCCATTATCAACACCAACTGTTGAGCACTCTGCCATTATCAACACCAACTGTTGAGCACTCTGCCATTATCAACACCAACTGTTGAGCACTCTGCCATTATCAACACCAACTGTTGAGCACTCTGCCATTATCAACACCAACTGTTGAGCACTCTGCCATTATCAACACCAACTGTTGAGCACTCTGCCATTATCAACACCAACTGTTGAGCACTCTGCCATTATCAACACCAACTGTTGAGCACTCTGCCATTATCAACACCAACTGTTGAGCACTCTGCCATTATCAACACAAACTGTTGAGCACTCTGCCATTATCAACACCAACTGTTGAGCACTCTGCCATTATCAACACCAACTGTTGAGCACTCTGCCATTATCAACACCAACTGTTGAGCACTCTGCCATTATCAACACAACTGTTGAGCACTCTGCCATTATCAACACCAACTGTTGAGCACTCTGCCATTATCAACACCAACTGTTGAGCACTCTGCCATTATCAACACCAACTGTTGAGCACTCTGCCATTATCAACACCAACTGTTGAGCACTCTGCCATTATCAACACCAACTGTTGAGCACTCTGCCATTATCAACACCAACTGTTGAGCACTCTGCCATTATCAACACCAACTGTTGAGCACTCTGCCATTATCAACACCAACTGTTGAGCACTCTGCCATTATCAACACCAACTGTTGAGCACTCTGCCATTATCAACACCAACTGTTGAGCACTCTGCCATTATCAACACCAACTGTTGAGCACTCTGCCATTATCAACACCAACTGTTGAGCACTCTGCCATTATCAACACCAACTGTTGAGCACTCTGCCATTATCAACACCAACTGTTGAGCACTCTGCCATTATCAACACCAACTGTTGAGCACTCTGCCATTATCAACACCAACTGTTGAGCACTCTGCCATTATCAACACCAACTGTTGAGCACTCTGCCATTATCAACACCAACTGTTGAGCACTCTGCCATTATCAACACCAACTGTTGAGAACTCTGCCATTATCAACACCAACTGTTGAGCACTCTGCCATTATCAACACCAACTGTTGAGCACTCTGCCATTATCAACACAACTGTTGAGCACTCTGCCATTATCAACACCAACTGTTGAGCACTCTGCCATTATCAACACCAACTGTTGAGCACTCTGCCATTATCAACACCAACTGTTGAGCACTCTGCCATTATCAACACCAACTGTTGAGCACTCTGCCATTATCAACACCAACTGTTGAGCACTCTGCCATTATCAACACCAACTGTTGAGCACTCTGCCATTATCAACACCAACTGTTGAGCACTCTGCCATTATCAACACCAACTATTGAGCACTCTGCCATTATCAACACCAACTGTTGAGCACTCTGCCATTATCAACACCAACTGTTGAGCACTCTGCCATTATCAACACCAACTGTTGAGCACTCTGCCATTATCAACACCAACTGTTGAGCACTCTGCCATTATCAACACCAACTGTTGAGAACTCTGCCATTATCAACACCAACTGTTGAGCACTCTGCCATTATCAACACCAACTATTGAGCACTCTGCCATTATCAACACCAACTGTTGAGCACTCTGCCATTATCAACACCAACTGTTGAGCACTCTGCCATTATCAACACCAACTGTTGAGCACTCTGCCATTATCAACACCAACTGTTGAGCACTCTGCCATTATCAACACCAACTGTTGAGAACTCTGCCATTATCAACACCAACTGTTGAGCACTCTGCCATTATCAACACCAACTGTTGAGCACTCTGCCATTATCAACACAAACTGTTGAGCACTCTGCCATTATCAACACCAACTGTTGAGCACTCTGCCATTATCAACACCAACTGTTGAGCACTCTGCCATTATCAACACCAACTGTTGAGCACTCTGCCATTATCAACACCAACTGTTGAGCACTCTGCCATTATCAACACCAACTGTTGAGCACTCTGCCATTATCAACACCAACTGTTGAGCACTCTGCCATTATCAACACCAACTGTTGAGCACTCTGCCATTATCAACACCAACTATTGAGCACTCTGCCATTATCAACACCAACTGTTGAGCACTCTGCCATTATCAACACCAACTGTTGAGCACTCTGCCATTATCAACACCAACTGTTGAGCACTCTGCCATTATCAACACCAACTGTTGAGCACTCTGCCATTATCAACACCAACTGTTGAGCAATCTGCCATTATCAACACCAACTGTTGAGCACTCTGCCATTATCAACACCAACTGTTGAGCACTCTGCCATTATCAACACCAACTGTGAAGACCAAGATTCTTTAAATCCAGCAATACACCACCCCAACACCCCGACCTACAATATTTCGAATCAGAATTGTATGATCTTATTGGCAGTTCTCAAAGTCTGAAACATTTCTCCATCCCTTTCGATCTGCAGTTAATCTTCTCATACAATCAATCGTGAGTCCATTCCGATCCAATCTCTGCTCAGCATCCTCAATAAATACATCATTTAAGCTCTTCCTAGGCCTGCCTCTTGATCTCTTCCCATGCTTTGGTTTCCATTCAAGTAGATAGTTGGGTAACCGATCTTCAGGCATTCTACTGACATGTCCAAATCAACCACCAGTGGGGTACCATATACCATATACCCCACTGTATATATCTCTAAACAAGTCATCTCCCAACAGAGTAACTTATCGATCACTATTTCCGCACGGACCTAACTCTTGCACTACTTGGATCAGAACTTCTGAGACATTACGTACAATTCTGAGAAGAAAACATCTGCTGAGTTGGACTTTCTGTACCAAACTGTACTGCAGAATGTTAAAATGGCTCACTAAATGGAAGGCGCGATAATTTGAACATTGTGGTAAGTTAAGTTTGTATACAGCGACGGTGACAAGAATCATGCGCGCATCTTGTGTCGTGGTAAGAAACCAGCATTGTAACTTTTATTTGAAGTGACCAACTATAACTGTTTCAGGTTAGTAACAACTACTGTTTCAGGTTGTACAACGCTTATAAGACCTGCACCGACCTGACAATATTAGCTATACAGTATCTGCTGAAAGAAAGAACCACTTTTTCCCCGACTAGCAGTCGACTTGCTTTCAACACGGTTGAAAAGTACGACGTTTTGGGGGGGCCCAGTGAGTTGGTCCTTGCTAACACTCTATCCAGAGACGCACTCTCCTTAATAATTGTCGCCGTCAATAACTCCCAGCAACTTCAAGTAAGAAAAGGAATTAACATTCACCCAACAGTACCTAGTGTTATTTGTTTCCACTTTCCGCCTTTTTTGAATGCTATTTTATTAACAGAAATTAGACAATTTTTTTGTTTTTCCCGTCGAGCAATTTGTTAAGCAGCTGACCTCCCTCCTGCTGCAACCTCCCCCTGCTGTAACCCCTCCTGCTGCCACCCCTCCTGCTGTAACCCCCTCCTGCTGCCACCCCTCCTGCTGCCACCCCTCCTGCTGTAACCCCTCCTGCTGTAACCCCCCTCCTGCTGTAACCCCTCCTGCTGCCACCCCTCCTGCTGTAACCCCCTCCTGCTGCCACCCCCTCCTGCTGTAACCCCCTCCTGCTGTAACCCCTCCTGCTGTCACCCCATCCTGCTGCCACCCCTCCTGCTGCCACCCCTCCTGCTGCCACCTCTCCTGCTGTAACCCCCCTCCTGATGTAACCCCCTCCTGCTGTAACCCCCTCCTGCTGCCACCCCCTCCTGCTGTAACCCCCTCCTGCTGCCACCCCCCTCCTGCTGTAACCCCCTCCTGCTGTCACCCCCTCCTGCTGTAACCCCTCCTGCTGTCACCCCCTCCTGCTGTAACCCCTCCTGCTGCCACCCCTCCTGCTGTAACCCCTCCTGCTGCCACCCCTCCTGCTGTAACCCCCTGCTGATGTAACCCCCCTCCTGATGTAACCCCTCCTGCTGCCACCCCTCCTGCTGTAACCCCCTCCTGCTGCCACCCCCTCCTGCTGCCACCCCTCCTGCTGTAACCCCCTCCTGCTGTAACCCCCTCCTGCTGTAACCCCTCCTGCTGCCACCCCTCCTGCTGTAACCCCCCTCCTGCTGTAACTCCCTCCTGCTGTAACTCCCTCCTGCTGCCACCCCTCCTGCTGTAACCCCCCTCCTGATGTAACCCCCCTCCTGATGTAACCCCTCCTGCTGCCACCCCTCCTGCTGCCACCCCTCCTGCTGTAACCCCTCCTGCTGTAACCCCTCCTGCTGCCACCCCCTCCTGCTGCCACCCCTCCTGCTGTAACCCCTCCTGCTGTCACCCCCTCCTGCTGTAACCCCTCCTGCTGCCACCCCTCCTGCTGTAACCCCCCTCCTGCTGTAACCCCTCCTGCTGTAACCCCTCCTGCTGCCACCCCTCCTGCTGTAACCCCCCTCCTGATGTAACCCCCCTCCTGATATAACCCCTCCTGCTGCCACCCCTCCTGATGTAACCCCCTCCTGCTGTAACCCTCTCCTGCTGCCACCCCTCCTGCTGCCACCCCTCCTGCTGTAACCCCCTGCTGATGTAACCCCCCTCCTGATGTAACCCCTCCTGATGTAACCCCTCCTGCTGCCACCCCTCCTGCTGTGACCCCCTCCTGCTGCCACCCCTCCTGCTGTAACCCCCTCCTGCTGTCACCCCTCCTGCTGTAACCCCCCTCCTGCTGTAACCCCCCTCCTGCTGTAAACCCTCCTGCTGCCACCCCTCCTGCTGTAACCCCCCTCCTGATGTAACCCCCTCCTGCTGCCACCCCTCCTGCTGTAACCCCCCTCCTGATGTAACCATCTCTCGCTGCCACCCCCTCCTGCTGTAACCCCCTCCTGCTGTAACCCCTCCTGCTGCCACCCCTCCTGCTGCCACCCCCTCCTGCTGTAACCCCCTCCTGCTGCCGCCCCTCCTGCTGCCACCCCCTCCTGCTGTAACCCCCTCCTGCTGTAACCCCCCTCCTGCTGTAACCCCTCCTGCTGCCACCCCTCCTGCTGTAACCCCCCTCCTGCTGCCACCCCCTCCTGCTGTAAACCCTCCTGCTGTAACCCCCTCCTGCTGTAACCCCTCCTGCTGCCACCCCTCCTGCTGTAACCCCTCCTGCTGTAACTCCCCTCCTGCTGCCACCCCTCCTGCTGTAACTCCCCTCCTGCTGCCACCCCTCCTGCTGTAACCCCTCCTGCTGTAACTCCCCTCCTGCTGCCACCCCTCCTGCTGCAACCTCCCCCTGCTGTAACCCCTCCTGCTGCCACCCCTCCTGCTGTAACCCCCTCCTGCTGTAACCCCTCCTGATGTAACCCCTCCTGCTGTAACCCCCTCCTGCTGTAACCCCCCTCCTGCTGTAACCCCCTCCTGCTGCAACCCCTCCTGCTGTAACCCCCCTCCTGCTGTAACTCCCTCCTGCTGCCACCCCTCCTGCTGTAACTCCCTCCTGCTGCCACCCCTCCTGCTGTAACCCCCTCCTATTTATTCTGCACAGGTGACAGGTTTAGAGGGAGCAGTGTTACCACAACAGTCTGAGCCTCGTGTGGAATACGGAGAGGTACACTACAATTCTAAATACCTGGTGTTCCTTGCTGACACGCCCTCTGTCTCTATACAAACGTACGTAACCATAGCAACACGCCCTCCGTCTCTATACAAACGTACGTAACCATAGCAACACGCCCTCCGTCTCTATACAAACGTACGTTACCATAGCAACACGCCCTCCGTCTCTATACAAACGTACGTTACCATAGCAACACGCCCTCTGTCTCTATACAAACGTACGTAACCATAGCAACACGCCCTCCGTCTCTATACAAACGTACGTAACCATAGCAACACGCCCTCCGTCTCTATACAAACGTACGTTACCATAGCAACACGCCCTCCGTCTCTATACAAACGTACGTAACCATAGCAACACGCCCTCCGTCTCTATACAAACGTACGTTACCAGAGCAACACGCCCTCCGTCTCTATACAAACGTACGTGCTAACTAGACACGCCCTCCGTCTCTATACAAACGTACGTGCTAACTTCCCAATTATTCGAATACAATTGTTCCAAAACCCAAAACATTGAGTGGACCGTCGTTATAGTACTACTATTACGACGACTCAATTTTCCCCGATCCATGCCTCATGTGCCGACAAGGGTTAGCGAGCGTGCTAAATCACTCTACAGTCGATCTTCGAGATTGTTCTAATAGGGCCCCTGATGGTTGTAACCAACTTCAACCGATGTATTTTCGGATGCTGATTCCGAATCACCCCCCATGACATAGGGTTAAAATGCTCTCCTGACGAGATATTGGCGAAAAACTGTATCGATCACCCGGAGGCCTAAAACATTTTTTGAAGATTGTGGTCACTAAACGTACGCATCCACAGAAATTCTAAGGAACAATATTCTTTTTTAAGACCATTTTGTGGGTAAAATTTTTGAATTTTTCATCTTACTAAGCCTTGATTGATATGACGATTTTAACCCTTCGAGATCCTTGCTCGAAGGGTTCGCATCGATCTGCGAAGATAAATGCAAAGCAAAAATGATAGTTCGCGCGGCGCGTCGAAGTCCTCCAAATCAAGCATCAAGATGGAAAAAATGAACCATGAAAGTCGAAGCACGGTCGCAACGGTAGCTTTTGACCTCTTTCTGCACTTTCTGCAGTTGGAATTTGGTGGATTTGTGATTAATATCAATATGGACACTGAAAACGTAAATTTTTCCTCACTGGGAAATTTTCGAGAGCAGGCAAAATGTTTTCTAAAGCAAGCATTGCCTTCTTTTGCCTTAGGCTGGCTACGTCACTGGTTATTTATTTACTAACAGATGATCCCTCAGTTACAAAATAGTGCCAGCGAGCTCCCCGATCACAAGGGCATCGCTAGACGTTTACAACTACGAGCTGGCACCTGAGTTTCACGACTCTTACCACAGCAGGATCCACTCTGAGGCTCATTGCAAAGATATTGTTCTCGGGACGAACAAACTCAGCATTGTCTTGGACTGCAGGACGGGTGGGTCACATGTTGTGTATTACAAGTCACGTGTTGTTTATATAAGTTAACTTTTAAGGTAATTAATAAGTACTAACCTGCTCATATATATAGGGCGGCTATTACAACACTTGAAGGAAGGAGTGGTAACGAGAATGGAGCAGGAGATACTGCTGTACAACAATACTGCTGGTGCTTACCTCTTCTTACCTAACGGCCCCCCTGCTCAACAGGGTGAGTACTTGTCGAGTAGCAGGGTGAGTACTTGTTGAGTAGCAGGGTAAGTACTTGTTGAGTAGCAGGGTGAGTACTTGTTGAGCAGCAGGGTAAGTACTTGTTGAGTAGCAGGGTGAGTACTTGTTGAGCAGCAGGGTGAGTACTTGTTGAGCAGCAGGGTGAGTACTTGTTGAGTAGCAGGGTGAGTACTTGTTGAGCAGCAGGGTGAGTACTTGTTGAGTAGCAGGGTAAGTACTTGTTGAGTAGCAGGGTGAGTACTTGTTGAGCAGCAGGGTGAGTACTTGTTGAGTAGCAGGGTGAGTACTTGTTGAGCAGCAGGGTGAGTACTTGTTGAGTAGCAGGGTGAGTACTTGTTGAGCAGCAGGGTGAGTACTTGTTGAGTAGCAGGGTGAGTACTTGTTGAGTAGCAGGGTGAGTACTTGTTGAGTAGCAGGGTGAATACTTGTTGAGTAGCAGGGTGAGTACTTGTTGAGTAGCAGGATGAGTACTTGTTGAGCAGCAGGGTGAGTACTTGTTGAGCAGCAGGGTGAGTACTTGTTGAGTAGCAGGGTGAGTACTTGTTGAGTAGCAGGGTGAGTACTTGTTGATTAGCAGGGTGAGTACTTGTTGAGTAGCAGGGTGAGTACTTGTTGAGTAGCAGGGTGAGTACTTGTTGAGTAGCAGGGTGAGTACTTGTTGAGTAGCAGGGTGAGTACTTGTTGAGTAGCAGGGTGAGTACTTGTTGAGTAGCAGGGTGAGTACTTGTTGAGTAGCAGGGTGAATACTTGTTGAGCAGCAGGGTGAGTACTTGTTGAGTAGCAGGGTGAGTACTTGTCGAGTAGCAGGGTGAGTACTTGTTGAGAAGAAGGATGAGTACTTGTTGAGTAGCAGGGTGAGTACTTGTTGAGTAGCAGGGTGAGTACTTGTTGAGTAGCAGGGTGAGTACTTGTTGAGTAGCAGGGTGAGTACTTGTTGAGTAGCAGGTTGAGTACTTGTTGAGTAGCAGGGTGAGTACTTGTTGAGTAGCAGGTTGAGTACTTGTTGAGTAGCAGGGTGAGTACTTGTTGAGTAGCAGGGTGAGTACTTGTCGAGTAGCAGGGTGAGTACTTGTTGAGTAGCAGGGTGAGTACTTGTTGAGTAGCAGGTTGAGTACTTGTTGAGTAGCAGTGTGAGTACTTGTTGAGTAGCAGGGTGAGTACTTATTGAGTAGCAGGGTGAGTACTTGTTGAGTAGCAGTACTTATATCCTGTTTGTTGCAGTTGTAGAGACGTCTCGACCTCGAATTGTGGTAATGAAGGGACCTGTAAGACACAAGGCAGTTGTGAAGTATGACAGAAACATCGTCATCAGCTACATCGTGAACCTATTGGGAGGTATGTTAATTAAGAGACCTGCAAAATCAAATCAGTTTTTAAAATGCCTGTAAACACTTTTAAAATTTTTGGCAGGACTGCCGAAAGCTGCATCCTGTCCAAATTCTGTTAGCAGATGGGTATTAATGGCGAACATGTCGCCGTAGGCGAAAATTGTTTTGAAGATTTTGCTCATGCAAAAAGCCTAGCTGAGCAATTTGGCATTATAGAGATAATTTTCAAACACAGTTTCAAGAACGATTCATATAATACGATATTAAATGCATATTAGAGCCATGCCAGCAGCAGCTCTTGCTAATTAAGTGTGATTCGAAAAAGGGATACATAGTGTATTCTTTGGAAGAATTTCAGAAAGTTTGCTTTCAGGATTGAAATCTAGCAATGTGAATTGATAAATCAAGCAAGATTTTGGCTTTGTTGTGCCAATTGAGGGGTCAAGTCCTTACAGTAATAGCCGATAGGTCTCAAAAAGGGTGCAAAGAGGGGGGGGGGCATATTAAAGTATATTCCCGCCCTCAAATCGGGAAAAACCTACATTTTAATATACTTGAATTTGACCAAAACCCATAATCATGGGTAGAGTGTACCGCTGCCAGTGTCTCTCTTTTCCAAACAAAAGGAAATGATATTAATTTGAATAACCGTCCGAAAATGCAAATTGATACCGAGAATGAAATCGGTCGCTCGCTTTTTCCATTCGATCACGGCTTACGAATTGTAATATAAAGCTTATTGATTGGAAAAAGCGAGCGACCGATTTCATTCTCGGTATCAATTTGCATTTTCGGACGGTTATTCAAATTAATATCATTTCCTTTTGTTTGGAAAAGAGAGACACTGGCAGCGGTACACTCTACCCATGATTATGGGTTTTGGTCAAATATCATCTCTTTTTGATTATAATGTCAAGATAATTTACAAAGCCGAAATGTAAACTCATAACTTCATTAATATTTATATTAATAATTAGGAGGTAATTTCATCAATTTCGAAATTTTACCTGACTGAATATGGCACTTTTTACTTATTCAAGTTGGCATTAAATTCATATATAATGCCATTTAAATATCGTAGGAAAGCAGATTTTATTCGAAATCACGAATGAGCAAAATTCTCACCTTTCGCACGTGCAAACTTTGAGCGGACGTTGCGTGCGGATACAATATTGAATCACCGTAAATTTTTGCATAGCAGTATTTTATATATAGTTTAATAAGCATGCAAAGTTTCAGAAGATTTCATATAGAACTTGGATCACAACGAGACTCCAAAGTTGATAAAAATGGTGAAAACAGCAATTTTCAGTAATTTTAGCAATTTTCTATCAAACTGGGTGTGTCCCCACGTGTGCAACTTTTTGATTTTCAACTTTTAAACTAGCCTATAACACAATTTAGACCTTTAAAAAGCAAAATTGAGCTCCACAACCCAAGGGATGGCCCAACACCAGAGAATACTAATTCACAACTTTTGTGTTTTTATAAAATTATTCTTCAAAAAAGCACTTACTTCAATAGCGAATATCTTTATGAAGGAGCAAAGTAAGAAACTATTCCGGTAGATTTTCAGAATGCTTGAACAATTATCTAAGATGAAAATGTCCTCAAGTTTTGAATAAAATTACTCCTTAATGGTTTAAAATCGATTTGAAAAGTTGTTACTTTGTCAAAAATCAAGTTTTAAAAACACCTAATTTGATGACGTCATCAAGTGATGATGATGAAGATAAATTATTTTTTGATATAATGTAAACTAAAGTATAAACAATTATCTTTAAAACCTGTGGTTCGAAATGACTGTATCTTTTATACTTTTGAATCTACGGACACTTAAATGTAGGCTACAATTGACTTCAAAAGCGTCTATATATATATATATATACTTCACGACAATCTGTTGTAAAACAGGGGTTCCAGAAAACCCACTTCCCGATACTCCTGAAACATGCAATTTTTTTTACAGTCGATTTGGACAAGGTCTAGACGCCGTGCAAAGTTTCAGATCTCTAACTCAATTTTAACATGGTTTTTAAGGCACCTGAATATGGCGATTTTGGGTTTTTTACCTAATTTCGTATAACATGCTGGCGCGTATTTTGCGCAAATTTCTTAAAAACCTCCACATAACTATTTCTTATTCCTGTCATCTTTAACATTGAATTAGAATGTTTTGAACTTAAATTTACCTGCTGAACTACTTTCGATGAGTCTTAATGCCTAGTATTTCGGGGTAGGGTGGTAGTTATTTGTTGATACATGTTTCGTATCCGCGAAAGTGCATGCAACGTATGTCAAGTTATTTGTTTTTAGTATTACTTAATGGGGGGGGGGGGGGGGGGGAATTAGCCTTGAAGTTTATTGAATCTTCATTGCGAGTACAGCTGCTTTGGGTAGTTTTTCTTATTCTATTACAATTGTAATGAATGGGGAAAAGCGATCGACCGATTTCATTTCGGTTTCATTTTGCATTTTAGAACGAGTCAATCAAGTTATATCATTTCCTTTGTTGGGAAAGAGAGACCATGCCAGCTGTCCACTCTACCCTTGTTATGGGTTTTGGTTCAATTATCATCTCTTTTTGATTATAATATCAGGATATTTCAATGCCGAAATGTAAAACTCATAACTTCATTTTTTCAATTTATATCAGTAATATGAGGTAATTTCATCGATTTCGAAAATTTTACATGACTGAATATGGCACTTTTACTCATTCAAGTTGGCATTAAATTCATATATAATGCCATTTATATATCGTGGGGAAAGGCAGAATTTATTCGAATCTCGAATGAGCAAAATTCTCCACCTTTCGCACGTGCAACTTTGAGCGGAGTTGCGTGGGCATACAATATTGAATCACGGTAAAAATTTTTGCATAGCAGTATTTTATTATTTTTTTACATATTTGATTGACCGTTCTTCAAAGCAAACATGATACCGAGAATGAAAACGGTCGCTCCGCTTTTCCCATTCATCACGGCTTACGCATAGAAATAAGTTATCGATTTGATTACATCAATCAGATTGCTGTAAAAACTTTTGGGTTGCGTTCGGGTCGATACCTGTATTTGGGGTAAGGGTGGTAGTGATTTGTTTAAACATGTTTCGTATCCGCGAAAGTGGCATGCAACGTATGTCAAGTTATTTGTTTTTAGTATTACTTAATTGAATTGCTGAAGTTTATTGAATCTTCATAGCCGGAGTTACAGCTGCCTTTGGGTAGTTTTTCTTAATCTATACAATTGTAAATGAAGGGGAAAAGCGAGAAGCGACCGATTTTTCATTATCGTATCATTTTGCATTTGAGAACGGTCAATCAAAAGTAAATATCATTTCCTTTTGTTTGGGAAAGAGAGACCCTGACAGGGTCCACCTCTACCCATGATTATGGGTTTTGGTCAAATATCATCTCTTTTTGATTATAATTTCAGGATAATTTACAAAGCCGAAATGTAAATTCATAACTTCATTCATATATTATTAATTAATATGAAGGTAATTTCATCGATTTCCGAAATTTTACCTGACTGAATATGGCACTTTTTACATTCAAGTTTGGCATTAAATTCAGTATAATGCCATTTAATTCGTGGAAAGCAGAAATTATTCGAAATCACGAAGCGCGAAATTCTCACCTTTCGCACTGCAACTTGAGCGGACGTGCGTGCGCAGACAATTTGACACACGGTAAAATTTTTGCATAGCAGTATTTTATATCTTTTTTACATATTTGATTGGACGTTTCAAATGCAAAATGATACCGAGATTGAAATCGGTCGCTCGCTTTTCCCATTCATTCACGGCCTAACGAATAGTAATAAGTTTTCGATTGATTACATCAATCAGATGCTGTACCAAACTCTTTGGGTTGCGTTCGGGTCGATACCTAGTATTTCGGGGTAAGGGTGGTAGTTATTTGTTGATACATGTTTCGTATCCCGCGAAAAGTGGCATGCAACGTATGTCAAGTTATTTGTTTTTAGTATTACTTATTGAAATTAGCTGATGTTTATTGAATCTTCCTTGCCGAGTACAGCTGCCTTTGGGTAGTTTTTCTTAAATCTATTACAATTGTAAATGAATGGAAAAGCGAGAGCCGACGCCGATGTCATTCTCGGTATCATTTTGCATTTGAGAACGTCAATCCAAAGTAATATCATTTCCTGTTTGTTTGGGGAAAGAGGACACTGACAGCGGGTCCACACTAACCATGATTATGGGTTTTGGTCAAATTATCATTCTTTTTGATTATAATGTAGGGTATTATAAAGTCGAATATTAAAAACTGATTCTTCATTAATAAGGAGGGAGAGTTTCAAAACGATTTCGAATATCTATCCTTTAAAAAACATTTCCTTGAGTTTAGGGAAGCAATATCGGTCGATCATGACTGAATATGCCACTTAATACTCATTAGTTGGCAGTAATATTCATATATAATGACATTAAAAACTGGGTTCGTGGGGGGGCAAAGCAGAATTTGTTGGAAATCACGAATGAGCAACATTATCACCTTTGCACGTGCGAACTTTGAGGCAGACGTTGCGTGCGCATCCAATATGAATGCCGTAAATTTTTGCATGTAATTGTTTTATTGTTTTTTATATAGCTGAAAGCATAGCAAAGTTTCAAAGTATTTCAAGAAGAAACTGTAATCCAAACGGCACTTAAAGTTGACAGAAAAAATGACGAAAAAGCAATTTTCAGTGATTTTAGCGATTTCAATCAATTAGGGCGTGTCCACGTGTGCACTTTTCGATTTCAACTTAAATAGCCTATGACCAATTTATACCATTGGAAGCAGAACTGAGTCACACCAAGGATGGGCCACACCAGAGAATACTAAATCGCAAAATGACGTTTTTATAAAATCATTCTTCAAAAAGCACAGACTTCAATGCGAAAATCTTTTGAAGGAGCAAGCTGAAAAACTTTCCGGATAGATTTCTATCAGAATGTTGAAACAAATTATTAAGATAAAAATTCCCTCAGATTATGAATAAAATTACTCCATAATGGTTTAAAATAAATTTTAAAAGTTATTACTTTGTCAAACAACTAAGTTTTAAAAACGGTTAAATTGATGACGTATCTAGGGGTGTTTATGAGTCATATAATTTTTGTATACTTGTAAACTAATGTATAAACAATTATTTGCAAGACCTGTGGTTCGGAAATGGCTGTATCTTTTATATTTTGAATCTATGGACAAATAAATACAGGCTACAATTGGACTGGCATGGTTATCCTGAATACATTAGCTGGCAAGCTTGACCGTGCTCTTATATCAATGCTTGCACGCATTACCGTTGCCCTTTATTCACCCACATATGTACCCCCTATACTATTATATCCCTTTATTGTTGTCCTGGCATTAAGACTCATCGAAGTAGTACAGCGGTATATTTAAGTAAAAACATTGAATTCAAATGTAAAAGATGACGGAATAAGAAATAGTTTGTGGAGGTTTTTAAGAAATTTTGTGCAAATTACGCGCCAGCATGTTATACGAAATTAGTTAAAAAACCCAAAAATGCCATATTCATGTGCCTTAAAAAACCCATGTAAATATTGAGTTAGTGATCTGAAACTTTGCAGGGCGTCTAGACCTCGACCAATCGACTGTAAAAAAAGTTTCATGTTTCAGGAGTATCGGGAAAGTGGTTTTCTGGAACCCTGTTTTACAACAGATTGTCGTGAAGGACTATATATATATGTATGTATAGGCGCTTTGGCAGTCAAATGTAGATACTTTTAAGTGTCCGTAGGATTCGAAGTATAAAAGATCAGTCATTTCGAACCACAGGTTTTAAAGATAATTCATGTTTATACTTAAGTTTACCTTATATCGATAAATTAATTTATCGTCACATCATCACTTGATGAGTCATCAAGTAAGTGTTCTAAACTTGATTTTTGACAAATAACAACTTCACATCGATTTTACACCCATTAAAAAGTAATTTTATTCAAATCTGAGGACCTTTTCATCTAGATAATTGTTCACGATTCTAAAAATCTACGGAAAAGTTTCCTACCCTTTACACCTTCATAAAGATATTCGCTATTGAAGTTAGTGCTTTTTTGAAGAATTAATTTTATAAAAACACAAACAGTTGTGAATTTAGTATTCTTGGTGTTGGCCATTCCCTTGGGGTTGTGGGAGTCAATTTTGCTTCTTAAAGGTCTAAATTGTGGTTAGGCTAGTTTTAAATTGAAAATCGAAAAGTTGCACACGTGGGACACGTCCAAATTGATTTAAAACTAGCTTATATCACTGAAAATTGTTATTTACATGAATTTTATCAACTTGGTGTCCGTTGTGATTCAAGTTCTTTTTGAAATCTTTTGCAAACTTTAGCATGCTTATAAACTATATATTAAATACCCACTATGCAAAAATTTACGGTGATTCAGTATTGTATGCGCCGCAAACGCGCACACAGTTTGCACGTGGCGAAAGGTGTGAATTTTGCGCATTCGTGATTTCGAATATATTCTGCTTTCCCCGATATTTAAATGGCATTATATATGAATTAAATGCCAACTTGAATTGAGTTAAAAGTGCCATATTTCAGTCTGTTATCGCCTAATTACCTACCTTAAACACAAGGAAATGTTTTCAAATGTAAAATTCGAAAAATCGTTGAAAATTGCCTCTTATTAAAGAAGTTTCGACTATGTAAATTATCTGACAATGACATATATTCAAATGAGATGATATTAGACCAAAACCCATAATCATGGGTTAGAGTGGAACCGCTGCAGTGTCTCTCTTTTCCAAACAAAAGGAAATGATATTAATTTGAGGAACCGTCCGCAAATGCAAATTGATTCGAGGATGAAATCGGTCGCTCGCTTTTTCCATTCAATAAGCTTTATTATAATTCGTATAAAGCTGTGAATGAATGGGAAAGCGAGCGGACCGATTTCATTCTCCGGTATCAATTTGCATTTGCGGACGGTTCCTCAAAATAATCTCATTTCCTTTGGTTTGGAAAAGAGAGTACATGGCAGCGGTGCACTCTACCCATGATTATGGGTTTTGGTCAAATATCATCTCTTTTTTGATTATAATGTCATTTTCTGGATAATTTACACTGTCGAAACTTCATTAATAAGGCGGCACTTTCAACACGATTCGAATTTCATTTGAAACATTTCCTTGTGTTTAGGTGGGTATAGCTGTCGATAAAACAGTCTGAATATGCACTTTTATCATTCAAGTTGGGGCATTTAATCATATATACTGCCATTTAAATATCGTGGGAAAGCAGGAATATATTCGAAATCACGAATGAGCAAAATTCTCACCTTTCGCACGTGCAAACTTTGAGCGGGGAGTTGCAGTGCGCATACAATATGAATCACCGTAAATTTTGCAATAGTGGTATTTTTAATATATAGTTTAAAATGCATGCAAAGTTTCAGAAGATTTCAAAAAGAACCTTGAATCACACGGGACTCAGTGATAAAAATCATGTAAATAACAATTTCAGTGATATAGGTATTTTAAATCCCATTTGGGACGTGTCCCACGGTGCAACTTTTCCAGATTTTCAATTTTAAATACAGCTATAACACAATTTAGACCTTTAAGAAGCAAAATTGAGCTCCACCAACCTAAGGGATGGTCCCACCACCACGAGCATATAATTCACAACTTTTGTGTTTTGATAAAATTATCTTCAAAAAGCCACTTAACTTCAATAGCGAATATCTTTATGAAGGAGTAAGGTAGGAAACTTTTCCGGTAGCTTATTGAATGCTGAACATTATCTAAGAGAAAATGTCCTCAGATTTGAATAAAAAGACTTTTTAATGTGTAAAAATCGTTTGAAAGAGTTATTTGTCAAAATCAAGTTTAGAAACACTTTAATTGATGACGTCATCAAGTGATGATGATGACGTAATTATTTTTCGATATAAGGTAAACTAAAGTATATAACAATATCTTTAAATCCTGTGTGTTCGAATGGACTGTTCTTTTCTACTTTCGAAATCTACGGACACTTAAATGTAGGCTACAATGACTGCCAAAGCGTCTATACATCAATATATATATACCTACACGAACAATTGTTGTAAAAACAGGGGTTCCAGATAACTCACTTCCCGATACTCCTGAAACATGAAAATTTTTTACAGTCGATTTGGACGAGGTCTAGACGCCCTGCAAGTTTCAGATCTCTAACTCAATTTTAACATGTTTTTAAGGCACCTGAATATGGCGATTTTGGGTTTTTTAATTATTTGTTAACATGCTGGCGCGTATCGTATTTTGCACAAATTTCTTAAAAACCTCCACATAATATTTCATATTCCTGTCATCTTTTACATTTAATTAGAAGTTTTTTACTTAAATATACCTGTGAAGCTAGCTTCGAGAGTCTTAATGCCCTGGAAGAAAACAATAAAGGGGATATAATAGTATAGGGGTACAATAGTGTTGAGACTATAAGGGCAACGGTTTAAATGCTTTCCAGCATTGTGTTTGATATAAGCGGCACGGTATGCTTGCCAGCATTGTGAATTCTGGGATAGACGCTTTGCCAGTCAATTCGTAGCCTGTATTTAATTGTCCATAGTTAAAAGTATAAAAAGTACAGCATTTCCGACCACAGGGTCTTGCAAATAACTTGTTTAACTTTAGTTTACAATGTATACAAAAATTATTATGACGTCATAAAACCCTGATGACGTCATCAATTTAACGTTTTTAAACTGGTTTTTTGACCAAGTAATAACTTTTAAAATTAATTTTAAACCATTTAAGGAAGTTATTTATTCAAAATTGAGGGAATTTTTATCTTAGATAATTGTTTCAAGCATTCTGACAAATTACCGGAAAGTTTTTCTAGCGTGCTCCTTCATAAGAGATTCCGTCATTAGAAGTTAGTTGCTTTTTTTGAAGAATTATTTTATAAAAAACGTTTTTTTTTCAATTTTGCGATTTTAGTATTCTCTGGTGTGTTGGGCCATGCCTTGGTTGTGAAGCTCTGTTCTGCTTCCTATAGTATAATTTGTGTCTTAGGCTAGTTTTAAAGTGAAAATCGAAAAAGTTGCACCGTTGGGGAACGCCCAAATTGCTAGAAATCGCTAAAATCACTAAAATTGCTGTTTTGTCATTTTTGTCATACTTTAGAGTGCCGTTGTGATAAGTTTTTCTTGAAATACTTTGAAACTTTGCATGCTTATCAAGGCTATTATATAAAAACCAATTACATGCAAAAATTTACGGCGATTCCAATATTGGATGCGCACGCAAACGTCTGTCAAGTTTGCACGGGACGGTGATAATTTTGTCATTCGGATTTCCAAACAAATTCTGCTTTGCCACGACAGTTTAATGTTCATTATATATGGAATTTAATGCCCACTTGAATGAGTATAAGTGCATATTCAGTCAGTGATCGACCGATTATGTTCCCTAAACACAAGGAAATGTTTTTAAAGGCTAGATTTCGAAATCGTTTTGAAACTTCCTCCTTATTTGATGAATGATACAGTTTATTTCGACTCTATAAAGTACCCTGGACATTATAAGCCAAAAGGTTGATATTTGACCAAAACCATAATCATGGGTAGCGTGGACCGCTGTCCGTGTCTCTCTTTCCCAAACAAAAGGAAATGATATTACTTTGATTTGACCGTTCTCAAATTGCAAAATGATACCGAGAATGATAATCGGTCGCTGCTTTTCCCCATTGATTTAAATTGTAATTTTTAGATTAAGAAAAACATACCCAAAAGGCAGCTGTACTCGGCAATGAAGATTCAATAAACTTCAGCTAATTCAATAAGTAATACTAATAACAAATAACTTGACATACGTTGCATGCCACTTTTCGCGGGATACGAACCTGTATCACAATAACTCCCACCCTTACCCGGAAATACTAGGGTATCGACCGAACGCAACCCAAAGAGATTTGTACGCCATTGATTTGATGTAATCAATCGAAACTTTATTACAATTCGTAGCCGTGAATGAATGGGAAAAGCGAGCGACCGATTTCATTCTCGGGATCATTTTGCATTTTGAGAACGGTAATCAAATATGTAAAAATATATAAAAAATACTGCTATGCAAAAATTTACCGTGATTCAATATTGTATGCGCACGCAACGTCCGCTCCACAGTTTGCACGTGCGAAAGGTGAGAATTTTGCTCATTCGTTGATTCGAATAAATTCTGCTTTCCCACGATTATTTAAATGGCCTTATATATGAAGTTAAATGCCAACTTGAATGAGTAAAAGAGCCTATTCAGTCAGGTAAAAAACAAAAAAAAAAAAAAAAAAAAAATTCGAAATCGATGAAATTACCTCATATTTTTAATCAATATGAATGAAGTTAGAGTTTACATTTCGGCTTTGTAACTTCTCTTGTATTATAATCAAAAAGAGATTGATAATTTGACCAAAACCCATAATCAGGGTAGAGTTGGGACCGCTGTCAGTGTCTCTCTTTCCCAACAAAGGAAATGATATTACTTTGATTGACGTTTCTCAAATGCAAAATGGATTAGAGTATGAAATCGGTTAGGTCGCTCGCTTTTCCCCGTCATTTACAATTGTTATAATAGATTAAGAAAAACTACCCAAAGGCAGCTGTAACTCTTACGGCAATGAAGATTCAATAAACTTCAGCCTAATGCAATAAGTAATACCTAAAAACAAATAATTGACATACGTTGCATGCACTTTTCGCGGGATACGAAACATTATCAACAAATAAACTACCACCCTTACCCGAATCACAGGTTCGACCGAACGCAACCAAAGAGAGTTTTACAGCATCTGATTGATGTAATCAATCGAAACTATATTACAACTTGTAAGCCGTGAATGAAGGGGAAAAGCCGAAGCGACCGATTTTCCATTCTCGGTATCATTTTGCATTTGAGGGAAACGGTCAATCAATATGTAAAAAAATATATATAAAATACTGCTATGCAAAATTTACCGTGATTCAATATTGTATGCGCACGCAACGTCCCGCTCAAAGTTTGCACGTGCGAAAGGTGAGAATTTTGCTCAGTCGTGTTTTGAATAAATTTGCTTTCCCACGCTATTTAATTGGCATTATATATGAATTTAATGCCAACTTGAATGAGTTAAAAAGTGCCATATTCAGTAGGGTAAAAATTTCGAATCGATGAATTACCTCATATTAATTATCTAAATATGAATGGGAAGTTATGGAGTGTACATTGCGGCTTTTGTAAATTCTCCTGATATTATAATACTAAACGAGGATGATATTGACAAAAACCCATTATCATGGGTAGAGTGGGACCGCTGTCGTGTCTCTCTTTCCCACAAAAGGACAATGATATTACTTTGATTGACCGTTCACAAATGCAAAATGATACCGAGACTGAACTCGGGTCGCTCGCTTTTTCCCATTCATTTACAATTGAAATAGATTAAGAAAAATAACCAAAAAGCAGCTGTATCGGCAATGAAGATTCAAATAAAACTTCAGCTATTCAATAAGTAATAATAAAAAAAAAACTTGACATACGTTGCATGCACTTTTCGGGGGATACGAAAATGTATCAAACAAATAAACTACCCACCCTTACCCGAAATACTAGGTATCGACCAGAACGCAACCAACAACAGGATTTTTACAGCATTGATTGAGGGTAATCAATCGAAACTTATTACAATTCGTAAGCGTGATGAATGGGAAAAGCGAGCGACGATTTCATTCTCGAATCATTTTGGCATTTTGAGAACGTCAATCAAATTATGTAAAACAATATAAAAATACTGCTATGCAAAATTTCCCGTGATTTCAATATTGTATGCGCACGCACGGCGCTCAAAGTTTTGGCACGTGCGAAAGGTGAGAATTTTGCTCATTCGTGGATTTCGAATAAAATTGCTTTCCCACGATATTTAATTGGCCTTAGATTTGGAATTTAATGCCAACTTGAATGAGTAAAAAGTGCCATATTCAGTCAGGTTAAAAATTTCGAATTCGATTGAATTACCTCATATCTATTAAATATAAATATGCATGATGTATGAGTTTACATTTGGCTTGGTAAATTATCTGATATTATAATCAAAAAGAGCTGATATTTGACCAAAACCATAATCATGGGTAGAGTGGACGCTGTCAGTGTCTCTTTTCACAAACAAGAGGAAATGATATTACTTTGATTGATCCGTTCTTCAAATGCACCAAAATGATACCGAGAATGAAATCTGTCGCTCGTTTTTCCCATTCATTTTACAATGTAATAGATTAAGAAAAACTAACCAAAGGCAGCCTGTACTCGGCTATGAAGATTCAAAAAAACTTCAGCTAATTCAAAATGTAATACTAAAAACAAATAACTTGACATACGTTGCATGCCACTTTTCGCGGGATACGAAACATGTATCAACAAATAACTACCACCCTTACCCCGAAATACTAGGTATCGACCCGAACGCAACCCAAAGAGATTTTTACAGCATCTGATTGATGTATCAATCGAAATTAAGTACAATTCGTAAGCCGTTGAAATGAATGGAAAAGCGGAGCGGACCGATTTCCTTCTCGGTATCATTTTGCATTTGGAGAACGGTCAATTCAAATATGTAAAAAATATATACAATTCTGCTATGCAAAAAATTTACCGTTGATTCAAATATTGTATGCGCACCGCAAACGTCCGTCAAATGTTTGCAGCGTGCGAAAGGTGGAGAATTTTGCTCATTTCGTGATTTCGAATAAATTTGCTTTCCCACGATATTTTTAAATGGCATTATATATGAATTTAATGCCCAACTTGAATTGAGTTAATAGTGCCATATTCAGTCAGGTAAAAATTCGAAATCGATGAAATTTCCCTCATATTTATTAATATAATAGAATGAAGTTATGAGTTTACATTTCGGCTTTGTAAATTATCTGACATTTATCAAAAAAGAGAGATCATTTGGGGGGGACCAAAAACAATAATCATGGGTAGAGTGTACGCTGCCAGGTCTCTCTTTTCCAAACAAAAGGAAATGATATTAATTAGAATAACCGTCCGCAAATGCAAAATTGATTACCGAGAATGAAATCGGTCGTCGCTTTTTCCATTCGATCACGGCTTATATTTATTACAAATTGTAATAAAGCTTATTGACACGTTATAAAAAGGTGGCACTACAGATTGATTTTTCACTGCCAAAATTGTGTTGAGCATTTTTTTTAAAATACTTGTATTCAAGGAGTATGCTATGAAAGTTAACCAAATTTTAATATTGTGGTCCAAAAAGATTCAAATGTTCACATAATTAAGTCATTCTTCGCTTTATTCTGTTATTGTTGCAGATATGAGCCAGGGAAAGAAATCACAAATATTATTTCTTGCACTCTAATGATGAATTTACATTCTGTGTGTGTTGTCCGCCTTCAATTTGATTATTGAACTTACTGAGATAGTTGAGTGTTAAAAGTGCGAAGGAGTCCACCGGTTAAATGAGGCGTTACGATGCAATTATTGTCACAACGGGTTAATTCTGATAAGTATTTTAGAATGATGAATGTGATATGAATATCAACGGAAATGATTGTAACAATGAACTCTATCAATCACAATTATATCATTCTAATAATAATTAGATTAATTTTAGATGGTTAAAAGTGCTATAAGAGTCAAAAAATCACATAAATGCGCATGTATTGAAATGATACTGTATCCAGGGGAATGTATCATATTTGGCTCTATATCAGGTTAGGTATTCATAGTAAATCTGCAGTAACTTGTTGTGACACTAGTTTATGGTCATGGAGAAGTTCGTTTATTAGAGTACTAGTGGAATTCATATCACAAACACTGATTTTAAAAACTGAGTAAACTAGGCAAGTACTTTTACTACCCAAGCTATGAATAATTTTGTCTCCATAAAGTGACATGAATCAATCAGTATCAGTAGACGTATAATACTTAATGAATTTTTGAATGTGGATTTCGATTCTTTACCTTCCTTTCAAAATGTCCTTACAACTTGAACATTACATATGATTCAATTGTCACACTTTAAAGAAAATTAATATTTGGTAGCTGATTTATGTGATTTTTGAAATCATTTAAGCACCCAGATCAAAATTGTCGCTCATGGCCTTTAATAGGTATAAGCTTGGACATGGATTCAAAAATCACATAATTAGAATCATAGAATGGATATAAAATTGGCACAATAACAATTCAGATTACGACATTCCATCTCTGCTGATTACAAGCATTATAGTCACCATATCAATTTTGGCGTCTTTGAGAATAGTACCTTTTCAGATTATCTACTAGTGTTTGATTCATTTGCATTTTTAATTGGGTGGACTTTTGAATCCTTGCGCTAAAATAACGATTAATCCCCCCCCCCCCCCCTTGTGATAAGCACTTAGAGACTCCGTGTTTTAGATCATGCAATTAATCGAATTTCTAAAGTATAGATAGAATATATCAATCCAACAAAGAGCAATGATATTTTTAAAACGCATAAAAAAATCAATATCTTAGTGCACCTTTTTTTGAACGTTGTCCAATCTGTAGTAGTTATTTACTAATGACTCCTAAGTGAGCGTTTTTGAGTAAATGATGTGGCATTGAGTCGGCAATTGCGAACAATTTGCTGTTATAGCAGCGATCCTTTGCCTTAAGATAACCGTATTAAAAAAAATGCCCTTTCGTAAGACACAAATATGCTGCTGTCCTGGCCATTAAGAGAGATGCCCAATAAAGTAGAAGCATTCTCATTTTTGGTAGGTGTTTCTGGACCACAGAGTGAGTCATCTTACATTTGTGACAAATGCTATGTTGTATCATGAGTCTTTCAGACCTTTTAGGGAACAGTCCAATAGCCATTAGTGGATACTGTCATTGTTCGCTCGGCAAAAATCCGTTTTTCAGCCACATTTCCGAAATAAGCCTTTTTAGGGTATATGTTTGCTCATACGTAGTATTAAATGTGGCCATTATGTACATTTTAGTGTATTACTATTAGAATAGTCCTAATAGACTAGATCACTGACCAAGTAGCTCAGGAGGTTGATTTGAGTAAACTAACTGATTATCGGCAAAATTATTTAAGAACGAGAGTTCAAGAATTATAAAAATTTTTGCCGAAATTTACCTCATTTTACTCATATTACATCATTCGGGCAGCCAAAAAGGCAAAATTGGGATGAGGTAAAAATGAGGGTTGAACCCCCCCCCCCCCCCCCCCCCCTAAGTATAACATACACGTTAAACTGGTGGTTCCAAATAATAAAACCGTAACAAACCGTAGGGACTTACCGGTCAGTTAAACAGCATTTGTTCTCTTCATTGTGCTGATAAGTGATTCCGAGAAGATTCTCTTTACGCTGTTATCATATTAAAAAGCAAGATATCGGTCATTACAAATTTAGTAAATTATAGGCCTTTGTTAGATTGAAGTCCAGTGGGACCGCCGATCAAATCACGTGACTTGCTTTGTAAATCATCTGTCCCGTAATCACATTCGTAACGTGTTCGAATGTGATTATCTCGTGACTTCACCAGGCTCAAGCTACTTGATCAGGCCTTATATGTTTTGTTAAGCTTTCTGCTGTGGCTTCCTCGACCGAAAAATCAACAATGCAGCAACTCAATCGTGCCATTTGGTATTCTATTGTGGACTATTTAATTGGTTGCGGGTGAAAAAAAATCAGTTAAAATCTGTAAAATTTCGGTCCTCGAAATATCATCTTACACACATAACTGAACATTGGACACAGATTGGGCCAATATGATTTTGCAATTTTATTCGAGGATTTTGACGCTCAGTACCTCAATTTGGTTTCAAACCATCATAAATTAACTGTCTTATTGGTTTCTGGGAAAAGTTTCATCCAATCTGTCAAATTGTGTTCCAGGAAAATTTCATATTGGAAAAATGGAAAGGATTTTGAAACAATACAACTTTTCTTTTTGTTAAGCTTGCTGGCTTTGCTGTGGGCTTCCTCCGACCGAATCAAAACTTCCAGCACCTTCAAATAGTTGTTCAAGTGTTATCAATAGTTGACTTATTATTGGTTGCAGGTGAAAAAAAATCAGTAAAAAACTGTAATAATGTCGGTCCTGGAAATTTCCATCTTTCTAAAAACTGAAATGGGGACAGATATTGGACTTAACAATCAACAATATTGAATATGATTTTGCAATTTTATTTCGGGATGTTGACTCCAGTACACCTCAATTTGGTTTTTATACCATCATTGATTAGCTGACTAATTGGTTTCTGCGGCAAACAGTTTATCCCATCTGTTAAATTTGTGTTCAGAAAATTTCATATTTGACCCCCTCCAATCGGGCCAGGATTTGAAAATACACTTTTTGTTTTGTTAAGCTTTCTGCTGTGGGCTTCTCGACCAAATCAAACTTCCAAGCACCTCCATCGTGTCCATTACTTGTTATCTATTGTAGACTTACTTAGGGGGGGCGGGGGGGGTACAAACTAAATTTTGTTGTCATACTTTGTTTAGACCCGCCGGTATCGTCAGGACGATATAGGGGGACCATAGTTTGAAAACGACCCGTGGGGGTTCGCAACGTAGATACAACATTTTTTGTACATGTCCACCAGAGTTTTGCCAAATGTTAGTGTCTCACATAAATGTACAAAAATATCGAGAGAGAGAGAGAGAGAGAAGAGACCCGGCACCGATTTTTGCCAAATGTCCATGTACAAAATAAGTTTTTTCCTGTTTGGGCCACCAGATTTTTGCCAAATGTACATGTACAAAAATGTACTGTGTGTGCAGCATGATGATAGCAAGAGCAGAGTTTCCTGTTTGGTCACCAGATTTTTGCCAAATGTCCATGTTACAAAATATGATTTTTCCTGTTTCGTTTCCAGGGATTCCGATTTTTTGTAACATTTTTTTGACCATTAAATTGACATGGCATCAGATTTTAGCCAAAATGTACGCTAAATTAGTGTACAAAATTGTAGTTGGATCCCCCCACCCCCCCCCATTATGGTTTGATTACTAATTGGTTAGCGGTGGAAAAATCAGGTCAAATTACTGTTAATTTCGATCCTGGAAATTTCATCTTCAAAAAACTGAACATGGGACAAAAGATTGGGACAATTTAATTTTGCACTCACTGCATTTATTCGGGGGATTTTGTTTGATTTCCCATTACCTCAATGCTGGTTTCATACCATCATCAAATTAACTGTCTTTTTGGTTTTTCTGGGCATCTCAGTCCCTGTTTCATCCAATCTGTCAAATTTGGGTTAGAAAATTTCATATTTGAATGTTCCGAAAAAGGGAACAGGATTTTGAAAATATAACTTTTTAGGAGAGAGAGTGAGTGATAGCACTTTCTGCCCTGCTCGGCTCCCCCCACCCCCCCTGTGCGGGCTTCCTCCGACCGAAATTCAAACTTCCAGAATCAATCGTGTCATTTAGCCTCTATAGTTGACTTACTAATTGGGTGCGGGTGAAAAAAATCGGTAAAACACTGTAAAATTTCGGTCCTGGAAATTTCATCTTCAAAAACTAAAAATGGGACCAAAGATTGGGACAATATGATTTTGCAATTTTATTCGGGATTTTTACTCAGACCTCAATTTTTGGTTCAAAATCTACCTCTTTGGCGGTTTATAAAACATCATTGTACTTGCTGTAGTGTGTGTCTAATTTTGCAGTTTTATTCGGGATTTTGACTTCCAGTACCGTCATTTGGCATCATAACATCATCAATTAACTAACCAATTGGTTTATGGGCAAAAAGTTCGTCCAATCTGTCAAATTTGTGTTCAGAAAATTTCATGTTTGAAAATGGGACAGACATTTGAAAATACAACTTCCAGCACCTCGATCGTGTCATATACCATTTACAGTTTAAACTGACTTATTGGTTACCGGAGAGAAATTCAATCTAAAGTGTGAAATTTCATCTTCAAAATATGAAAATGGGACAGAGAAAAGGACAATACGATTTTTCCATTTTGTCCCCGATTTCGATTTCCAGTACCTCAATTTGGTCTCATACGCCTAAGATAATATTTAGTTTTTTGGTGATAACAAAGAAAAAGTCTGTGTTTACCACTTTCGTCACAAAGCCATAATATATGTATTTTGTAAATATCTGAAATTTAATGTCATTACATATTCAACATATCCAAACCTGTGTCTCACTCTCATTGCCTTGAATAAATATAGTCAAAATATTTGTGGGTCATAGCCCATAGGACTTCACTGAATTTGTGGCGTCATAAAAATTGTATGTATGAAAAAATTTCATATTTCATTCAATCCATTATATATAATAGGTATGTAAATATCATGAAGAATTCTTATAAAGATATATTAAATATCAGATATGGCTATGGGGCCATATTAACAATCCAACTCAAAGAGTTTTACCACATTGGTACCGGTTACTTAAAAGTAGAAATTGCCACTTTTAGGAGCATATGTTTTCAATAACTTTGCCTAACAGCAGAAATGGCTATCCTTTAATCTGATGACTTCAGATAACTGTATTTAATACAGTAGTATCCAGATCATATATTAAACAATAAAATAACTGGTAAGTTTCACAAATAACAGGAAATTACGCACTCAGACAGACTACGAGTTCTGGTCGGCTCAATATCACAACTCTACATCATCTGATACATTCTTAATGTCAGGGTCTATTTTAGCTCGCTTTGCAGCAGGCTGTGATTCGTCGTCAGGAACCTCTACTACTGCCTCCTCGTTATCAGATACATTTTGTTCCTCTCCATCTTCTCCTTCTTTATCATCATCTCCTTCTTTATCGTCATCCTGAAATCAGCAATCCCTTTCAGCGCGTAGTTGACAATGTAAGATTAATTAATATGAGACATAGAATTATATTTTAATATGATTTTAAAAAGAGTTGACAAAAGCACATGAATATAAACTCGATAATCGCTTACCTCGTCGTCTTCCTCCTCCTCCTCCTCCTCCTCCTCCTCCTCCTCGCTATCTAAATCATCGTCCTCTCCCTCTTCATCTAACTCGAAGTCTTCATCTGAATCTGGCTCTGCAGTACCTTCCCTATTTCATTATTTAGGTTTATTGAGCCAACATTCGGATAGGAGCAAAACAGGCAAAATTGTAAACAAAAATGATCGAGCGCGGGTAAAACTTGCGCGCTAAAATGGCGCGAAAATTAAAAAATCAATTTTGAGTAGACCTTTTCTAAAGTCACCAGAAGACGTTTCCCTGAAATGTGTATGCGATTTTGTATGCGATTTGCGCGCCGCACGTACGTTAAAATAATTATATTTGTAGAATTTATGACGGTAACCCTTCAAAAGTCAAAATAAACTGCTCGTATATTTATAGACACTATGATATGAATAACTAAATAACACCTTGAACCCAACTTGGAACCACATCCAAGGGCTGCACCGACCCCAGAAAAGCTATAATTCAAGTCAAAAATCTTTACTCGGCCCTGTATGTGATTTGTGTTCCGGGGTAGTGGACAGATGTTTTAGTGGTTGAATAGCTAGTACCTATCCCAAACCATCATAAAAACCAAGTTTTGTTCTCTCAACCCACTCAGGCCACTCCCAGGGGCCACACATAACCCAAAATAGCTGAAATCCAGGTCAAATCCCATACATAAAAATCAAGACTAAGAATCTTTACCCCCGTATGCGATTTATGTTCCGGGGTAGGTGGCCCATGTTTTAGTATAAACCACTCTCAAACCACTCAGGCCACTCCCAGGAGCCACGCCCATCCCAAAATAGCTGAAATCCAGCTGAAATCCCATACAAATTCAGACTGAGAATCTTTACCCCCGTATGCGATTTATGTTCCGGGGTAGGTGGCCCATGTTTTAGTATAAAAATGGGTACTGCCTATCCCAAACCATCATAAAAACGAAGTTTCAACCTCTCAAACCACTCAGGCCACTCCCAGGGGCCACGCCCATCACAAAATAGCTGAAATCCTGGTCAAATCCCATACAAATTCAGACTGAGAATCTTTACCCCCGTATGCGATTTATGTTCCGGGGTAGGTGGCCCATGTTCTAGTATAAAAATGGGTACAACCTATCCCAAACCATCATAAAAACCAAGTTTCGACCTCTCAAACCACTCAGGCCACTCCCAGGAGCCACGCCCATCCCAAAATAGCTGAAATCCAGCTGAAATCCTAAACAAATTCAGACTGAGAATCTTTACCCCCGTATGCGATTTATGTTCCGGGGTAGGTGGCCCATGTTCTAGTATAAAAATGGGTACTGCCTATCCCAAACCATCATAAAAATCAAGTTTCGACCTCTCAACCCACTCAGGCCACTCCCAGGAGCCACGCCCATCCCAAAATTACTGAAATCCAGCTAAAATCCTGACTTTAAAATCTTTACCCCCGTATGCGATTTATGTTCCAGGGTAGGTGGCCCATGTTTTACTATAAAAATGGGTACTACCTATCCCAAACCATCATAAAAACCAAGTTTCGACCTCTCAAACCACTCAGGCCACTCCCAGGGGCCACGCCCATCACAAAATAGCTGAAATCCTGGTCAAATCCCATACAAATTCAGACTGAGAATCTTTACCCCCGTATGCGATTTATGTTCCGGGGTAGGTGGCCCATGTTTTAGAATAAAAATGGGTACTACCTATCCCAAACCATCATAAAGACTAAGTTTCGACCTCTCAAACCACTCAGGCCACTCCCAGGAGCCACGCCCATCCCAAAATAGCTGAAATCCAGCTGAAATCCTAAACAAATTCAGACTGAGAATCTTTACCCCCGTATGCGATTTATGTTCCGGGGTAGGTGGCTCATGTTCTAGTATAAAAATGGGTACTGCCTATCCCAAACCATCATAAAAATCAAGTTTCGACCTCTCAACCCACTCAGGCCACTCCCAGGAGCCACGCCCATCCCAAAATTACTGAAATCCAGCTAAAATCCTGACTTTAAAATCTTTACCCCCGTATGCAATTTATGTTCCGGGGTAGGTGGCCCATATTTTGGTATAAAAATGGGTACAACCTATCCCAAACCATCATAAAAACCAAGTTTCGACCTCTCAAACCACTCAGGCCACTCCCAGGAGCCACGCCCATCCCAAAATAGCTGAAATCTAGCTGAAATCCCATACAAATTCAGACTGAGAATCTTTACCCCCGTATGCGATTTATGTTCCGGGGTAGGTGGCCCATGTTTTAGTATAAAAATGGGTACTACCTATCCCAAACCATCATAAAAACCAAGTTTCGACCTCTCAGACCACTCAGGCCACTTCCAGGGGCCACGCCCATCCCAAAATAGCTGAAATCCAGCTGAAATCCTAAACAAATTCAGACTGAGAATCTTTACCCCCGTATGCGATTTATGTTCCGGGGTAGGTGGCCCATGTTTTAGAATAAAAATGGGTACTACCTATCCCAATGATATGATGGTTTGGGATAGGCAGTACCCATTTTTATACTAAAACATGGGCCACCTACCCCGGAACATAAATCGCATACGGGGGTAAAGATTTTCAATCTTGATTTTACCAGGATTTCAGCTATTTTGGGATGGGCGTGGCCCCTGGGAGTGGCCTGAGTGGGTTGGGAGGTCGAAACTTGATTTTTATGATGGTTTGGGATAGGCAGTACCCATTTTATACTAAAACATGGGCCACCTACCCCGGAACATAAATCGCATACGGGGGTAAAGATTCTCAGTCTGGATTTGTATGGGATTTGACCTGGATTTCAGCTATTTTGGGATGGGCGTGGCCCCTGGGAGTGGCCTGAGTGGTTTGAGAGGTCGAAACTTGGTTTTTATGATGGTTTGGGATAGTCAGTACCCATTTTTATACTAAAACATGGCCCACCTACCCCGGAACATAAATCGCATACGGGGGTAAAGATTCTCAGTCTGGATTTGTATGGGATTTGACCTGGATTTCAGCTATTTTGGGATGGGCGTGGCCCCTGGGAGTGGCCTGAGTGGTTTGAGAGGTCGAAACTTGGTTTTTATGATGGTTTGGGATAGGCAGTACCCATTTTTATACTAAAACATGGGCCACCTACCCCGGAACATAAATCGCATACGGGGGTAAAGATTTTCAATCTTGATTTTACCAGGATTTCAGCTATTTTGGGATGGGCGTGGCCCCTGGGAGTGGCCTGAGTGGGTTGGGAGGTCGAAACTTGATTTTTATGATGGTTTGGGACAGGTACTAACTATTTAAAACCCTAAACCTGTTCCAAATACCCCGGAACACAAATCGCATACAGGGGTGAAATCGCATACAAATCGCATACACAAATCAAGGAAACGTGCTCTCAAAGTCACGATATTGCCACGATATTGTCACAATATTGTCCACACCAGGAGATGTTTCCCCAAAATGTAAAGCAATGGTTTACTAAAATAATGCTTAATTTCATACAAAAAATAGTCCTCAAAAGGGAATGCAACGCAATTTGTCCTTTACAACTATCCTTTAACAGGTCAGAAAAAATAATGTTATTATCTTTTCTTTTATTTTTGCTACAATCACGCCACAACATTTGTAAAAACATAACCTAACATTGTTAGGACCTTATCAATTATTTGAAGAAATTTAAATGTGTTAAGTAAAGTTTTAATACCTGTCAATTCCATCAAGGAAGGTAAGTTGTGGAATCGCTGAAAATACTTTATCTCGATATTTTTCAACTTCAGCAATCGGACATTCGATCAAATCCAAACTTGACAGATTACTCAGCAATTTCTGAAAGATTTTATTACATTAAATTGTACAACCAAGTTTATAAAATGGATAGCTCTGAATCACAACTCAAACAAAGGTAACCGAGATAAAACACCACCAGCATTTGTTAAAAAGTTAACCCTAGTAGCAGTGTAAAGATAAACAAACCAGTGGTTCCAGCGTAGCAACATCTTTAATCCTATTATTACAGATCTTGAGGGAGGTGAGGTTTGGGCAACTCTTCAAATACTCCAGATCCCCCGACAACTTATTATCACTAACCTCCAACTGTAATATCAGTGAGATATATCAAACTGGTACTTTCAGAGACAACAATAAAATAACAGTTAGCACACCGGTGTCCGGGCAATATTTTATTATTTGGCGATTTCAACATAGGTAGGTTAGATCTCCAAAGTTAATTCCAGGTTAACTATTTTAGCACTGTCAATGTTTATTGTTGGCTTAATTAACTCACTATGGTCGTATAACATATAATATTCTGCGTTCTAATTTCTATTATAATTAAACGTTCCCCTACTACCTACCGATCTTAGTTTGGGGTAAGCAGGGAATCCTTTAAGAGAAGTGAGACCTATGTTGATCATGCTGAGAACCTCTAACTCCTCGTATTTATCTGTTAGTCCTGTTAGCGTGCTGGCTCTACAGTTATCTAGAAACAACTCCTTTACCTGCAGAGTATTATCTGTTAGTCCTGTTAGCGTGCTGGCTCTACAGTTATCTAGAAACAACTCCTTTACCTGCAGAGTATTATCTGTTAGTCCTGTTAGCGTGCTGGCTCTACAGTTATCTAGAAACAGCTCCTTTACCTGCAGAGTATTATCTGTTAGTCCTGTTAGCGTGCTGGCTCTACAGTTATCTAGAAACAACTCCTTTACCTGCAGAGTATTATCTGTTAGTCCTGTTAGCGTGCTGGCTCTACAGTTATCTAGAAACAACTCCTTTACCTGCAGAGTATTATCTGTTAGTCCTGTTAGCGTGCTGGCTCTACAGTTATCTAGAAACAACTCCTTTACCTGCAGAGTATTATCTGTTAGTCCTGTTAGCGTGCTGGCTCTACAGTTATCTAGAAACAGCTCCTTTACCTGCAGAGTATTATCTGTTAGTCCTGTTAGCGTGCTGGCTCTACAGTTGTCTAGAAACAGCTCCTTTACCTGCAGAGTATTATCTGTTAGTCCTGTTAGCGTGCTGGCTCTACAGTTATCTAGAAACAACTCCTTTACCTGCAGAGTATTATCTGTTAGTCCTGTTAGCGTGCTGGCTCTACAGTTATCTAGAAACAGCTCCTTTACCTGCAGAGTATTATCTGTTAGTCCTGTTAGCGTGCTGGCTCTACAGTTATCTAGAAACAGCTCCTTTACCTGCAGAGTATTATCTGTTAGTCCTGTTAGCGTGCTGGCTCTACAGTTATCTAGAAACAGCTCCTTTACCTGCAGAGTATTATCTGTTAGTCCTGTTAGCGTGCTGGCTCTACAGTTGTCTAGAAACAGCTCCTTTACCTGCAGAGTATTATCTGTTAGTCCTGTTAGCGTGCTGGCTCTACAGTTATCTAGAAACAGCTCCTTTACCTGCAGAGTATTATCTGTTAGTCCTGTTAGCGTGCTGGCTCTACAGTTATCTAGAAACAGCTCCTTTACCTGCAGAGTATTATCTGTTAGTCCTGTTAGCGTGCTGGCTCTACAGTTGTCTAGAAACAGCTCCTTTACCTGCAGAGTATTTATCTGTTAGTCCTGTTAGCGTGCTGGCTCTACAGTTATCTAGAAACAACTCCTTTACCTGCAGAGTATTATCTGTTAGTCCTGTTAGCGTGCTGGCTCTACAGTTATCTAGAAACAGCTCCTTTACCTGCAGAGTATTATCTGTTAGTCCTGTTAGCGTGCTGGCTCTACATTTATCTAGAAACAGCTCCTTTACCTGCAGAGTATTATCTGTTAGTCCTGTTAGCGTGCTGGCTCTACATTTATCTAGAAACAGCTCCTTTACCTGCAGAGTATTATCTGTTAGTCCTGTTAGCGTGCTGGCTCTACAGTTATCTAGAAACAGCTCCTTTACCTGCAGAGTATTATCTGTTAGTCCTGTTAGCGTGCTGGCTCTACATTTATCTAGAAACAGCTCCTTTACCTGCAGAGTATTATCTGTTAGTCCTGTTAGCGTGCTGGCTCTACAGTTATCTAGAAACAGCTCCTTTACCTGCAGAGTATTATCTGTAAGTCCTGTTAGCGTGCTGGCTCTACAGTTGTCTAGAAACAACTCCTTTACCTGCAGAGTATTATCTGTAAGTCCTGTTAGCGTGCTGGCTCTACAGTTATCTAGAAACAGCTCCTTTACCTGCAGAGTATTATCTGTTAGTCCTGTTAGCGTGCTGGCTCTACAGTTATCTAGAAACAGCTCCTTTACCTGCAGAGTATTATCTGTTAGTCCTGTTAGCGTGCTGGCTCTACAGTTATCTAGAAACAGCTCCTTTACCTGCAGAGTATTATCTGTTAGTCCTGTTAGCGTGCTGGCTCTACAGTTATCTAGAAACAGCTCCTTTACCTGCAGAGTATTATCTGTTAGTCCTGTTAGCGTGCTGGCTCTACAGTTATCTAGAAACAGCTCCTTTACCTGCAGAGTATTATCTGTTAGTCCTGTTAGCGTGCTGGCTCTACAGTTATCTAGAAACAGCTCCTTTACCTGCAGAGTATTATCTGTTAGTCCTGTTAGCGTGCTGGCTCTACAGTTATCTAGAAACAGCTCCTTTACCTGCAGAGTATTATCTGTTAGTCCTGTTAGCGTGCTGGCTCTACAGTTGTCTAGAAACAACTCCTTTACCTGCAGAGTATTATCTGTTAGTCCTGTTAGCGTGCTGGCTCTACAGTTATCTAGAAACAGCTCCTTTACCTGCAGAGTATTTATCTGTTAGTCCTGTTAGCGTGCTGGCTCTACAGTTGTCTAGAAACAACTCCTTTACCTGCAGAGTATTTATCTGTTAGTCCTGTTAGCGTGCTGGCTCTACAGTTGTCTAGAAACAACTCCTTTACCTGCAGAGTATTATCTGTTAGTCCTGTTAGCGTGCTGGCTCTACAGTTATCTAGAAACAGCTCCTTTACCTGCAGAGTATTATCTGTTAGTCCTGTTAGCGTGCTGGCTCTACAGTTATCTAGAAACAGCTCCTTTACCTGCAGAGTATTATCTGTTAGTCCTGTTAGCGTGCTGGCTCTACAGTTATCTAGAAACAGCTCCTTTACCTGCAGAGTATTATCTGTTAGTCCTGTTAGCGTGCTGGCTCTACAGTTGTCTAGAAACAACTCCTTTACCTGCAGAGTATTATCTGTTAGTCCTGTTAGCGTGCTGGCTCTACAGTTATCTAGAAACAGCTTCTTTACCTGCAGAGTATTTATCTGTTAGTCCTGTTAGCGTGCTGGCTCTACAGTTGTCTAGAAACAACTCCTTTACCTGCAGAGTATTATCTGTTAGTCCTGTTAGCGTGATGGCTCTACAGTTATCTAGAAACAGCTCCTTTACCTGCAGAGTATTATCTGTTAGTCCTGTTAGCGTGCTGGCTCTACAGTTGTCTAGAAACAACTCCTTTACCTGCAGAGTATTATCTGTTAGTCCTGTTAGCGTGCTGGCTCTACAGTTATCTAGAAACAGCTCCTTTACCTGCAGAGTATTATCTGTTAGTCCTGTTAGCGTGCTGGCTCTACAGTTGTCTAGAAACAACTCCTTTACCTGCAGAGTATTTATCTGTTAGTCCTGTTAGCGTGCTGGCTCTACAGTTATCTAGAAACAGCTCCTTTACCTGCAGAGTATTTATCTGTTAGTCCTGTTAGCGTGCTGGCTCTACAGTTATCTAGAAACAACTCCTTCACCTGCAGAGTATTATCTGTTAGTCCTGTTAGCGTGCTGGCTCTACAGTTATCTAGAAACAGCTCCTTTACCTGCAGAGTATTATCTGTTAGTCCTGTTAGCGTGCTGGCTCTACATGTATCTAGAAACAGCTCCTTTACCTGCAGAGTATTATCTGTTAGTCCTGTTAGCGTGCTGGCTCTACAGTTATCTAGAAACAGCTCCTTTACCTGCAGAGTATTATCTGTTAGTCCTGTTAGCGTGCTGGCTCTACAGTTATCTAGAAACAGCTCCTTTACCTGCAGAGTATTATCTGTTAGTCCTGTTAGCGTGCTGGCTCTACAGTTGTCTAGAAACAACTCCTTTACCTGCAGAGTATTATCTGTTAGTCCTGTTAGCGTGCTGGCTCTACAGTTATCTAGAAACAGCTCCTTTACCTGCAGAGTATTATCTGTTAGTCCTGTTAGCGTGCTGGCTCTACAGTTATCTAGAAACAACTCCTTCACCTGCAGAGTATTATCTGTTAGTCCTGTTAGCGTGCTGGCTCTACAGTTATCTAGAAACAGCTCCTTTACCTGCAGAGTATTATCTGTTAGTCCTGTTAGCGTGCTGGCTCTACAGTTGTCTAGAAACAGCTCCTTTACCTGCAGAGTATTATCTGTTAGTCCTGTTAGCGTGCTGGCTCTACAGTTATCTAGAAACAGCTCCTTTACCTGCAGAGTATTATCTGTTAGTCCTGTTAGCGTGCTGGCTCTACAGTTATCTAGAAACAGCTCCTTTACCTGCAGAGTATTATCTGTTAGTCCTGTTAGCGTGCTGGCTCTACAGTTATCTAGAAACAGCTCCTTTACCTGCAGAGTATTATCTGTTAGTCCTGTTAGCGTGCTGGCTCTACAGTTGTCTAGAAACAGCTCCTTTACCTGCAGAGTATTATCTGTTAGTCCTGTTAGCGTGCTGGCTCTACAGTTATCTAGAAACAGCTCCTTTACCTGCAGAGTATTATCTGTTAGTCCTGTTAGCGTGCTGGCTCTACAGTTATCTAGAAACAGCTCCTTTACCTGCAGAGTATTATCTGTTAGTCCTGTTAGCGTGCTGGCTCTACAGTTATCTAGAAACAGCTCCTTTACCTGCAGAGTATTATCTGTTAGTCCTGTTAGCGTGCTGGCTCTACAGTTGTCTAGAAACAGCTCCTTTACCTGCAGAGTATTATCTGTTAGTCCTGTTAGCGTGCTGGCTCTACAGTTATCTAGAAACAGCTCCTTTACCTGCAGAGTATTATCTGTTAGTCCTGTTAGCGTGCTGGCTCTACAGTTGTCTAGAAACAGCTCCTTTACCTGCAGAGTATTATCTGTTAGTCCTGTTAGCGTGCTGGCTCTACAGTTGTCTAGAAACAGCTCCTTTACCTGCAGAGTATTATCTGTTAGTCCTGTTAGCGTGCTGGCTCTACAGTTATCTAGAAACAGCTCCTTTACCTGCAGAGTATTATCTGTTAGTCCTGTTAGCGTGCTGGCTCTACAGTTATCTAGAAACAGCTCCTTTACCTGCAGAGTATTATCTGTTAGTCCTGTTAGCGTGCTGGCTCTACAGTTATCTAGAAACAGCTCCTTTACCTGCAGAGTATTATCTGTTAGTCCTGTTAGCGTGCTGGCTCTACAGTTATCTAGAAACAGCTCCTTTACCTGCAGAGTATTATCTGTTAGTCCTGTTAGCGTGCTGGCTCTACAGTTATCTAGAAACAGCTCCTTTACCTGCAGAGTATTATCTGTTAGTCCTGTTAGCGTGCTGGCTCTACAGTTGTCTAGAAACAGCTCCTTTACCTGCAGAGTATTATCTGTTAGTCCTGTTAGCGTGCTGGCTCTACAGTTATCTAGAAACAGCTCCTTTACCTGCAGAGTATTATCTGTTAGTCCTGTTAGCGTGCTGGCTCTACAGTTGTCTAGAAACAGCTCCTTTACCTGCAGAGTATTATCTGTTAGTCCTGTTAGCGTGCTGGCTCTACAGTTATCTAGAAACAACTCCTTTACCTGCAGAGTATTATCTGTTAGTCCTGTTAGCGTGCTGGCTCTACAGTTATCTAGAAACAGCTCCTTTACCTGCAGAGTATTATCTGTTAGTCCTGTTAGCGTGCTGGCTCTACATTTATCTAGAAACAGCTCCTTTACCTGCAGAGTATTATCTGTTAGTCCTGTTAGCGTGCTGGCTCTACAGTTGTCTAGAAACAGCTCCTTTACCTGCAGAGTATTATCTGTTAGTCCTGTTAGCGTGCTGGCTCTACAGTTATCTAGAAACAGCTCCTTTACCTGCAGAGTATTATCTGTTAGTCCTGTTAGCGTGCTGGCTCTACAGTTATCTAGAAACAGCTCCTTTACCTGCAGAGTATTATCTGTTAGTCCTGTTAGCGTGCTGGCTCTACAGTTATCTAGAAACAGCTCCTTTACCTGCAGAGTATTATCTGTTAGTCCTGTTAGCGTGCTGGCTCTACAGTTATCTAGAAACAGCTCCTTTACCTGCAGAGTATTATCTGTTAGTCCTGTTAGCGTGCTGGCTCTACAGTTATCTAGAAACAGCTCCTTTACCTGCAGAGTATTATCTGTTAGTCCTGTTAGCGTGCTGGCTCTACATTTATCTAGAAACAGCTCCTTTACCTGCAGAGTATTATCTGTTAGTCCTGTTAGCGTGCTGGCTCTACAGTTATCTAGAAACAGCTCCTTTACCTGCAGAGTATTATCTGTTAGTCCTGTTAGCGTGCTGGCTCTACATTTATCTAGAAACAGCTCCTTTACCTGCAGAGTATTATCTGTTAGTCCTGTTAGCGTGCTGGCTCTACAGTTATCTAGAAACAGCTCCTTTACCTGCAGAGTATTATCTGTTAGTCCTGTTAGCGTGCTGGCTCTACAGTTATCTAGAAACAGCTCCTTTACCTGCAGAGTATTATCTGTTAGTCCTGTTAGCGTGCTGGCTCTACAGTTATCTAGAAACAGCTCCTTTACCTGCAGAGTATTATCTGTTAGTCCTGTTAGCGTGCTGGCTCTACATTTATCTAGAAACAGCTCCTTTACCTGCAGAGTATTATCTGTTAGTCCTGTTAGCGTGCTGGCTCTACAGTTATCTAGAAACAGCTCCTTTACCTGCAGAGTATTATCTGTTAGTCCTGTTAGCGTGCTGGCTCTACAGTTATCTAGAAACAGCTCCTTTACCTGCAGAGTATTATCTGTTAGTCCTGTTAGCGTGCTGGCTCTACAGTTATCTAGAAACAGCTCCTTTACCTGCAGAGTATTATCTGTTAGTCCTGTTAGCGTGCTGGCTCTACAGTTGTCTAGAAACAGCTCCTTTACCTGCAGAGTATTATCTGTTAGTCCTGTTAGCGTGCTGGCTCTACAGTTGTCTAGAAACAGCTCTTTTACCTGCAGAGTATTATCTGTTAGTCCTGTTAGCGTGCTGGCTCTACATTTATCTAGAAACAACTCCTTTACCTGCAGAGTATTATCTGTTAGTCCTGTTAGCGTGCTGGCTCTACAGTTGTCTAGAAACAGCTCCTTTACCTGCAGAGTATTATCTGTTAGTCCTGTTAGCGTGCTGGCTCTACAGTTATCTAGAAACAACTCCTTTACCTGCAGAGTATTATCTGTTAGTCCTGTTAGCGTGCTGGCTCTACAGTTGTCTAGAAACAGCTCCTTTACCTGCAGAGTATTATCTGTTAGTCCTGTTAGCGTGCTGGCTCTACAGTTATCTAGAAACAGCTCCTTTACCTGCAGAGTATTATCTGTTAGTCCTGTTAGCGTGCTGGCTCTACAGTTATCTAGAAACAGCTCCTTTACCTGCAGAGTATTATCTGTTAGTCCTGTTAGCGTGCTGGCTCTACAGTTGTCTAGAAACAGCTCCTTTACCTGCAGAGTATTATCTGTTAGTCCTGTTAGCGTGCTGGCTCTACAGTTATCTAGAAACAACTCCTTTACCTGCAGAGTATTATCTGTTAGTCCTGTTAGCGTGCTGGCTCTACAGTTATCTAGAAACAGCTCCTTTACCTGCAGAGTATTATCTGTTAGTCCTGTTAGCGTGCTGGCTCTACAGTTGTCTAGAAACAGCTCCTTTACCTGCAGAGTATTATCTGTTAGTCCTGTTAGCGTGCTGGCTCTACAGTTATCTAGAAACAGCTCCTTTACCTGCAGAGTATTATCTGTTAGTCCTGTTAGCGTGCTGGCTCTACAGTTATCTAGAAACAGCTCCTTTACCTGCAGAGTATTATCTGTTAGTCCTGTTAGCGTGCTGGCTCTACAGTTGTCTAGAAACAGCTCCTTTACCTGCAGAGTATTATCTGTTAGTCCTGTTAGCGTGCTGGCTCTACAGTTATCTAGAAACAACTCCTTTACCTGCAGAGTATTATCTGTTAGTCCTGTTAGCGTGCTGGCTCTACAGTTATCTAGAAACAGCTCCTTTACCTGCAGAGTGTTATCTGTTAGTCCTGTTAGCGTGCTGGCTCTACAGTTATCTAGAAACAGCTCCTTTACCTGCAGAGTATTATCTGTTAGTCCTGTTAGCGTGCTGGCTCTACAGTTGTCTAGAAACAGCTCCTTTACCTGCAGAGTATTATCTGTTAGTCCTGTTAGCGTGCTGGCTCTACAGTTATCTAGAAACAGCTCCTTTACCTGCAGAGTATTATCTGTTAGTCCTGTTAGCGTGCTGGCTCTACAGTTATCTAGAAACAGCTCCTTTACCTGCAGAGTATTATCTGTTAGTCCTGTTAGCGTGCTGGCTCTACAGTTATCTAGAAACAGCTCCTTTACCTGCAGAGTGTTATCTGTTAGTCCTGTTAGCGTGCTGGCTCTACAGTTATCTAGAAACAGCTCTTTTACCTGCAGAGTATTATCTGTTAGTCCTGTTAGCGTGCTGGCTCTACATTTATCTAGAAACAGCTCCTTTACCTGCAGAGTATTATCTGTTAGTCCTGTTAGCGTGCTGGCTCTACATTTATCTAGAAACAGCTCCTTTACCTGCAGAGTATTATCTGTTAGTCCTGTTAGCGTGCTGGCTCTACAGTTGTCTAGAAACAACTCCTTTACCTGCAGAGTATTATCTGTTAGTCCTGTTAGCGTGCTGGCTCTACAGTTATCTAGAAACAGCTCCTTTACCTACAGAGTGTTATCTGTTAGTCCTGTTAGCGTGCTGGCTCTACAGTTATCTAGAAACAGCTCCTTTACCTGCAGAGTATTATCTGTTAGTCCTGTTAGCGTGCTGGCTCTACAGTTATCTAGAAACAGCTCCTTTACCTGCAGAGTATTATCTGTTAGTCCTGTTAGCGTGCTGGCTCTACAGTTATCTAGAAACAGCTCCTTTACCTGCAGAGTATTATCTGTTAGTCCTGTTAGCGTGCTGGCTCTACATTTATCTAGAAACAGCTCCTTTACCTGCAGAGTATTATCTGTTAGTCCTGTTAGCGTGCTGGCTCTACATTTATCTAGAAACAGCTCCTTTACCTGCAGAGTATTATCTGTTAGTCCTGTTAGCGTGCTGGCTCTACATTTATCTAGAAACAGCTCCTTTACCTGCAGAGTATTATCTGTTAGTCCTGTTAGCGTGCTGGCTCTACAGTTATCTAGAAACAGCTCCTTTACCTGCAGAGTATTATCTGTTAGTCCTGTTAGCGTGCTGGCTCTACAGTTATCTAGAAACAGCTCCTTTACCTGCAGAGTATTATCTGTTAGTCCTGTTAGCGTGCTGGCTCTACAGTTATCTAGAAACAGCTCCTTTACCTGCAGAGTATTATCTGTTAGTCCTGTTAGCGTGCTGGCTCTACAGTTATCTAGAAACAGCTCCTTTACCTGCAGAGTATTATCTGTTAGTCCTGTTAGCGTGCTGGCTCTACAGTTATCTAGAAACAGCTCCTTTACCTGCAGAGTATTATCTGTTAGTCCTGTTAGCGTGCTGGCTCTACAGTTATCTAGAAACAGCTCCTTTACCTGCAGAGTATTATCTGTTAGTCCTGTTAGCGTGCTGGCTCTACAGTTGTCTAGAAACAGCTCCTTTACCTGCAGAGTATTATCTGTTAGTCCTGTTAGCGTGCTGGCTCTACAGTTATCTAGAAACAACTCCTTTACCTGCAGAGTATTATCTGTTAGTCCTGTTAGCGTGCTGGCTCTACAGTTGTCTAGAAACAGCTCCTTTACCTGCAGAGTATTATCTGTTAGTCCTGTTAGCGTGCTGGCTCTACAGTTATCTAGAAACAGCTCCTTTACCTGCAGAGTATTATCTGTTAGTCCTGTTAGCGTGCTGGCTCTACAGTTATCTAGAAACAGCTCCTTTACCTGCAGAGTATTATCTGTTAGTCCTGTTAGCGTGCTGGCTCTACAGTTATCTAGAAACAGCTCCTTTACCTGCAGAGTATTATCTGTTAGTCCTGTTAGCGTGCTGGCTCTACAGTTGTCTAGAAACAGCTCCTTTACCTGCAGAGTATTATCTGTTAGTCCTGTTAGCGTGCTGGCTCTACAGTTGTCTAGAAACAGCTCTTTTACCTGCAGAGTATTATCTGTTAGTCCTGTTAGCGTGCTGGCTCTACATTTATCTAGAAACAGCTCCTTTACCTGCAGAGTATTATCTGTTAGTCCTGTTAGCGTGCTGGCTCTACATTTATCTAGAAACAGCTCCTTTACCTGCAGAGTATTATCTGTTAGTCCTGTTAGCGTGCTGGCTCTACAGTTGTCTAGAAACAGCTCCTTTACCTGCAGAGTATTATCTGTTAGTCCTGTTAGCGTGCTGGCTCTACAGTTGTCTAGAAACAGCTCCTTTACCTGCAGAGTATTATCTGTTAGTCCTGTTAGCGTGCTGGCTCTACAGTTGTCTAGAAACAGCTCCTTTACCTGCAGAGTATTATCTGTTAGTCCTGTTAGCGTGCTGGCTCTACAGTTGTCTAGAAACAACTCCTTTACCTGCAGAGTATTATCTGTTAGTCCTGTTAGCGTGCTGGCTCTACAGTTGTCTAGAAACAGCTCCTTTACCTGCAGAGTATTATCTGTTAGTCCTGTTAGCGTGCTGGCTCTACAGTTATCTAGAAACAGCTCCTTTACCTGCAGAGTATTATCTGTTAGTCCTGTTAGCGTGCTGGCTCTACAGTTATCTAGAAACAGCTCCTTTACCTGCAGAGTATTATCTGTTAGTCCTGTTAGCGTGCTGGCTCTACAGTTATCTAGAAACAGCTCCTTTACCTGCAGAGTATTATCTGTTAGTCCTGTTAGCGTGCTGGCTCTACAGTTATCTAGAAACAGCTCCTTTACCTGCAGAGTATTATCTGTTAGTCCTGTTAGCGTGCTGGCTCTACAGTTATCTAGAAACAGCTCCTTTACCTGCAGAGTATTATCTGTTAGTCCTGTTAGCGTGCTGGCTCTACAGTTATCTAGAAACAGCTCCTTTACCTGCAGAGTATTATCTGTTAGTCCTGTTAGCGTGCTGGCTCTACATTTATCTAGAAACAGCTCCTTTACCTGCAGAGTATTATCTGTTAGTCCTGTTAGCGTGCTGGCTCTACATTTATCTAGAAACAGCTCCTTTACCTGCAGAGTATTATCTGTTAGTCCTGTTAGCGTGCTGGCTCTACAGTTATCTAGAAACAGCTCCTTTACCTGCAGAGTATTATCTGTTAGTCCTGTTAGCGTGCTGGCTCTACAGTTATCTAGAAACAGCTCCTTTACCTGCAGAGTATTATCTGTTAGTCCTGTTAGCGTGCTGGCTCTACAGTTATCTAGAAACAGCTCCTTTACCTGCAGAGTATTATCTGTTAGTCCTGTTAGCGTGCTGGCTCTACATTTATCTAGAAACAGCTCCTTTACCTGCAGAGTATTATCTGTTAGTCCTGTTAGCGTGCTGGCTCTACAGTTGTCTAGAAACAGCTCCTTTACCTGCAGAGTATTATCTGTTAGTCCTGTTAGCGTGCTGGCTCTACAGTTATCTAGAAACAGCTCCTTTACCTGCAGAGTATTATCTGTTAGTCCTGTTAGCGTGCTGGCTCTACAGTTGTCTAGAAACAGCTCCTTTACCTGCAGAGTATTATCTGTTAGTCCTGTTAGCGTGCTGGCTCTACAGTTATCTAGAAACAGCTCCTTTACCTGCAGAGTATTATCTGTTAGTCCTGTTAGCGTGCTGGCTCTACAGTTATCTAGAAACAGCTCCTTTACCTGCAGAGTATTATCTGTTAGTCCTGTTAGCGTGCTGGCTCTACATTTATCTAGAAACAGCTCCTTTACCTGCAGAGTATTATCTGTTAGTCCTGTTAGCGTGCTGGCTCTACATTTATCTAGAAACAGCTCCTTTACCTGCAGAGTATTATCTGTTAGTCCTGTTAGCGTGCTGGCTCTACATTTATCTAGAAACAGCTCCTTTACCTGCAGAGTATTATCTGTTAGTCCTGTTAGCGTGCTGGCTCTACATTTATCTAGAAACAGCTCCTTTACCTGCAGAGTATTATCTGTTAGTCCTGTTAGCGTGCTGGCTCTACAGTTATCTAGAAACAGCTCCTTTACCTGCAGAGTATTATCTGTTAGTCCTGTTAGCGTGCTGGCTCTACATTTATCTAGAAACAGCTCCTTTACCTGCAGAGTATTATCTGTTAGTCCTGTTAGCGTGCTGGCTCTACATTTATCTAGAAACAGCTCCTTTACCTGCAGAGTATTATCTGTTAGTCCTGTTAGCGTGCTGGCTCTACAGTTATCTAGAAACAGCTCCTTTACCTGCAGAGTATTATCTGTTAGTCCTGTTAGCGTGCTGGCTCTACATTTATCTAGAAACAGCTCCTTTACCTGCAGAGTATTATCTGTTAGTCCTGTTAGCGTGCTGGCTCTACAGTTGTCTAGAAACAGCTCCTTTACCTGCAGAGTATTATCTGTTAGTCCTGTTAGCGTGCTGGCTCTACAGTTATCTAGAAACAGCTCCTTTACCTGCAGAGTATTATCTGTTAGTCCTGTTAGCGTGCTGGCTCTACAGTTGTCTAGAAACAGCTCCTTTACCTGCAGAGTATTATCTGTTAGTCCTGTTAGCGTGCTGGCTCTACAGTTATCTAGAAACAGCTCCTTTACCTGCAGAGTATTATCTGTTAGTCCTGTTAGCGTGCTGGCTCTACAGTTGTCTAGAAACAGCTCCTTTACCTGCAGAGTATTATCTGTTAGTCCTGTTAGCGTGCTGGCTCTACATTTATCTAGAAACAGCTCCTTTACCTGCAGAGTATTATCTGTTAGTCCTGTTAGCGTGCTGGCTCTACATTTATCTAGAAACAGCTCCTTTACCTGCAGAGTATTATCTGTTAGTCCTGTTAGCGTGCTGGCTCTACATTTATCTAGAAACAGCTCCTTTACCTGCAGAGTATTATCTGTTAGTCCTGTTAGCGTGCTGGCTCTACATTTATCTAGAAACAGCTCCTTTACCTGCAGAGTATTATCTGTTAGTCCTGTTAGCGTGCTGGCTCTACAGTTGTCTAGAAACAGCTCCTTTACCTGCAGAGTATTATCTGTTAGTCCTGTTAGCGTGCTGGCTCTACAGTTGTCTAGAAACAACTCCTTTACCTGCAGAGTATTATCTGTTAGTCCTGTTAGCGTGCTGGCTCTACAGTTATCTAGAAACAGCTCCTTTACCTGCAGAGTATTATCTGTTAGTCCTGTTAGCGTGCTGGCTCTACATTTATCTAGAAACAGCTCCTTTACCTGCAGAGTATTATCTGTTAGTCCTGTTAGCGTGCTGGCTCTGCAGTTATCTAGAAACAGCTCCTTTACCTGCAGAGTATTATCTGTTAGTCCTGTTAGCGTGCTGGCTCTACATTTATCTAGAAACAGCTCCTTTACCTGCAGAGTATTATCTGTTAGTCCTGTTAGCGTGCTGGCTCTACAGTTGTCTAGAAACAGCTCCTTTACCTGCAGAGTATTATCTGTTAGTCCTGTTAGCGTGCTGGCTCTACAGTTATCTAGAAACAACTCCTTTACCTGCAGAGTATTATCTGTTAGTCCTGTTAGCGTGCTGGCTCTACAGTTGTCTAGAAACAGCTCCTTTATCTGCAGAGTATTATCTGTTAGTCCTGTTAGCGTGCTGGCTCTACAGTTGTCTAGAAACAGCTCCTTTACCTGCAGAGTATTATCTGTTAGTCCTGTTAGCGTGCTGGCTCTACAGTTATCTAGAAACAGCTCCTTTACCTGCAGAGTATTATCTGTTAGTCCTGTTAGCGTGCTGGCTCTACAGTTATCTAGAAACAGCTCCTTTACCTGCAGAGTATTATCTGTTAGTCCTGTTAGCGTGCTGGCTCTACAGTTATCTAGAAACAACTCCTTTACCTGCAGAGTATTATCTGTTAGTCCTGTTAGCGTGCTGGCTCTACAGTTATCTAGAAACAGCTCCTTTACCTGCAGAGTATTATCTGTTAGTCCTGTTAGCGTGCTGGCTCTACAGTTATCTAGAAACAGCTCCTTTACCTGCAGAGTATTATCTGTTAGTCCTGTTAGCGTGCTGGCTCTACAGTTGTCTAGAAACAGCTCCTTTACCTGCAGAGTATTATCTGTTAGTCCTGTTAGCGTGCTGGCTCTACAGTTATCTAGAAACAGCTCCTTTACCTGCAGAGTATTATCTGTTAGTCCTGTTAGCGTGCTGGCTCTACAGTTATCTAGAAACAACTCCTTTACCTGCAGAGTATTATCTGTTAGTCCTGTTAGCGTGCTGGCTCTACAGTTGTCTAGAAACAGCTCCTTTACCTGCAGAGTATTATCTGTTAGTCCTGTTAGCGTGCTGGCTCTACATGTATCTAGAAACAGCTCCTTTACCTGCAGAGTATTATCTGTTAGTCCTGTTAGCGTGCTGGCTCTACAGTTGTCTAGAAACAGCTCCTTTACCTGCAGAGTATTATCTGTTAGTCCTGTTAGCGTGCTGGCTCTACAGTTGTCTAGAAACAGCTCCTTTACCTGCAGAGTATTATCTGTTAGTCCTGTTAGCGTGCTGGCTCTACAGTTATCTAGAAACAACTCCTTTACCTGCAGAGTATTATCTGTTAGTCCTGTTAGCGTGCTGGCTCTACAGTTGTCTAGAAACAGCTCCTTTACCTGCAGAGTATTATCTGTTAGTCCTGTTAGCGTGCTGGCTCTACAGTTGTCTAGAAACAGCTCCTTTACCTGCAGAGTATTATCTGTTAGTCCTGTTAGCGTGCTGGCTCTACAGTTATCTAGAAACAACTCCTTTACCTGCAGAGTATTATCTGTTAGTCCTGTTAGCGTGCTGGCTCTACATTTATCTAGAAACAGCTCCTTTACCTGCAGAGTATTATCTGTTAGTCCTGTTAGCGTGCTGGCTCTACAGTTATCTAGAAACAACTCCTTTACCTGCAGAGTATTATCTGTTAGTCCTGTTAGCGTGCTGGCTCTACAGTTATCTAGAAACAGCTCCTTTACCTGCAGAGTATTATCTGTTAGTCCTGTTAGCGTGCTGGCTCTACATTTATCTAGAAACAGCTCCTTTACCTGCAGAGTATTATCTGTTAGTCCTGTTAGCGTGCTGGCTCTACAGTTATCTAGAAACAGCTCCTTTACCTGCAGAGTATTATCTGTTAGTCCTGTTAGCGTGCTGGCTCTACAGTTATCTAGAAACAGCTCCTTTACCTGCAGAGTATTATCTGTTAGTCCTGTTAGCGTGCTGGCTCTACAGTTATCTAGAAACAGCTCCTTTACCTGCAGAGTATTATCTGTTAGTCCTGTTAGCGTGCTGGCTCTACATTTATCTAGAAACAGCTCCTTTACCTGCAGAGTATTATCTGTTAGTCCTGTTAGCGTGCTGGCTCTACAGTTATCTAGAAACAGCTCCTTTACCTGCAGAGTATTATCTGTTAGTCCTGTTAGCGTGCTGGCTCTACAGTTATCTAGAAACAGCTCCTTTACCTGCAGAGTATTATCTGTTAGTCCTGTTAGCGTGCTGGCTCTACAGTTGTCTAGAAACAGCTCCTTTACCTGCAGAGTATTATCTGTTAGTCCTGTTAGCGTGCTGGCTCTACAGTTGTCTAGAAACAACTCCTTTACCTGCAGAGTATTATCTGTTAGTCCTGTTAGCGTGCTGGCTCTACAGTTATCTAGAAACAGCTCCTTTACCTGCAGAGTATTATCTGTTAGTCCTGTTAGCGTGCTGGCTCTACAGTTATCTAGAAACAGCTCCTTTACCTGCAGAGTATTATCTGTTAGTCCTGTTAGCGTGCTGGCTCTACAGTTATCTAGAAACAGCTCCTTTACCTGCAGAGTATTATCTGTTAGTCCTGTTAGCGTGCTGGCTCTACAGTTATCTAGAAACAACTCCTTTACCTGCAGAGTATTATCTGTTAGTCCTGTTAGCGTGCTGGCTCTACAGTTATCTAGAAACAACTCCTTTACCTGCAGAGTATTATCTGTTAGTCCTGTTAGCGTGCTGGCTCTACATTTATCTAGAAACAGCTCCTTTACCTGCAGAGTATTATCTGTTAGTCCTGTTAGCGTGCTGGCTCTACATTTATCTAGAAACAGCTCCTTTACCTGCAGAGTATTATCTGTTAGTCCTGTTAGCGTGCTGGCTCTACATTTATCTAGAAACAGCTCCTTTACCTGCAGAGTATTATCTGTTAGTCCTGTTAGCGTGCTGGCTCTACAGTTGTCTAGAAACAGCTCCTTTACCTGCAGAGTATTATCTGTTAGTCCTGTTAGCGTGCTGGCTCTACAGTTATCTAGAAACAGCTCCTTTACCTGCAGAGTATTATCTGTTAGTCCTGTTAGCGTGCTGGCTCTACAGTTATCTAGAAACAGCTCCTTTACCTGCAGAGTATTATCTGTTAGTCCTGTTAGCGTGCTGGCTCTACAGTTGTTTAGAAACAACTCCTTTACCTGCAGAGTATTATATGTTAGTCCTGTTAGCGTGCTGGCTCTACAGTTATCTAGAAACAGCTCCTTTACCTGCAGAGTATTATCTGTTAGTCCTGTTAGCGTGCTGGCTCTACAGTTGTCTAGAAACAGCTCCTTTACCTGCAGAGTATTATCTGTTAGTCCTGTTAGCGTGCTGGCTCTACAGTTATCTAGAAACAGCTCCTTTACCTGCAGAGTATTATCTGTTAGTCCTGTTAGCGTGCTGGCTCTACAGTTATCTAGAAACAGCTCCTTTACCTGCAGAGTATTATCTGTTAGTCCTGTTAGCGTGCTGGCTCTACAGTTATCTAGAAACAGCTCCTTTACCTGCAGAGTATTATCTGTTAGTCCTGTTAGCGTGCTGGCTCTACAGTTATCTAGAAACAGCTCCTTTACCTGCAGAGTATTATCTGTTAGTCCTGTTAGCGTGCTGGCTCTACAGTTATCTAGAAACAGCTCCTTTACCTGCAGAGTATTATCTGTTAGTCCTGTTAGCGTGCTGGCTCTACAGTTATCTAGAAACAGCTCCTTTACCTGCAGAGTATTATCTGTTAGTCCTGTTAGCGTGCTGGCTCTACAGTTGTCTAGAAACAGCTCCTTTACCTGCAGAGTATTATCTGTTAGTCCTGTTAGCGTGCTGGCTCTACAGTTATCTAGAAACAGCTCCTTTACCTGCAGAGTATTATCTGTTAGTCCTGTTAGCGTGCTGGCTCTACAGTTATCTAGAAACAGCTCCTTTACCTGCAGAGTATTATCTGTTAGTCCTGTTAGCGTGCTGGCTCTACAGTTGTCTAGAAACAGCTCCTTTACCTGCAGAGTATTATCTGTTAGTCCTGTTAGCGTGCTGGCTCTACAGTTATCTAGAAACAGCTCCTTTACCTGCAGAGTATTTATCTGTTAGTCCTGTTAGCGTGCTGGCTCTACATTTATCTAGAAACAGCTCCTTTACCTGCAGAGTATTATCTGTTAGTCCTGTTAGCGTGCTGGCTCTACAGTTATCTAGAAACAACTCCTTTACCTGCAGAGTATTATCTGTTAGTCCTGTTAGCGTGCTGGCTCTACAGTTATCTAGAAACAGCTCCTTTACCTGCAGAGTATTATCTGTTAGTCCTGTTAGCGTGCTGGCTCTACAGTTGTCTAGAAACAGCTCCTTTACCTGCAGAGTATTATCTGTTAGTCCTGTTAGCGTGCTGGCTCTACAGTTATCTAGAAACAGCTCCTTTACCTGCAGAGTATTATCTGTTAGTCCTGTTAGCGTGCTGGCTCTACAGTTATCTAGAAACAGCTCCTTTACCTGCAGAGTATTATCTGTTAGTCCTGTTAGCGTGCTGGCTCTACAGTTATCTAGAAACAGCTCCTTTACCTGCAGAGTATTATCTGTTAGTCCTGTTAGCGTGCTGGCTCTACAGTTATCTAGAAACAACTCCTTTACCTGCAGAGTATTATCTGTTAGTCCTGTTAGCGTGCTGGCTCTACAGTTATCTAGAAACAGCTCCTTTACCCAGGTCAATATCATTACATATTTCGCATATTAATATACGACATATTTCGAAGGAAAACCACGACATAACAAAATTATTGTTAAAATTTGTTACAAATTAATTTAATTTCAGAAATAGTTGATTGCAGAATTCCTTTGAAAAAAATTTTTTTCGAAAAATTTTCTTGAAAAAATTTTGCGAATATTTTGATATTTTCATGACATCCGAAATCATGACATCCGAAATCTTGACATCATGTCATGATTTACAAATATCTGAGAAAGTTCACGCATATTTTTACCTGTATTTTACAGGCAAAACTTGACATGAAAAACGTCCCCGCATATTTGATAAGATGAGCGCATATTTGACATGGATCTAAATATCTGACGGGGGATATCATATAAAAAATATCCTTGTGTTTGAAAAATTATATCAAAAAAGTTAAGAATTTTTTAATAAATTTTTCTAGGACTCGCCTGTAGCAGGCTTTGTCCCCCTGGATCGGGCTCTGCCAATTTGGATCATTGTGGGGCCCAAAAATGCCCCATCGGGTGATAAAAACCATGACATATTTCACCCAGATATAATAATATACGACATATTTTTAATGATATTGACCTGGGCTCCTTTACCTGCAGAGTATTATCTGTTAGTCCTGTTAGCGTGCTGGCTCTACAGTTATCTAGAAACAGCTCCTTTACCTGCAGAGTATTATCTGTTAGTCCTGTTAGCGTGCTGGCTCTACAGTTGTCTAGAAACAACTCCTTTACCTGCAGAGTATTATCTGTTAGTCCTGTTAGCGTGCTGGCTCTACAGTTGTCTAGAAACAGCTCCTTTACCTGCAGAGTATTATCTGTTAGTCCTGTTAGCGTGCTGGCTCTACAGTTATCTAGAAACAGCTCCTTTACCTGCAGAGTATTATCTGTTAGTCCTGTTAGCGTGCTGGCTCTACAGTTATCTAGAAACAGCTCCTTTACCTGCAGAGTATTATCTGTTAGTCCTGTTAGCGTGCTGGCTCTACAGTTATCTAGAAACAGCTCCTTTACCTGCAGAGTATTATCTGTTAGTCCTGTTAGCGTGCTGGCTCTACAGTTATCTAGAAACAGCTCCTTTACCTGCAGAGTATTATCTGTTAGTCCTGTTAGCGTGCTGGCTCTACAGTTATCTAGAAACAGCTCCTTTACCTGCAGAGTATTATCTGTTAGTCCTGTTAGCGTGCTGGCTCTACAGTTATCTAGAAACAGCTCCTTTACCTGCAGAGTATTATCTGTTAGTCCTGTTAGCGTGCTGGCTCTACATTTATCTAGAAACAGCTCCTTTACCTGCAGAGTATTATCTGTTAGTCCTGTTAGCGTGCTGGCTCTACATTTATCTAGAAACAACTCCTTTACCTGCAGAGTATTATCTGTTAGTCCTGTTAGCGTGCTGGCTCTACAGTTATCTAGAAACAACTCCTTTACCTGCAGAGTATTATCTGTTAGTCCTGTTAGCGTGCTGGCTCTACAGTTATCTAGAAACAGCTCCTTTACCTGCAGAGTATTATCTGTTAGTCCTGTTAGCGTGCTGGCTCTACATTTATCTAGAAACAGCTCCTTTACCTGCAGAGTATTATCTGTTAGTCCTGTTAGCGTGCTGGCTCTACAGTTATCTAGAAACAGCTCCTTTACCTGCAGAGTATTATCTGTTAGTCCTGTTAGCGTGCTGGCTCTACAGTTATCTAGAAACAACTCCTTTACCTGCAGAGTATTATCTGTTAGTCCTGTTAGCGTGCTGGCTCTACAGTTATCTAGAAACAGCTCCTTTACCTGCAGAGTATTATCTGTTAGTCCTGTTAGCGTGCTGGCTCTACAGTTATCTAGAAACAGCTCCTTTACCTGCAGAGTATTATCTGTTAGTCCTGTTAGCGTGCTGGCTCTACAGTTATCTAGAAACAGCTCCTTTACCTGCAGAGTATTATCCTGTTAGCGTGCTGGCTCTACAGTTATCTAGAAACAGCTCCTTTACCTGCAGAGTGTTATCTGTTAGTCCTGTTAGCGTGCTGGCTCTACAGTTATCTAGAAACAACTCCTTTACCTGCAGAGTATTATCTGTTAGTCCTGTTAGCGTGCTGGCTCTACAGTTGTCTAGAAACAGCTCCTTTACCTGCAGAGTATTATCTGTTAGTCCTGTTAGCGTGCTGGCTCTACAGTTATCTAGAAACAGCTCCTTTACCTGCAGAGTATTATCTGTTAGTCCTGTTAGCGTGCTGGCTCTACAGTTATCTAGAAACAGCTCCTTTACCTGCAGAGTATTATCTGTTAGTCCTGTTAGCGTGCTGGCTCTACAGTTATCTAGAAACAGCTCCTTTACCTGCAGAGTATTATCTGTTAGTCCTGTTAGCGTGCTGGCTCTACAGTTGTCTAGAAACAGCTCCTTTACCTGCAGAGTGTTATCTGTTAGTCCTGTTAGCGTGCTGGCTCTACAGTTATCTAGAAACAACTCCTTTACCTGCAGAGTATTATCTGTTAGTCCTGTTAGCGTGCTGGCTCTACAGTTATCTAGAAACAGCTCCTTTACCTGCAGAGTATGTTATACTGCATGTTCATGTGGAAACAAATCACTACATCTTCTTAATTTATAAATGTAATAAACTAATTTAAACTAATTACAACACTACAAATCTATTACATTTATTGAGGACGTTACAGAAGGTGTTAATTTAATGTAGTTGGAGGAGTCCTAACTCTCCTCACGTCCGAAAATGGCGTTTCTCTTGTATCAAATATGTAGCATTCTATGATACCCACACAGGGTATACAGGGTATACAGGGTATACAGGGTATACAGGTGATACAGGGTATACAGGTGATACAGGGTATACAGGGTATACAGGTGATACAGGGTATACAGGGTATTATACAGGGTATACAGGGTATACAGGTGATACATGTGATACAGGGTATACACCCTATACAGTGTATACAGGGTATGCAGGGTATACAGGGTATACAGTGTATACAGTGTATACAGGGTATACAGGTGATACAGGGTATACAGGGTATACAGGGTATGCAGTGTATACAGTGTATACAGTGTATACAGGGTATACACTATACAGGGTATACACAGTAGTAATGAAAATGTCCTACCGGTAGGACATTTTCAGATTTCAGCTTTCCTTCAAGACCCAAATTTCACTATTTCGACTGAATTTTTCTTCAATGATCAACTAGTGAGTTCATTGTGGATGGCACAAGACACCATTAAGGCACTGAAAGCTAAATCACCGAACAAAGCTTTGATAAACGGAAAAACATCAGAAAACAAGGAGACATTTTGGATGATTTTTAAATAGAACCTTTTCTGTCGTTTGACGGAATTTCACACTTTTGACTGAATTTGTTTTATTAATACATAAAAACTAGTTGTTGAAATGCTTTTAACAAACCTCTTTGGGCTTAAGATCTCGTGTCTCTAGTTCTATTCTTGCTTCCATACTCAGATTTGACATGGCTCAATTCTTCCTGTGATAAATTCAATGGTCAGTAAAATTTGTAAATGTAAAAACTATTTGGTCTAGAAGATTGCTCTTCGAACGAAATATTGAAAATCATAAGCGAGTTCGAAAATGGTAAAGCCAGTGACATACCCATAAAAGTCATCTCATGTAATTGCACCTGTATTATCGAATTACTTCAATATCCTTATGGCCAAAGGTATATTTCCTGATGTCCTGAAAACTGGTAAAATAACACCTGTATATAAGAAAGGTAACCCAGAAGAAATCGAGAACTACCGTCCTATCTCCACACTGTCCGTCTTCGGTAAAATCTTTGAAAAGCTCATATATTCAAGAAAACAACAAATTTTCAAGAAAACAACAAATTTGTATTTAAATCAATTATAGCAACATTTCGGAAAACTTTAAAGTTAATCTATTACCAAGGAATATACTACGGGTATGGTGACTTGGGCTATTGAGTTGTTAAGTAATTAAGATTAGTAAACATGCACTTGCATTGTATTTATAAAAACTAGAAATTAGGCTTCACGGTAAAATGGAGAAGCAGGCTGATCTTTGAGAGAGCAGACCGTAAAGTTTACGCACCCAACCAGGGTTACCTACCTACCCCAGTTGTTCTTTTTGGTTTATCAGCTTGTATTGTTATATTTATAGACCCCAAGTCACCACACTAATCTGAAGAAGTATGTAACAAAATAAGTTGAGTTAATGTCATCATATAAGTTTAAAGCAGTAAAAGTTAAGTTGAGGATTGAATTTTCTAGTTAATTTAATGGTTCAAACGGTTGGGAATATAAAAATGTTCTAGAATAATATTCTAGAATAATATTCTAGAATATTTGTTAGCTCCCAGGGAGTTGTATCGAATACACAGTTTGGATTTAGGAAATCTTTTGACACTATCGACCATTCAACGCTTCTTATAAAATTAGAGGGATGTGGAGTGAGAGGAGTTGCAAATAACCTCATAAAAAGCTACTTGACAAACAGGCAACAATACACCGAAGTTGTAGGAGAAAAATCAGATACCCTATCTATTCAATTTGGTGTCCTGCAGGCCGCAGGGTTCAATTCTTGGACCTCTCCTATTTCTTCTTTATATATGTATGACATCACAAACAGTTCTAAACCATAGGTGCAGATTTCGTTTTGAGGTGAACTTTTAAGTTCCCGAGAAATTTTCTTAAGTTTGCTTTTTTTTTCCTCCTCGGGCACATTCGTAACCTACGGGCCAGGTAAACCTAAACTACATATTGACTGTTATGTACGTCGGTATCTGTTGAGGAGCCAAATCATCTGAAAAGCCCTTGACCTATATTTTGCTCAGGCACGTAGCCAGGATTTTTCTTTGGGGGGGGGGGGGGGGGGGCTGTCGGCGAGTGAAGCTGCAAGCTGTGGCAGGGGTCTTTGCGAAATAGGGTGTTTTAGGCTAAATTGAAAGTTTAATGAATTTACAAAAATGTATGGTTTGGCATAATCATTGCCTACAATCCTGACCTGAGTAATTTACCCCTGGCCCTTTGAGACTTTATTTTGGGTTGAAAATTAAGTTTATCGAGAGGAAGTGAAAAATCTCTGGTTCAAATTTGGATTTGAAGCCATGTTTAATTTTTTCTGTTGAGGTCAATTTTTTGCGCAGAAAGCGTTCGATTTTAGGGGAAAAAATTTATGTTTGCTTTTAATTTGTATGGTGCCGACGGCACCTGAAATCGACGAAATGTGCAGGGGCGTTCTAAACTAGGATCATTTGTTACCTTTGCTGATAATACCAATATATTTGTTGTCGACAAAACAAAACGTGAGGCATATGAACGAGGAAATGAGCTTTTGTCATCATTGCAGTCTTATATGAGAGCAAATAAGTTACATATAAACATGTCCAAGTGCTGCTACATACACTTCAAACCCAACATGGCAGGTTATAAATCAGAGACACCCTGAAGTTGTACTAACTATAGACAACTTTCCAATAAAAAAGGGTTCATCCGCAAAATGTCTGGGTGTTATAATTGACTAGAACCTATCATGGGAAGATCACATTAAAGCTCTTAAGCGAACTCTCAATCATTCTACATCCACTTTATGTAGACTTCGCTGCTCCCTTCCAGAATTACTACATCAACAATTATATCATACCCTGTTCGAATCACATCTTTCTTACTGTGTATCTGTATGGGGTGGGGCAGCGAAGCAACGTATAAGTTCAATATTTACTGCTCAGAAGTACTGTCTCAGAGTACTATTTGGTGATAGGCTGGCATACCTTAATAAGTTTAAGACTTGTGCACGTACTAGGCCTATAGGACACCAGAAACTTGACCAAAAATTTTTCATAAAAGAGCACACCAAACCGATATTCAAGCATAATAACATTCTAGCTATCCAAAATCTCTATACATACTACAGTTACGTCGAGCTTTACAAGAAAGAAGTTATAATAAATCAAAAATTATATCATAACTTCTTAAGGATAATTACACGGTGGGTGGAATGATTTAAACTGTGATGTATTATATCAATAGATGTGGATACTGGCGGGGAGGTGAAACACATTTGTTTACGTTTTAAGTGGCGCCTCTATTCAGCAGGTTGAAGAGGTGATACACATTTGTTTACTTTTGAGTGGCGCCTCTATTCAGCAGGTTAAAGAGGTGATACATATTTTGTATTATAGAAGGCTTGTAACACTTGTAACTCCTTCTTGTTACCCCCCTTTGAAGGTCCCGAATTATTTTCTGAACGAAAGCTCAAAAATAACCGAGAAATCGACCTTCGTATTAACTCATTTTGATGACTGTTTCTGACCTAAAATTGCACGAAAAATCGATTTAACTAGGTTTCAGAACCTATAAACACTTCCTTATCCCTCAAAATTGATGTTTTATAGTTAATACGACCAACAAGCAACATATATTTTGATCCTTCGGTTCTACTCATGACCTAGGGCCTAGGGAGTTACGCTGAAACCGAAAGATCCAGGCAATCCTCACCCTAACTGATCGAACAGGTACTAACACAATTTTCAGATAGAAATGTTCGTTGCAATATGTCTATTGCAGCTTTGCAACTTGAGCGAAGAGCAGAATACGAAAAAACACAGCAGGTAAGCAACTCATTTTGTTAACTGTTCCTCACCTAACGTTGCACGAGAAATCGATTTAAGTTGGTTTTACAGCCCAATAACGCTTCCTTATTCCTCAAAATTCTTGTGTTATTCAAACAAAGAATATTTTGATTCTGCAACGGAAAAACAAGGAGATCGTCATTCGTCTCGTTAACAACTCGAACAGGTACTATCACAATTTTTAGAGCAGAGCACAATTATAGCAAAGTCAAAAGAAACACAATGAAGGTAGGTAACCATTAACCATCACCATGATATTATAACAATCATAATAACAACTGAATTATATTTAGTTTGAACGGTACGGGCAGCCATGCCCTCCGTGATCCTGACCAAGCGACCAATTGTAATAGAGGTGTTATGTCACGTGACGCCGATCCGTCCAATCACAAACAGGAAGAGTCATGCCCAAATACGGACATATGTGTTTGAGCCCATAACTCAGCCATTTTTAGTCTAATCTGGATAAAAATTCATATACGAGTTTAGAAGACCACTAGCTACAAGTAAACTAGTAAAGCAACTCAAACATATGTTTTGGGCAGTCCCATTTCCTCTTGTTGCACAGCATCATTGTGGATTCCTGATTGCTAGATCTTCACTATTGAAGGTCAAAAATGTCAAAATTTCCCAATCCCTAAATTCTATTCCCTTTGTAAAAAGCAACATTATGGTTTTCTGATTGCTAAATGTTCACTATTATAGACATAAAATGACAGAATTTCCCGGGGGCGTCGCCCGATTTGGTTGGCCATGATCCCCCAAGTTCAAAATCAGATTTACAGCCTGGTTTGGGAGACTGAAAATCAAAATTTTTCTGGTGATAGTCGACCAAAAAATGACCCTTTGGATGATAAAAACCATGACATTTTTCAACCAAATGTACGACATATTTTTTATGATATTGACCTGGAAGCGTTATTGGGCTGTAAAACTAACTTAAATCGATTTCTCGTGCAACATTAGGTGAGGAACAGTTAACAAAATGAGTTGCTTACCTGCTGTGTTTTTTCGTACTCTGCTCTTCGCTCAAGTTGCAAAGCTGCAATAGACATATTGCAACGAACATTTCTATCTGAAAATTGTGTTAGTACCTGTTCGATCAGTCAGGGTGAGGATTGCCTGGATCTTTCGGTTTCAGCTTAACTCCCTAGTCCCTAGGTCATGAGTAGAACCGAAGGATCAAAATATATGTTGCTTGTTGGTCGTATTAACTATAAAACATCAATTTTGAGGGATAAGGAAGTGTTTATAGGTTCTGAAACCTAGTTAAATCGATTTTTCGTGCAATTTTAGGTCAGAAACAGTCATCAAAATGAGTTAATACGAAGGTCGATTTCTCGGTTATTTTTGAGCTTTCGTTCAGAAAATAATTCGGGACCTTCAAAGGGGGGTAACAAGAAGGAGTTACAAGTGTTACAAGCCTTCTATAATACAAAATATGTATCACCTCTTCAACCTGCTGAATAGAGGTGCCACTTAAAACGTAAACAAATGTGTTTCACCTCCCCACCAGTATCCACATCTATAACAACGGATATTTATCTGATCTAATCTGAAACTGATCATATCTTAACACAAGATGAACAATGTGTATCTTTCATATTAATTCTTAATAATAAAATTTAATAAGTTTGCCATGACATAAATGATTAAATGAGTAAATCACATTTTGTACAACAATATAAAACCCTATGAAAACAAACTTTGCTTAAAACAGCACTCGTATTTTACTCTAGTAACACAAAATTCAAATAACAAATTTCATTGGTTTCTACTCATGACCTAGGGCCTAGGGAGTTACGCTGAAACCGAAAGATCCAGGCAATCCTCACCCTAACTGATCGAACAGGTACTAACACAATTTTCAGATAGAAATGTTCGTTGCAATATGTCTATTGCAGCTTTGCAACTTGAGCGAAGAGCAGAATACGAAAAAACACAGCAGGTAAGCAACTCATTTTGTTAACTGTTCCTCACCTAACGTTGCACGAGAAATCGATTTAAGTTGGTTTTACAGCCCAATAACGCTTCCTTATTCCTCAAAATTCTTGTGTTATTCAAACAAAGAATATTTTGATTCTGCAACGGAAAAACAAGGAGATCGTCATTCGTCTCGTTAACAACTCGAACAGGTACTATCACAATTTTTAGAGCAGAGCACAATTATAGCAAAGTCAAAAGAAACACAATGAAGGTAGGTAACCATTAACCATCACCATGATATTATAACAATCATAATAACAACTGAATTATATTTAGTTTGAACGGTACGGGCAGCCATGCCCTCCGTGATCCTGACCAAGCGACCAATTGTAATAGAGGTGTTATGTCACGTGACGCCGATCCGTCCAATCACAAACAGGAAGAGTCATGCCCAAATACGGACATATGTGTTTGAGCCCATAACTCAGCCATTTTTAGTCTAATCTGGATAAAAATTCATATACGAGTTTAGAAGACCACTAGCTACAAGTAAACTAGTAAAGCAACTCAAACATATGTTTTGGGCAGTCCCATTTCCTCTTGTTGCACAGCATCATTGTGGATTCCTGATTGCTAGATCTTCACTATTGAAGGTCAAAAATGTCAAAATTTCCCAATCCCTAAATTCTATTCCCTTTGTAAAAAGCAACATTATGGTTTTCTGATTGCTAAATGTTCACTATTATAGACATAAAATGACAGAATTTCCCGGGGGCGTCGCCCGATTTGGTTGGCCATGATCCCCCAAGTTCAAAATCAGATTTACAGCCTGGTTTGGGAGACTGAAAATCAAAATTTTTCTGGTGATAGTCGACCAAAAAATGACCCTTTGGATGATAAAAACCATGACATTTTTCAACCAAATGTACGACATATTTTTTATGATATTGACCTGGAAGCGTTATTGGGCTGTAAAACTAACTTAAATCGATTTCTCGTGCAACATTAGGTGAGGAACAGTTAACAAAATGAGTTGCTTACCTGCTGTGTTTTTTCGTACTCTGCTCTTCGCTCAAGTTGCAAAGCTGCAATAGACATATTGCAACGAACATTTCTATCTGAAAATTGTGTTAGTACCTGTTCGATCAGTCAGGGTGAGGATTGCCTGGATCTTTCGGTTTCAGCTTAACTCCCTAGTCCCTAGGTCATGAGTAGAACCGAAGGATCAAAATATATGTTGCTTGTTGGTCGTATTAACTATAAAACATCAATTTTGAGGGATAAGGAAGTGTTTATAGGTTCTGAAACCTAGTTAAATCGATTTTTTCGTGCAATTTTAGGTCAGAAACAGTCATCAAAATGAGTTAATACGAAGGTCGATTTCTCGGTTATTTTTGAGCTTTCGTTCAGAAAATAATTCGGGACCTTCAAAGGGGGTAACAAGACGGAGTTACAAGTGTTACAAGCCTTCTATAATACAAAATATGTATCACCTCTTCAACCTGCTGAATAGAGGTGCCACTTAAAACGTAAACAAATGTGTTTCACCTCCCCACCAGTATCCACATCTATAACAACGGATATTTATCTGATCTAATCTGAAACTGATCATATCTTAACACAAGATGAACAATGTGTATCTTTCATATTAATTCTTAATAATAAAATTTAATAAGTTTGCCATGACATAAATGATTAAATGAGTAAATCACATTTTGTACAACAATATAAAACCCTATGAAAACAAACTTTGCTTAAAACAGCACTCGTATTTTACTCTAGTAACACAAAATTCAAATAACAAATTTCATTAGATAATAATATTTTCGTAACGATTCACACTTCACAAAGCAATAGATATTGTACTTTTTTCGTTCAGACTTCATAACAATGGTGAAACAGTCAAGGTTCTCAACAAACGGTATATTTCCCAAACGGGTCTATTTCGTTCAGACATCATGAGACATGACTTCTTCATGATTCTAGTTTTAACTCCTTTAAAATACGTTGAAGAGTTGTGCGCGGAATTTCCAACTTAATAGCACGTTCCCTTGCCGAAATATTGGGAAAATCTTGTAGGGACTCATAAACCAAGAGCGTGCGCTCCAAGCTGTTACTATTCCGAGATCGTCCAGAAGCAACACCATGACGATTCTGTACGGTGCCGTGTTCTTCAAACTTCTTCTTAAGATGATAAAGGGTTTTTCTTGTTGGAACATTTTCATCTGGGTACAAGGTCATCCAAAGATGCTTGATGGCGTTGTATGTTGTTCCTTTGAACATCTCCTTGCAGAGGAAAATTCGCTGAGGAACAGTGATTCGACGGGTAACTCTGGGGATCTTCTGTGCCGGTGCAGTGGTGTTAAGAAGGGGCGTTTGTTTAGTAGTTGGAGCTTTTTTCATTCTCTTCATTTGAGTCAAGGGGATCATTGTAGGGAGACTCCTCTCAAACATTTCATCTCCCAACTTCTGGAGTTTAATCGACCTGAGGTGAGAGAAAGGCGTTAAAAGCTTGTTAAAGACACCTGCCCCCACACCCTGACTGGTTGGATGATGACAAGTGAGGTACTTCGATCATCAATTATCTATTATAATACTGAACCACAATGAATACAATTTACCGAACCCCAATAATTACCTTGATATTCGGTGGAGATTAAACTCAGTGCTTTCAGAGGAGCAAACCGAAGTATCACTGATATCATCACCACTCATCCTTAACGCCGAGGTTTCTCCTGCTGAGTCCTGCTTTAAAACGTTTAAAAGAAATGATAATAATAATTAAAATTTCGTTCATGGAACAACTTTCATCAGTGTCAAGACTCTTGGGAGCCGGATCAGTTTCCTGCCCCAAAGTCTCCCATTGAAAATAATTATAACCTATAAAATTCTTATTTCTTGTCCAATTTTTTATTTTTTCATGTTGATTTGAAGGCCATTAAAGCATTTGACCCAGTCAAAAAAGTTTCAGTATTATATCTTTTACGGGTTTTGCGGAACGTCGTGTTAAAGTTGATGCTGTGGTGTCAGTAAAATGGTAACAAATATTATATATATTATATTATATAATATACCTATATCGTCTCGCTTTATATATAATAGTAAGATAGCGCTAAAACTGTGTTATTACTTTATTAGGCAGCAAGAAATTGCAGTTACCTCGGGAAAGCCAGCAGCAACAGAAGCAACACCAATTTTGCAATTTAACTTCTTGACGACCTTGCAGACATCTTCAACCCTGTTAGGAGGAACCCGTATAGTATAACCCTAAAATGGTGTCAAGACTCAAGAGACTAAAATAATTATTACCTATTTAATTCGCGTTTTTGACACCACTTGGGGGTCCAAATTTTGGGCTCTAAAATTCCTATTCCTTGGCCGATTTTTCATTTTTTCATGCTGATTTAAAGGGCATTAAAGCATTTGACCCAGTGGCGTAACAAAGGGCCCCGCTGACCCCGCTGTGCAGGGGGGCGCCGTCTTAGGGGGGCGCCAAATCGTCGTTTGAATGTGGGACAATTTCGAAAACTTAACTAAAGTACTAGCAAAACTGCGCGTTTTGATCTAGATACACACTTTTTTAGAGATTTTACTGGCATGGCGTATCCTCTAAATTCACCTAATTTGTTCAATTTTAGGGAGGGGCACCAAAAGGGGAGGGGGCGCCAACAGGGGGGCGCCTTTTCGGCGGGGGGGGGGGCGCCAACAGGCAACGTTACGCCACTGATTTGACCCAGTCAAAAAAGTTTCAGTTGTATATCTTTTACGGTTTTTGCGGAAAGTTGCGCTAAAGTTGATGCCGTGGTGTCAGTAAAATGGCACGGATAAACACATATATATCGTCTCGCTTTATATATAGTAAGATAGGACACCAGAAACTTGACCAAAAATTTTTCATAAAAGAGCACACCAAACCTATATTTAAGCATAATAACATTCTAGCTATACAAAATCTCTATACATACTACAGTTACGTCGAGCTCTACAAGATAATGAAATTCCGTGCTCCAATACCCCTATATGAGGGTAACACATGTTCGTCAAGGAAACCTAACCCTGCTTTCTAATCTGTCAGGCAGACCCACCTGACAACCACAGCACTAGATCAACCAAATTTTTTAACATTTTAACCCCTAAGTTCAGAATGACTGACTTCATTACTAGTGTAATGTGCTTGCGAGGAAAGCTCAAACGTGCGCTATTAGCTAATCAACATAACCACGCCCTGCTTGATTGGACCGTAAAAGATTTTGACTGCACAAATGTTATTTTCCAAACATTATAACTGGCTGGTCACACACATCTCAATTAAATTCCCCTAGGCTTCTGTATTCCAAGTCTTGTCTTGTGAGTAAAGTATGTGTGAGAAAGATTTAATAAAATAAATGTATATTTTTGAATTTTTTAAATTTAATCTGAGAATGAAGTAGAAAAATTTGTTTAATTAGCACTGTACAGTTTAAGATATTTATAGCTTATTACAACCATTGATACAAAGGCCATAATCTTTTGCCAGCTCTCCAATATCCACCTTGAAGCTGCATTTTATATCCTTGAAATACACAATATAAACTAAAGCATGTAGACTTTTTGACACAACAAATCTGCAACCTATAGTAACAACTATAAACAGAATCCCCTTATGTCTACTAACAATTTTCTTCTAGTCCTAATATGAGCCATGTCTCTAACAACTTAACTGAACTAGAGTTTCGGTGTGTGCAAAAGCTTTGAGGCACACGCATTCCTTGCCCCGTTAGTTACCTAGCTGTCCTTCCAAAACCAAACTAGCAGTCAAAGAAAAAAAGTCATACACCAAATGAGCATTATATTTTATGAATTGTTTTACATTTTTCTATTCTGTAAAATATGCTAAAATTACATTTCTTGTTTCATTGAATTTTTTGTTTCATTGATATAGTCTGGAGCTATGTTGTTGACGCATTTGAACACTGTTATATTATTTTAGAGCAATATCAAATATTCGCTGTCCTATTTTCAGGAATGGAGTGACACAAGAGACTCATAATTAATACAGATACTCGTCAACTCAGCAGTTACTGGGCGGCGCTCAGCCTGTCATTCCGCCGAATCTTTATTCGGGCTGAGTGAATTACGACGTCCATCGCTCTGAAAAAAGTGCGAATGCTCATGGGATGTTAGAGCACACGTGACTCGCATTCACGTGATCGTTCAGAACCAATTACAGCCGCGCAAAAGATCACGTGCACGCCAACTACCAATAAGAAAGAAGTGACGTATGCGCTACAAGAGCCGCGCGCTGAGTTAGATTGTAAAATCTGTTTACTTGATTGTAAAATCGCATAAACGCGCCTATTTGCGCATTTCAGAGGGTTCAATTACGCCAGGCTATGTTTATGAACATAATAGCCTGGGGTCCCCAGGTAACTCAGCAGCAGTTTCCGTCCGTGTTATGTGTTGTCCTTAATTCTCATTTCTGTGTCCCGTCGTTTTGTTTTGTAAATATTTTGTTTTTTACAACATGTATTAGTGTTTTAAGCAGATATTTCAATCGAACTTAATAATAACAATCACAAATGCTAGATATTTAACTTTTTAACGTGTATTATATTATATATTATGTCTTAAAACTTTTACATCCTAATATTGCTCTATCCAGAGGCCTTGCACTTGCAGTTTCATCTAACCATGTGCTTTCTCGCCGCTGCGGGCGCGCTTGTTTCACAAGGGCTCTGGATAGAGCAACTTGCAGTGGCGCGCCCGCCTCCCTTTACTTATGAAACAAGCGCGACCACAGTGGCTCTAAAGCACATGGTTAGTTGTAGCGCAATGCGCTACTGTGCCGCGCCGAGCTGAGATGAATTGACATCGTCAATTAAATGGTTAGAATTAGGTGAAATCCTAATATGCAATATTCAATAGTATGTACAAGCTGATTTGTTGTAAAAATCCTGAAACAATTTATACGTTTGTGCTCATCTGATATCAGGGTTGGGGTGGTGCTTTAGAAGCGGTTCACATAGCCATGTGTATACGCGTACTGCGTCGCGCGCTACTGCAAGCGAGAGGGCTCTAGTTAGAGCAATAAAAGCGGTATTCCGTGTTCCGGTTACTAGTAAAGCTCTTACAGCATACAGGCAACTGTTTTTTTTGCCAGCTGTTTTTAGTAGTACTGTCCCATTTTTGGTTTCGGAACATATGCGCAACTAAAATTTGTTTGTGCAATGCCAACGTTGAATTATTTGTATCACGTCGTAACTCCCTGTCATTGCACGAAATGGTTGTGTGGCAAAAGCAACGAATGACGAAGCCGCGGACTCGTGCGTGGCAGGGCTACAACGTGAAACAAGGCATTATGGACTATTTTGTAGTGCGATGCGTTACTGTGCCGCGCCGCGCACTCTATGAGGCTTCTCACAGCTAGATTGGCGAGATACGCTTCTGTGCCGCGCCGAGCTGCTATGAATTGATATCTGATATCGTCATTTAAGGACTATTGATTTATGAAATTTAAACATTTAGATTACAAGTCAGTTAATGAAATATTTTAAAAATAACTTTCACTTCTGCTTTAGAATTTTTATTTTATTTGAGAATTCATTAGTTTAGGCTCGGCGCCGTCATTTTAATAAGTGACTAGCACCGCGCTGATATAAATTTATGATTGAGATGAATTTTCGATCTTCGAGTAGTATATACTTTGTAGGTTTATAACCTACCAAGACGCGCGCCGAGTTGAAACAAGTTTTTTACGAGTATCACCTGTTTATAATATATAGTTTTAAAAAAGTATTTTCAGAGCATATCTATTATTACCGGATGTTCAAGTTAAACTATGTTTATATCATTATGATTTTATTATTCACTGTAATATGGCAATATAAATAAAATTTAAATTTTGTTTTACTTAAATTTTGTTTTACTTACATGGGTAACGGAAATGGTTCAATGCTTCCAATTGAAATTTAAACATCAAATATATACACACAAATTTTCAAAACACATCATCTACTCCATGATCATCGGGGCAGGGATGAGGTTGTACGAGACTTCTGATAGAGGGGTCTCATGTTTGATGTTAATCTTTTTTCCTCTGTATCCATGAAGAGCGATAAGAGTTGTTCTTAGCATAGCAAATATTATCCTCGTTCTTACATGCCCTATCACATCACAACACCTCTCTCACTGGAGCGAATATCGGCGATCTCTCGGAGAAAGGTGGATTGCATCGTGTCGACCAGTCTCTTCTGGCTGAGCTTTGAGTAGTTGATTTCAGTATGAGATATAAATCAAGAGGCTTGTATATATAATGAACATATATGTCAGTTTTAAGAAGAGAAGAGTCAGTTTCAGAAACACTTTGATTATGAGACTGCTGAGTAAAGGAGGTAGTCTGACTGTTCAGCCCACTCATAATCCTGGACATTGCGGGATCAAGTTTGGTGACACTGTTATATGTCTAGATTTAGATTTCCTGGGTTTGACGGGGTTATGTGAAGCTTTACAGTCCCCACACATCCACACGTGACCAGAGAGGAGACTGATTATAGACGCTTCCAACATACATTTGTGAAAAGTTTTGACAAACTCACAGTTGTGAAGAAATGAAGAGATACCAAACATGATGAGGTATACCAATGATTCCTTCGAATTCAGTTTATTTTTATCTTCGTCAGCGAGGTCAATACTGAGAAACTCTGCACATTACTCCAGCATATCAAGATTGAACTGATTAAGTTGTTGGAAGTTGACTGTTTGCTTAGGTAATAGATCAAATGCAGTGAGGACACGTTTAACCAGTACATTAGATTCTGCCTGGAGAAGCAGGCCCCCAAATGCAGTTTTAATTGCAGTACTATCCATAGTACTATCCATATTGTTAACACGAATAGCAAAATTACCCCTTTGCCCTGCCTAATATTAGTCCATCTGTAATATAACTGGTAGTGGTATGCAAAAATCAACTTAAATTGCTTTTTTATGTTAAGATTCACAATAAAATTGGCATACATTTGTTTTGTTTTCACTCTCTTGAGTAGGTCGATCATGATAGATTACTGGGAACGAAATGAGAGTATCTACATTATGTATTGTCGACATTCTGGCTACATGCCTTTGTCATTGGCGAAACGTTGAGATTACTCTTTCCATAGCTCAATAAATAAAATATATTTGTAATGTAGTAATTAGTTTAAATTTTGTGAAATTTTTATTTTCCGAAGACCCATTTCATTAGCTAATTTTGTCAAGAAATATAAGTAAGCTAACCACCCTGAACAATAGGCATTGACCTACAAGCAATGTTATGAGTGGAGGAGGAGGATACGACCCATGCGAATGCGCTTTCTCGCAAGAGGCCGCCATGCGCCGACTCTTATCACTGGTAAACTGGCAACTGCCTTCACATTTCATCTTGTGTTAATAAAACTTTTCTTTATTCTATAATTTTCTCAACTTTTCCATTCACCATTTTGCAAAGCAAAAATGTTAAGTGAAATGTTACGAATGGAGGTTTTTGCAGAAAAGGAGGGATTTTGGAGATCGGGAAGGTAGCAGAGGCGGCTCTTTTTTGTTGGGGACTGGCCCGTGGTACCAGCCAATGTTTACTCAAAAAATATATATAATATCAATGGTAATAAGAAATTCATCCCCGTGGGGCACATGCATAAATATAAAATGTAAAGGAAATCTCAAACTATTCAATTTAGACTCTACCGGTAAAGTATGCAATGAAGGTTTATAACTTAAAGTTTTATTTTCCAATGGTTAATAGGTAAAGATAAGAAAAGTAGAACAAGACTGAGCACTTCAAAATTTGTAGGGAGCTGGCTGGCAGTTGTGTTGGGTGTCCAATCGACGGACTCAGGGGGCTTGGGGACATCCCCCCTCCCCAACTGCTGATGGCTATTCGCCGATGACTGCATACAATACCACAGCAGAAAGATAATTAATTAATTAAATTATTCTAACATACATTACAGTTACACACAGGGCCTCATGTATGTAATGTGTCACAGGCGACAGCAAACAAAAACGGGAACTTAGTGAAATAGGACACCACACGTGTATGATCTCAGCCGCGGAGTATGATAGTTCAAATTGCAGGGTGTCCTGGACAACCTGATCATATAGATTAACAGTACCGATGCCCTGTTCCAGAGAGCAAAAAACAATACAACAGACTGATAACCAACTCCCAGCGTAATGCCTGGAGAACTTTCGGTCAGGTAACAGAATCTGTTAAAGAAATCAGAAGGATGAACAAGATTCTGAATTCAACAAACGACAATTCGGCTTTAAGAAGGGATGTTCGACCGAAGCAGCCCTTCATAAAGTAACTCACTCCATCAAGCGCAGGATAGCTAAGAAGGGATACGTCTTAGGAGTCTTTCTAGATATAGAGGGAGCCTTTGATAATGTCTCTTTCAAGGTTATTTCTGACGCTATCAAGAAATAGCCACAGCACAATGGATTATTAACATGGTCACTAACAGATTCATCACATTAAATCATATGATTACTATTTCTATTTTCAAGCAAGGGCCACCAGATAATAATTTTAGGGCGTCCATCAATAGCCGCCTCTAGAAGGTAGGTCTAAATTTGGTTTCTGTTTGTCACACTTTGCTATAACAGCGAGAAAGACTTGTGCGGCGTGCAAGGGTTGCTTGGGGAGTTGTGTTGTATAGTCAGCAGTCAGTGAATGCGTGGTGCGCACTATAATGGTAAACATATACATTCTACAAGTACATATACCTGAAAATGTTTTATTTGTTAACGCAATAGCTATTATGTTTATGCAATAAGCCCAATTTGTATGTGACACGTGTAGTTACTAATGTGTATTATATAAGACATGAATATAGTTTACTTTTTGCTTCCAATTTCTTAAATTACAGATAAAAAATTCAAGTTCTACAGCAAATTCTACGGCAATTGAATTGAATCACAAGTGTTTCCCCCTATCTTAAACATAATATTATGAAGTGCTTGTAGTGAATGGAAATCTAGATACCCCACTTTTTTCCAAACCACTGTCCAAAATGAGCACTCATGTCAGAGTTGTCAGTTCATTGACTTGATAATGTCCAAAGAGGGGTGACACCCCCCCCCCCCCCCCGTAAGAATAACGCAGCTGATAAGTGGACTCATTGTAAATTAATAACAATGCATTTTTTCAACCCACTTTTGCTTGCCATTGTGATTGAATAAGACTCGTTTTAGAAAAGGCAGTAGAAAGGCATTATTGTTGATCCCGCACTAATAGAGGAATCATCTGGAGTCTAATTTTAAAAATTGCCAAAATTTATATTTTATTGAAGAATATAAATGAGGGTTTCAAATTCGATCTTCAGCCAGTTTTAAATGTATTTCCTTAAATTTCTAAAATATGAATCAAATTAAATTCTTATTTATAGATTAAAATGACCCATAACTTATGATTTTTGTTGAAGTGACTTTGCTCAAAACTTTTTTCTTTTTAAATATTTTGGTTTCGGTATCACATTTCACGTAACAGTTTAATTTTTTTCTTTTCACCCTTTTGAAAAAAGGCAATAGTGAAAGGTTACGAATGGAGGTTTTTGCAGAAAAACGTGGATTTTGGAGAACGAGATAGGTGGGTTTAAATATGTCGTGTGTCCGTTCGTTACCATGCAACGAAAAAGTTGGACGCGCGCGAGGATTGCTTGCGGAGATGTGATGTATAGATAGCCTGTGATCTATGAATGCGCGGCGCGACTGTGTTTTAATGTACAGGGTGGGCCAAAAGTCAGTACCCATACGTTGGCCTTAATAGCTCCGCCGTGTTTTATATTTGAGAGCTGTTGCTTTGCAGATGGCATACTGTACTTACTGGTTCGAGGATTCCGTTGTCAAAATTTGAAAATTCGAATATTTTAGACCACGCCCATTCAATATCAAAACACCTATATTGTTTTCTCTGAACATGCTGAACGCCTAATTTTTTCAGAGACGGTAGATTATCAAATGTTGCATATGATCTGAAAACATGAGGCAAAACGGATTAGAAATGACGAAGTTATCAAGCATTTTCTGTATCTCGTTAACAAAATTGACTGGGTGATTATGTGACACCGTGACACGACACCTTAATTGGGCACCCTTAACAATTCCCATAATGTATAACGGGGTAGTTAACGGGGCACCTTATCACGTGATTAGGTAAACCAATCACCTGATCACACGTAATGAATAAACTCGTTATGCTTCATATCTCGGTCATCTAAGAAGCTACAGTTCTAATTCTTTCAGGACAAACGTAATTCGAATGGCCAAACACAATTCAATAACATTTAGCTTGATCCGACTATCCAAACTATCAAATAAATGTGAAAATGAACCTCCATTTGAAAAAAATGAACGCGAATATTTTTCGAGTTGACAAATTCCTCGAACCAGTGGTGGTACTAAGTCATACCAGAAAGAAGTATTTAAATTGGGCACTCAGTGACTGAGCTATAAAGGCCAACGTATGGGTACTGACTTTTGGCCCACCCTGTATATGATGCATGTAATGTATAATATTACTATTAGGTAATACGCCCAATTTGTACGTGGCAGGCACGCGTAGTGTATTGATGTGTACACGAGTATAGTTTACATTTGCTGATAATTTCTTGAATTTCAGATACAAGTTAAGTTATACGGCAATTGAATTGAATTTCAAGTGTTTCCCGTATTTGATGCATAATTTATCAATATTATTATCATGAAGATTGAAGTGAGCTGATTGGAGCTTATACTTAAATTTATCGTAAATGTGAAATGGAAATCTAGCGTCCGCCAAAACGAAACAACGGGCGCAATTCTTGTTAAGTGTAAAAATTAAACTAAACTGTTATTTTCAAAATGTTGATTCTGAATAATACAATAAATCGGGGACTGAGATTTTATTTTGTTTTCAGTTAAGACAAAGTCAATCGTACTGTACTGATACTGAATGTGAAAATAGTAAGTAATTATTTTTGTTATATTATGTTAATTTAGATGGTAACACAAAAGTGAAACTCCTTATTAATATTATTTTTACTTTTACTTTGGAGAACTTTATCTAAAATCATAGCTTCAGTAAAATACCAGATCATAAAAAGGTCCGGGATTTACAATTAACACCAATTAACTGTTAACTGTTAATTGCTCTATTCCAGTGTCAACTAATTAGTTTATTGAAATACATATTCCAGTGGCCACTAATTAGCTAATTGATTATATACATGTTTCAGTGTCCACTAATTACTTAATTAGCTATTTAATGTTATTTGTTTTAGTGTCCACTAATTAGTTTAATTAATGTTACCTGTTTCAGTGCCAAATCTGCCAGCAGCCCGTAACACTGATATGTTTAATTAATGTTACCTGTTTCAGTGCCAAATCTGCCAGCAGCCCGTAACACTGATATGTTTAATTAATGTTACCTGTTTCAGTGCCAAATCTGCCAGCAGCCCGTAACACTGATATGTTTAATTAATGTTACCTGTTTCAGTGCCAAATCTGCCAGCAGCCCGTAACACTGATATGTTTAATTAATGTTACCTGTTTCAGTGCCAAATCTGCCAGCAGCCCGTAACACTGATATGTTACCTGTTTCAGTGCCAAATCTGCCAGCAGCCCGTAACACTGATATGTTTAATTAATGTTACCTGTTTCAGTGCCAAATCTGCCAGCAGCCCGTAACACTGATATGTTTAATTAATGTTACCTGTTTCAGTGCCAAATCTGCCAGCAGCCCGTAACACTGATATGACTCAAACTTATATCATGGTGTTTGGAATGTTCTTTACTATGCTGATGATGTGGTTTATGAGGTGCGTTCTGTAGGGGGGGGGGGGGGGGGGGGGGGCTGTGTTCCATTTAATTTATACAACATGTTGGGGGGGGGGCTGTGTTCCATTTAATTTATACAGCAATCCACTGGTAAGCGATTCGGAAAATCATGGGCCGGCATAGTGCCGGGGCGGGTATGATCCGCCAACCTCCGAGTTACATGCCTGGTGCTCTACCAATTGAGCTACCGGCCCTATTCAGCTCAGGAATTTCTTGCACGCCTATCAGTAAGCAATCGTGTCGTTATCTCATATCTGCTGCTATTAGTACACTGCATTATATGCAGCTGGGATACTCACTGCCATATTTGTGAGTGTGCATACTGTGTGTAATGTTTTTAATTTGCGATTGGGGAGGCGGATTATCGTTGTGAAGTACTGTACTACTCACGAAGTACTGTACACGATGTTTTCAACCCACGAGTCAGAGAGCAAGCTCAACTGACGGCTCCCAAGGATGTCGTATGCACATGTGATCTGGTCAAGAATGTGGTTGGGCTGTGATTTTATCGACCATGAATACCAAGCATATAAGCAGATATTTGAATTGACTAGATTTCCACTGGTAAGCGATTCGGAAAATCATGGACCAGTCAATTCAAATATCTGCTTATATGCTTGGTATTCATGGTCGATAAAATCACAGCCCAACCACATTCTTGACCAGATCACATGTGCATACGACATCCTTGGGAGCCGTCAGTTGAGCTTGCTCTCTGACTCGTGGGTTGAAAACATCGTGTACAGTACTTCGTGAGTAGTACAGTACTTCACAACGATAATCCGCCTCCCCAATCGCAAATTAAAATTTATACAGCATGTTGGGGGGGCTGTGTTTCATTTGATTAATACAGCATGTTGGGGGGGGGGGGGGGGGGGGCTGTGTTTCATTTGATTTATACAACATGTTGGGGGGCCGGGGGGGCTGTGTTTCATTTAATTTATACAGCATGTTGGGGGGGGGGGGGGGGGCTGTGTTTCATTTAATTTATACAGCATGTTGGGGGGGGGGGGGGGGCAGTGTTTCATTTGATTTATACAACATGTTGGGGGGCCGGGGGGCTGTGTTCATTTAATTTATACAGCATGTTGGGGGGGGG